>NW_008825498.1:5059267-5114781 GCF_000699105.1 Pygoscelis adeliae | reverse complement strand
CTTAAAGAGGAAGCCAGTCTTTGGTGGCCTGTGGCCATACCAGAGCATCCTGTCCAGTGAACCAGTCAGCCTCTCTCTATGCAGGGATAGCCCTTAATAAGTGGATGCAATATTTTATGGCAGGTGTAGTATAGTGGACTAAACACAGCATTAAAAACCCAGCCTTCCTGATCCCAGCAAGAGCTCACATAATCCCTTATATGTATTTCTCTTTCCTCTAATAAAGTATCTGCATCCCAAAACATGCATGACACCTTCCTTACGAATGTATTTTATTGATTTGTTGATGTTTGTAATATTATTGGAAGACAAAAAGTTCTTCAGATGTCCTCTTGTGTGAAATCATTACTCATTCCTGAGTCAGATGGAAATTGTATTGTGTTCCAGGAGAATTTTTACTGAGTAAGAATCTCAACTTCTATTGTTAAATTCAAATATTAATGCAAATTGACTGCTTAGCTTACTTACCTCTTGAAAACTCTAGATGTGACAGATGCTGGTACTTTTCGGTACTATCAAGATATTTCTAACAGGTAGATATAGAAATACCAGGGCAGAGAGGAGAAAAACAATGTATTTCAAATGAGGGCAGAGGCAGGCAGAACCAGTGTCTCCACAATCTCAACGGCTAGGAAAAAGTAGTTTGTTTAAATAAAATATTGGCAACCGTTTTAATAAATGGGCTGCTACTACTGAGAAATAAGATTAATGTTTTCCATAGAGTTCTTGCTCAAATAACTGAGTGAGGCTCCTGAATGGTCCAGCTGTACCATTAAAAAGAAATGCAGAAGAAAACATTGAGCAGATCCAGAGCACTGCAACAAGAAACAGGATTGTCTCTGCTTCTTTAGCTTTAACTTGCTCCCCAGGACAGAGTTAGTGTCTCTATAAAAGTGTTATTGTTTTTTTCTTTGCTAATCCTCCTTGTAGCTATGACAAGGACAGATGATTGCGATTAATCTTTTGCTTTTTTTTTTTTTTTGAGACAGACTGGAGCACTCTTGATTACAGTTGATGACTCATAAGCAAATAAAGGTAGATGCTGTCTTTAAAAAAGGTCTCTAAAAGTCATTTTTTAAACTATGATGATAGTTGGTGCATTCTTAAATGAATTATTTCATTGTATGTAGTGTAATGTTTCACATATTTTGGTCATGTTCAGAATAAATTTTTTTAGTGGGTTTGCTCTTTATGAAGTTAAAAGTTTCAGCAGTCTGTGGTATTGTGCTTTTGCCTAGTCACTGAAATTGGTTTTAATTAGAGCTCAGCATGAGCTCAAGGTCTTGGAAACTCCTGTCTGCTTCTGGGAGAGAAAACTACATTCACGTGTAATCTGTAGTTGGTCAAATATCTCATAAAATCTGTGAAATTGTTTTGGGTGCTGTAGTGTGTCATACAAAATAGCTGAGCTTAGGTAGTGTCTTCTCTAAAACGTCTGCCAGCCAAAAGATAAACCTGCTAGACAGCTCTCTAGGGTGGGGACTTTTTGTGAATAATTAGCCTTGAGCAATGAAACTCCAGAGCCACACCTGGGTTGAATCTTTGATCTGTCTTTATACAGCTAGAGCCACGTTATAGAGTTTATGCATTATCCCGATGTTGCAGGTGATAAAATCTTCACTCTTGCATACATACTGCAACAAATATATGTGTGTGTGTGTGTATACGTGTATATATTTCTCATATAATATATATATGGTAACAATGGATGTTAAGGCTCACTATTCAGTTATGTTTCTCCATTGTTCATTCTGGTGTGGTCTAATCATTTTTAGGATTTGTTCTTTTTTCTTTCTTTCACATAAAAGATGAAACTCAATGACACATTCTTTCTTGACGGCATCAGAACAATATGTACAACAATCAGTGTGCTGACAGGGCAGAATCTTTACCTGACCTATTTAGTAGGTACACTTGTCAAAGACTGTAAAATGAAAGAAATTCATGATTTGCAACATGTATGTTTATTTATTTTTTTACACATAATACCCATTTTTTTAGACAGGTTTTATTAAATAAGAGAAAGGGTCAAATAGTCTCATGTGTCTGATCTAGCTGCATATGGTCTTTAGACAACAGTCTACAAGAAGTGTGAACTGAATGATAATCAGTTTGTCTTCCATTTTAATCCTTGATGCATTTCCACTTCTATCTGTGGCCTTGGGCAAATCCCTGAACTTCTCTATCTTATACATACAATAAGGATTATAATAATATAGAATTAATTGGTCATATGTTTGCCATTTTGAAGATTGTTAGCCACATTATTCTTTTGTTTATACCAATGTAATATCCCAAGTGAATTAATTTGTGACTGTGTAATTTAGAAAAATTCAAACACAGTTTCTACCTTCATACTTAATGTTGTAGATCTCTTCCATCATCAAGTTCTGCAAATACACATGGGAAATGCCCATGTTGTTATCAAAATTGTCGAAAATAAAAGACTTTGCTTCTTTCACCCTGTGTAGCAATAATTGCTTCAGATATTTAAAAAAAAAATATATATCGCATGCCAACTGTGTATTAAAGCTCTAGGATGACTAGAAAAATTATTCTCATACAAAATTATTAGAAACTTGGTCTCCTTACCCACTGAACTGAGTTCACCATCAGATCATTGTCTATTCAGTTAATAGGCCCAACACATTTTTGTGAGTGCTAACGTTTTGCTATCTGTACTTCTTCAATAACATCAACATGTATCTGTATGGCTGCGCTGTTGAACTTGCTTCAGTCACACTCCTCACATGAATATTCAGATTTACTGAACTGATGCTGTTGATACCACTAAGAAGTAAACATTTGGCTAGTGGATAAATCATCGGGCAAGTATCTGTGAATTGTAATTCTTTCATATCTTTCAGACTGTTGAAGAAGTCAGGCTAACTTGCACACCCAAAGGCAAATTGAAGATGAGGGCACTTTAATTTCATTTTGCTTTCAATATTGACATATTCAAAGAGCAACATTTTTTACACATTCTAATTTTTTTTTAAATTAAACCACTTTAAAAATAAAATGTTTATGAACTAGATTAATTTAGAATAATAAATATCCATTCCCTTCTATCTTATGCAGAAGTTTTAGTGAAATAAGTGCTTTATAGGTAGGTAGAAACAGCCTTTTAGCAACACTTCTGAACATTTTGTAATGACCATATTATAACGCATCTCATAAAAATACACTAATATTTTTCCTTACAGACAAAAATAAAGTGGCATATACTCCTATTTCCAGATATAACTCGTGAATATGCATGTATTTCTCTTCACTTAAGCTTTTATGCAGCTGTATCAGAAACACAGCATGGTTTATTCTCTAATGTCAACTCTAGGGCGTTCCATACTAGGCTTGGACTGAATGTTTAAAAAGGGATTAAAAAAAAATAAAGCTGCTTTAACACATTAAATTTCACCTTTGTTTTATAGATAATTTTTAAATGAATTCAATTGTTTTGTCCTTTTGTATCTCAAAAAACAAAACAAAAAACACATTTCTAAGGACAAAAAAACCGATTTTCTGATCCCATGGATGCCAGGAGTCTCCGAATAGAAGATTTTGTTTATTTTCAAACTGCAAATAAAGCTGTGAATCCTTCTTCTTGCACTCTCTGCTCAGCAGCAATGGCTCCACCACACAGAGTCCCAGGCGTGGGACTTGCCCAGGAGAAGTGGAGCCGGGGGACACCCCGGGTGGGGGGCACTCCCCACCTCGCTCCGCAAGGGAGAAGCCTGCATGGCTTTTCAGCTCCAGCAGGAAGATACTTGCACTCTGTCATCACCCAGCCTTGTTTTTGTGCTCAGACTCATGGCTGATTCTCTGAGAAAGTCCAACGAATCTCACATCTGAGTGAGGTTTCAGTCAAAACCTCAAATAGCATTTGTTAACATTGTTTACAGTGCTGTGGTTTCAACTTCAGGCTGAGAAAAAAAATATTTAATGGGCAATAAAATTTTTAAGAGACTTGAAAAGTAGGGGAATGTGGTTTTGCTTGGCTACATGCCGTCTCTCATGCTGAGATACCAAGTAACAAGTTCAGCGCGTGGTTTCTTTTTAAGACCCACGCAAAATGCTTTTGGTAAGCAGTTACAGGGCCAAAATCCACTTCAGTTAGCATTTTAGTTCGGGATTCATATATTCAAGCACTCTAAAACTTTTGCTAACAGGGTTGGTGGCAACAGAACCGGAGGGCCGAGTGATTTGTCCAGCGTATAGCTCAGAGGTAACGTGCTACCCGGTCTCCTCGTTAGCCTTACTTCCAATCACACTGCACAGCTCTTTTTATAGTCTTCTGTTCCTGCTGTGTGTGCGGTGTGCTTCTCTATGTCTCGAGTATGGTTTTTAAAAGCTGTGACTCCAGCATGAAATTTACACTTGCATGCTCAAAAAATCACTGTTTATTTTTTCTTCTTTCTCCCTCATTTGCCCTCTTCTGCTAAACGCCAGCCTATAAAATCCTGCGTTAGTATGACTCAGGCTCCAGCGCGAACCCTGGACAAACACAATTCCCGCTTAGTTACAGGTTTGAGAATGATGGTGCCCGTCAGCAAAAAATCATAGTGGGAAAAGATGAGAAACCTCTATAATCTATAAGGAACGAGATAACAGAAGGTGTAAGAATCTCTTCCTCCCTCAGATTTCTCACAGAGTCAGCAAGATCGGGCCAGTGTTCAGCTGCTGTAATTCACGGTCGGGTGCATTAACCAGCATCCACTGTGGTTGATGTTAACACGCCAGGCTGTGAACCGCCGTACTTGAGGAACTGGTTCACGTCCACTTCAGTGACCCGGCTGTGGGGAGGCGACGGCAAGCAGAAAGGTGGGGCAGACGTCCCCAGTGCTATCCTTTTAAAATATCTCAGCATTTGCCTTAGTATGAGCTGCTTGTAATTCTAGAACTGGCAAAAAACTAGAGAGAATAATAGGACAGAGAAAATATAGGAAAAGAAGATTAAGCTTTCAGGCTTCAATGTAAACTTTACCTTTTACTCTAAATAAAACGGAACTAGTTAAACAAGTTAAGCTGTTACTTTGTCCCAGCTGGTTTGTCCGTAAGAGTCTGAAATAAGATTCACTTTAGAAAGGTGAGATTGTACCTAACACTGTGGTTAGCTAGGCCACGCTCCATGGCTCCTCTTTACATATTCTCTTTCGCTTAATGCTGTGATCACCTCTTTAAAGAAGCAGGCAGAGCTGATTTCCAGGCTGTGCTGCTGGTTGCAGATGCAGGCTTCTTAGCACTCACAGGAGGCTCACGTTTCACCTCTGTGGTGTTAAAAACAAATCAAGCTTGCCAGGTGAAATACTTTAGGATCGTGCGATGTTTTATTTCCTTATGTGGTTATCACCTTCAGACAGTAAATGCAGCATGCTGGTGGCCTAAGTTAGTTAAAACAAATATTTTTTTATTTGTTTGAAAATGTGTCTTTTACATATGGATTTTGTATGCATATGTGCAACATACAGGCAACACATGCAATATATATGTGAATAAATATGAAAAGCACAAATATTATTATAAGTAAAATATTTCCTGAATTGGTAATCACACACCCATTTAAAGAAATCTGCTTTGATTAGTGAGCAAGAATGATTTATTCCAGAAGCATTTCTAAGCAGGTTTTTTTCATGAACAGGAATCATTTCTTCTGGAAGTATTTCTATGCAGTCAGGCAAACAAAAGGTCTTTGTTGTTAATAACGTTTTATTGGGCTATTTAGGACTGATAATGTAAGTAGAATGTAGACTAACAAACACCCCTCCCACCCCATTCCTCAGAGTAGACTCAATCTCCATGTTTTCTCTAGGGAAGCACACGGATCCATGGCCAGCTGCTGGCAACGCTGGGCTTGTCCCTGCCCACCTGAGGTGCCAGAGCAGGGCTCGGGGTGCGTTAGCTGCCCTGTCACCTAAGGTGTTGCTTAGTCCTAGGAGGACTACAGCTCTGCATCAAACGTGCAGAGGGCTAGATAGTCTGGAGTGAGAGCTAGGAAAAACCAGAGCACTCGGCAAAACACACCGAGGTGACAGGGTGCTTCTCTTGTCAGTATGATACCAGCTTCGGTAAAAATTAAAGTTCACAGAAGTAATAACCAAAGCATATAGTTATTTTTGAAAGAATGAGTAAAATAGATAACAAAATTATCATATCCCTTCAGACAGCAAATGAAAATTCAGTGTTTCTACAAATGCAACAATTATAATACAGTAACTTTTTTATGGCATTTTGGATTGTGCATGTAGTTCACAACTTTTTTTTTCTTGATTTATCTGATGTGGAAGCCCATCTGTGCTTTTCTTCCTCCAAAGCAAATAGAATGTGACTTAAATTTACTGTCAGTAAAAAAAACACCTGATGAAATACTTTTTTCTCATTCTGTTGTTAAATAGGTAATGAATGTAAAAACAAGCTCACAGTTGCAGTCGTTTCTGTAGCCTTTTCACTGCTTCATACACTGTTTTATGGTATAGTTAATACTAATATTTGATCATTTAGAGTAGATATTTCTTCTTTGATGTATACTACCGTTTCAAAAAAAAATTTTTGTTGTATGAGAGATTAGTGGTCAATGTTTTTATACAAAAACTTGAAAATAATTAATTGAGCCTTCATTTACTGCAGGAAATCTGTCAGTTTCTTTTATGTTTAATAATTGCTTCCTTCCAGGTATTGAAAAGATAAACACATTTGTCAAAAATTGATTTTAGTGTTTGTCTGGTTACCACCCAATGATATTTCAGTCCTTATCTGTTGTTTGATTACTTTTTGTCAGTCTTTAAGTACAGTTGTTTCTCATCTGAGTCTCCTGGGACAGTTCTGAGGCTCAGGGTGCTCTCTCTTTTAGTTCCAGTCTATCCTGGTTTTCGCTGGGATATAGTTAATTTTCTTCCTAGTAGCTGGTACAGTGCTGTGTTTTGGATTTAGGATGAGAATAATGTTGATAACACACCGATGTTTTAGGTGTTGTTAAGCAGTGCTTATACTAAGTCAAGGACTTTTCAGCTTCCCATGCTCTGCCAGGTCCACAAGAAGCTGGGAGGGGGCACAGCCAGGACAGCTGACCCAAACTGGCCAAAGGCATATTCCATACCATATGACGCCATGCTCAGTATATAAACGGGGGGGAGTTGGCCAGGGGGCGATGCCTGCTGCTCGGGAACTGGCTGGGCGTCAGTCGGTGGGTGATGAGCAATTGCACCACTTATTTTTCCTAGGTTTTGTTCCTCTCTTTCTCTCTCTTGCTGTTTTCCATTTCCATTACAATTTGTTGTTGTCGTCGTCATCGTTGTTGTTATTAATTATTATTATTTTATTTCAATTATTAAACTGTTCTTATCTCAACCCATGACTTCTCTTACTTTTGCCCTTCTGATTTTCTCCCTCATCCCTCCGTGGGGCGGGAGGGGAGGGTGAGCGAGCGACTGTGTGGTGCTTAGCTGCCAACTGGGGTTAAACCACAACACAGTCATATTAATAAACAAAAGGTTTTTCTCCAAGTGTGACAGCACATTCTCTACAAACTGAAGCCAAAAATGGCTGATGGCACAAACATGACTAAAGAAGAAGCCTCTCAAGGTATGACTGATCTTAGAATAGAATAAAATAGAATAGAACAGACCAGACCAGACCAGACTATTTCAGTTGGAAGGGACCTACAATGATCGTCTAGTCCAACTGCCTGACCAAATCAGGGCTGACCAAAAGTTAAAGCATGTTATTAAGGGCATTGTCCAAATACTTCTTAAACACTGACAGGCATGGGGGATCGACCATCTCTGTAGGAAGTCTGTGTTTGACCTGTGTTCCAGTGTTTGACCACCCTCTCAGTAAAGAAATACTTCCTAATGTCCAGTTTAAACCTCCCTTGGCGCAGCTTTGAACGTTATCTTAGGAGATAATAAACTGTTGAAGTGTTGTATCATAAATTTAATATTTCTCTGAATAACAAACAAAGATAGTCAACAAAGATAGTTTATTTCCATCCAAGAAATTACTCTTAGGAAAGAGTTGATTACATCTAAGATTTCAGTAACACATTTTATATTTTTGGCCTTACTTTTAGTATCATTAGTCACCGTAATGCATAATGAAAAATTTTGAGCCAACCAGGAGCACTGTCGTTCATAACAACTTTATAAGCATGATCATGTTGTATGTCATTGGCCATAGTAGTCTTTCAGACAGGAAATGCTTTGAGGAATAAAAAGGAAGATGTCTCCAGAACAGTTTAACTCCCTTTGCAGTCCTCCAAAATATTTTGATTGACGCTCAAATGCTACAGTCCTTACTCAGTCAAAATGACCTTCAGAATCAAGCACTCTAGCTTAGGTAGTCATTTTTCCCTGTGGAAAGTGTGCAGAAAATAATTACAGTTATAAACACTTGTAATATGAAATATATAATTGCTACTTCTCACTTTATAAATGACTGTACAAGGAAAGGTGTAATGGAGTAATGGAGTAGAGAATAACTACTTAATGGCACCTTCTGTGAACAACTGTAAGCACAGTGGGCCTTGTTTCCTAATCGATTGCACATTTTTATATCTGCATAATACTGTTGATTTTTTTTAAAACATCTCTTGATAACATTGATAGTAACGAAGCGAACTGAGAAACAAGCCTACTCACTATTCTTCAAAAATATTAATATTCATGATGAAACACATTGGATTGCATGCCAATTAAGTAGAGAGTAACTTGTCAAGACTATTTTTCTGATGTTTTCTTGGACTGTGTTATTCAGTCAAAGCTAAGCAACAGGCAGTATCTTGTTCTGTATTTAAAGTCTGCGTGCCATAAGGCTCTGTATAATCTCTGAAGTTCTCCAGAGCTCACTGATATATTTCTTCACAATTTACTGTATTTACACCATATCAAACCACATCAAACCTGAAGAAAACAACTTGTTGTTTTCACTGTTTATGTTTTTCTGGTGTGTTTATCACTTTCATAATAACCAGTCCCTCAAAGATCATATAAAATCCAACTCAGATTTGAAACGCTCAGTTGTCTTTGTGCAGTTAAATGAAATCCAAGAGCAATGATTTAGCAAACCAAATCTACCACCAGCCAGTTTTGCCCACCCTTACTTATCTCTCTTTTTGCAAAAAGCCAGATGAAAACAATAGTCTGTAAATGAATGTTAAACAGCAAATGTATTCCACCTTCAGAAAACTATAAAGACTAAAGACTTTCTTACCAGTTTAGGCTCTCTTTTCCTTCTTTTTTTTTTTCAGATATATGCAGATGTGTTGTACTCCTAAACAAGGCTAATAGGTACTGAAAAGAGCAAGGAATGCTCTGATCCATGCTAGTGGAATGCTATGAAAACCAAGCTGCTAGGTGCATGTTGATGTACAAATGCTAGTGGTGATTTATCAACATGATTTCCGCATACTCAAGTACTCCATTCAACCCACATCAACAAAGGCAAAGACAAAATACACATTCAATTTTACTACTAGAAAACTTGTATCTATGGGAACGAATTCTATTCAGTGTAACGACAGTAAGTTTGGCTTTAACATTATTCAGCAATACATGTAGTTTTTAAATTTTAAAGGAGGAATTAATTCCATCTGTGTGAGTTATGTCAAAAATATACTGCTTCTGCATAAAAATACTTAGCTTCACAAATATGAGATGGAGAATGGCTAAGTAACAAGTATGCAAAATAGGCTCTAAGTTTTTGAGGATCACAAGCTGAATTAGATCCAAGGTTTTCAACTACTGCAGAAAAACAACCTGTAGGAACAACAAAATTATTATTATCCTGATAACCCTGATATATAAACAGAAGCACTGTTTCTAAGACATACAAGCCAACTTTCTGACCTCCTAATCTCTGATAAGGCTTATTTCATGTGGGTCATTTGTAAGATGCCTGCAGGAGAGCTACAAGGTTGATCAAAGGCCTGAGAAACTTGGCCTATGATAACAGTTTGAAAGAACTTTTATTGCTTAGTCCAGAGAAGAGGAGACCCAGAGGAGGCACCATAACTTGTTCAAAGCTGCTGCAGGAAGAAGAAAGTAGAAGAGGAGTGACATAGTTTTGAGATAAGTGAAACTGTGGGAGGATCTGTGGGAGGATCTCTATACAGAGGTGACGTGGTCTGAGACAAAACAGAGGAAGACCCTTTTCCATGCCATTTGTGAGCAACTCCAAGCCCCTGAACATGGGTGATGTGCCCACCTAGCTTTCTTTCCTTACCTTCACCCTCCTGGACCATCTCTCCCATCCCTCCCTAACTCCCAGAGAAGTAGAGCTCCCTGAGAGCACCACTGGCCCCTCTTGACACAGGAACAGACAAATCCACCACAGCCCTTCCTACTGCTAGTCCCTTTCCCTTCCCTTGTGCCTCGGTCATCCACCCCACCCCCCAAATTTGTCATGTATTTCCAAAGAACCTTCAACATGCTCTATGTGAAGGCCCTCAAGAACTGCATGACTGCCAAATAGTGAAGTTCTGTATTACTTATAGGATACCATAACTTGCAAGTCTGTTTTTGGGGAAGCCTAAAACATTGCAGAAACATTAACTGCTTGAGCACTCACAATGGCTTTTTAAATACCGTCATATGGTCCATTTGGTTTTCAGAGGGAAAAACAGATCCTGGGAAGTGGTGTGTATCGCCACACTTCTTTGATTGCAGAAATAATCAATGCCAGGGGAGAGAATAAAAGATGGGAACTCCTGGGCCTTGGGCTTCAACCTCTAAACTCATAACAGTAAATTCATCTCCCTAGAAAAAATAAGCATTTTATTATTTGGTAGACTTACACTCAGTCCATACCTTTATATACCTGAAAACTGATCTGAAATGCATATAAAAAGGACTTACTTAAAGTGCCCCTATATTTGGACTGGCTGATTTCAGTGTTAACTGTTTGTCTCATTTCTGTCTATATTTAGATTATCCAGTTCATAATAAGGTATTTTCTCCCTACTGAAAAACAGGTTCAATCGTAGTTTTGTGAACTCATCACTTATTTTTTTAAAGGCTCAAAACCAGGCCCCACATTCCTCTGTTATCAGATGCTTGTTAAACTGCAGCTCATCCGCATGCTTTCTGAGGTCCATAAACTTAAAGTACCATTTCACTTACCTGTGATATCATTTTGTAAATTTTGGATTGTTTTAACTAACCGGGCATACTTGCTGATTTATATAAAATCTGAATGCATTTTGTTAGCTCCCTGAGAGATGTATTGTGGCCAAAAAACAAAAATGTAAGAAACGTGGCTGGGGTTTTTGCCTGTTTGTGTCTGTTTGTTTGTGCAAGAGTGAATATTACTCCACATTTTGAATAAAGCACACATTTCAGTTATGACTGCAACTATCTGTACTTTAAACTTGAATTGTTGTACAAAATGAAACCTCCTCCAACAAAATTCTTTGTTCTTCATTCTAATGTTTTTATTTATAGAGAATGTGTTTACTCCTTTCCTTGCAAAGGGAGAAGTAAAGAACTAAAAAAGAAGAAATATTTATATCCTGAAGATGATGGACTGGAGATGGCATTTCACCAAACCTTTGATACATTAGTTATTGCATATGGTGATGATATTGGGATGATGAAATCATGTTGTTGAGGTAATCCACTATACTGGAAAGTACCTTGCTATTGGACATAGAAATTAACCCTTCCCATAGTAAAATTATTATTGCATGTAATTGTGAAAGCAGAGGGCCATATTCCATGAGCTAACTCACACGCAAGCTTTCTAGCACAACTTTCAGATTATTAACAGAAAAAAAATGTATTTATAAAAATGCACATAACTTTTGGCTTTGAAGTTTTGTCTTGTCATTTGTCTTTATTTGTATTTATTTCTCTTTCCGTGTATAAAACATAGTGACTTAGAAAAGTGCAATCAACCAAAATTATCTCTTGGTTTTGGAGAAGACAAAAACATTGCCCTGTAACTACAAAATGTTTCTTCCTATTAGAAGGTACTAAAATGAAAATTGTTATTATTCCACAGGGTTTACAGCTGATCGGATTCCTCTGCCATTTCCACCTTCATTCACACTCTTTTTTTTTAAATTCACACATGAAAAAGAAAGAAAAATGCTGTAACACCTGAGGTGTAATACTGCCACAGCAGAAGTTGTGGTCAAATGATAAAGGAAAGGGCAATATTTGAAAACTTATACTGCAACCCATTTGTTTCAGGTTCAGAAGGGGAAGTACTTGAGGGTGAGGCTGCATCCATGTATTTACACCATCAAGGCTCTTCCCTTGCTGTTGAAAGTAACTCTTCAAAAACATATCTGTATCAGGTTCCTATCAAGGCAAAGTGGTTAATGCCTGATAGCATCCTCTCTTTCTTTTCTGGATCCGTGCCAATTCCTATTGAAGTCACCAGAAAGAATCCCTCTGGCTTGAGCAAGAAGTTAAATTGGACTTTCTTGGGTTTGTGGTATAGCCTTGGGCAAGACACAAACCCTTTGTCCCATAATTATTTTATCTGCGTGCTACCTTCCAATATTATAGCAAGCCAAGTTAATACTGCATTTGGAGTGTGTAGTTCTTTTATCTTGCATTTCAAGCAGTTCAAAGCAAAGTCTTATTTTAGGTGCCTATTTATAATTATAAAACTGAGATCATCAGATGTTAGAAGCAGATAAAGATGTAGGGTACACAAGGTTATTACAGAGTTGTTGGGGTCTTTTTTCTTCCTATAAGATAATTAGCTGTCTGTTTACCATATTATCTGGAAAATAGACAGCATAAGATAGGGACTGGCTAACAAAGAATAATAATAATTTTCATGTTATTTACATTTTTTTCCTTATGATAACTTTAAGTTTATGATACACGGATGCCATAATACAGCATTACATGAAATTTTTAAAAAGTGAACGTAAGGAAGGAAGAATTCTACTTCTGATACGAGAAAAAATACCTTTCATAAGCTGAAAGCCTTTTCTTATGGCATATGTTCAGTTTTAGGCAGGAGAGTTTAGATTTCTGAGAAAATAAGTAGGAAAATTAAGTAATAAAATGTATACATGTAATTTTTTATTTCAGCTGAAACATAGTTTAAAGGACAGAGAAAGAATTGGGACAATACTTGCTTACAAACCCAAGTTGAAGCTATATCCAACAAAAATCAGATCAATCATGGAACCAAGCTTGCTGACTAAAAAGTGTTTAATTGTTTTTACAATGTGGACCAGGTCTGACAGGTTAGGAGATTATAAGAAAATTAGTAAAGGAAACATTTAACCTTTGTTCCCAAACACCCAAGGTAAATCTCATAACCAATACCTGAGATTTAGTTAATGTGGGGAATTGTGTGAGACTCACCTGACTAAATGAAAGTTTACTACACCGACACAAACATCTGACCTTAGGCTTTTTTATAGTCAGCAGAGATCTGGCCAATAGTTGATGGATATGTCTCATCCTAAACTAGATGCCTACATTTGGTCAGATTAATTTTGCACTATGTGGCATTGATCATATTTACTCTACTTCTGTTGACTACAGATGGTGACTAGGTGACCGTAGGTTACCTGTACGACTAGCTCAGTTGTAGACATCTACATCGCAGACACCAAAAAGTTAGGAAAATTAATATTGGCCCTTGTGATACTGTGAACATAGTTTTTGTAAGATTCACTCGTATGTTAAACGGATCTAACAGAAGAGCCTGAACAAGGCATAGTCTAAAATAGCCAACTGATTAGATTACTTTCTTGGAATAGGAAAGACCTTGGGACAAATCTTTGTTTTCAATTATTCAAAGCAAGGACTGAAATCACTATATTTTACATCCTATCAAAGTCTACTGACTACGGGGCTACCATAGTTACTATTCTGATGTGAATGGCATTTAAAACTTTGGAAGATCCCCTTTTCATTCCAGTGCAGTACAGGCTTCATTTGAAAATCTCTAATAGTTCAAAGGGATGGAAAAAATACATTTTGCTCATTTCAGTTCCACACCTTTTTTGCTACAGTCTGTGCCTCCAAGGCACATTTGAACATCTAACCCTTTTGATCCATCTGGTGGAATATATACACAGAGCAGGAGTAGTTTAAAAGGGAGTTGATTTACTTTAATTTAGACATTCATATAGCTTTTTGCTATCTGCTTAACATGGCACACCCTTACCCAGTCCCTTGGCACACTAATTGAACCAACCTTAGCTTGCCTTAGAATTTCTTAGCCTTAGACTATGAAGGCTGAATTCAGAGATGATCTATCAGATGAACAGGGAATCCAGTGTGGATCTAAGGTGGTTTACATACCTGGCAAATTAGATAAACTTAGATTACTGCTAGAGTTATTTCATCTCACAACTACAGTTACTTGAAATTTACATAAAACTTAATTCCTGAAGGTGGCAGCATCATGAGCAAATTAATATACAGCCTTCAATGCATGCAAAAACCCAGAACATGACCATGCAATTATAAGTGTTAATCTAACAGTAGTGCCACATATGACCTTTTAACATGTATAACTGAGAGTAAGTTCTGTGCTAGCAGTTGGTTCAAGGTTTGCACTGAGTATTTCCTATGTTTTTCTCTTGAGCTGTAAAACTTTAAAAGAACATCCTTTCCCTTAGATGCCTTTTAGCATTTCATGATACTGGTCTTCATGAATTATTATAAGCATTACATACCAGAAATGGTGACTTTTGAACATTTTTGGCCTGATTCTTTGTCTCACAAAGGTCATTTTACATAACACAGGCACTGTAAAAGGACTCACATCATAGACGGATTGTCTTCTCTATCCACTTTAAAACCCTCTTCATAATGTGACGTGAACACTGTAGGGAGTCCCCATTTGCCTACAAGTACTTTTTTTTTTTTTTTTGCTTTATTTTTCGTAGTTACTAGCTATGTCTGTGTAGGCCGGCTGGTTACAGAAAAAGGAGGGAATAAGGGTTTCACCCACCATTGTCCCTAGGTAGTCAGAGCCATGAATCACCCATTTTTACATAAGCAATTTTTTTTAAAACTGCCTTTGGTAGCAAACACTTGAGAACATACTGAAATCAGGGGGGAAAAGGTTCCATTAATCTTAAAGATTATGGGATAAACCTTTTATTTAACTAGACTCAAATCAGAAAAAGCAGAGAAGAGGTACAAGTCACTCTTGCTAAGTCCCTGGGACAGCCAGAGGGAATCTCACTCTGCCCCCAGAGGAATACAAGCTTTACTCCACCCCCATCTCCTCCGAAAAAACAGCCTTTTCAGAGAGGGTGAGTCCAGCCTTTCACACTTGGGTAAGCAGGGCAAACCACCCCATGCAGGGTGGCATAGCTGCAGGAAGGGAAAGCAATATGTGGGCACGTTCCCCGGTGCTTCCTCCTGGAAGAAAGAATTTGCGTCATTCCTTAATAATGGCTACACGTAACTGTTGCAAAATAGCCCTTAGTTCTTCCTAGCCGTTTTCTGGTATCCAGAGCACAATTTCCACTCCAACAGGACTCTCTTCCTGCTGTAGCGCAGGCCTCTGGTTGTCGGGTTCCTGGAGCAGAAACCTCCAGACCAATGTTTTGCCTTTCGGTTCAGCTGGCAAGAGTGGCCTGGCTTCCCTGCACCTCTCCTGGCATGCTGCTCTCTCAGAGGCACCCAGCAACCAGCCGGCTCCATAAAGCACATACTATTTAATTAGAAAAAGCATTTAGGAGAAAACATGCCATAAAAATGTTGAAATAGCATGAATAATACTTAACTTACCTGCTTGTCACATGTCTTTTTCCACACTGAAATCCTTTAGAGGGTTTGCCTCTGTCTTGCTCAGTCTTACATCTGTCAGTGATGAGATGGGTAAAATGCCTTTTCTCTCATGTCAGAACTGAGATTCTCCGCATTTTCAGATCCTCCGTCTTCTAATGCTTCCCAAACCTGACCAAACTAGTCTAAGCTAGTTCCACAGGGCAATACTTCAAAAGGCTTCTTTTCTGCTTAATTTTAGTATTGCAATTTACCCTCATTATTTTTAGTTCCTACAGCAAGCGTTCCCTGCGTTAACAGATAAGCCAGGAAGACTTTAACGAACAGCTCTGTAAAAATGTGTATATAACCTCAGTAAAGTCAGGATGGTTGCTATTGAATATTCTGTGCTCCTATAACATCTGCGATATTAGCACAGATGAAATGACACCGGTGCTGACAGCCTGTTATTTGTGTTGGGGAGTTCCTGATGCAGCTTCTTTAGAATTTCACTCCAAAAATTTTTTTATCACTTCTCTCTGGCAAAAATGCAGCTGTCAGAGATGCACTGCATTGCCTCTGGCCCTAGCTCTGCCAAGGCAGAATTAGCTCATCTCTGGTGCAGTTGCACTATCGTCAGTATTATAGCTGTGGTTTTCTTTTCATCTGGGCCACTTTGCACTCCAGACATGCTTGTAGACTGAGACGTGAAGACAACATGTCAGAGTGTATCGCATAGAAAACTGCAATGGCAAGTGTTACTTACCTGCCATTCTGAATAATCAGAATAAAAAATATAAAATACAGTGAGATTTAAAAAATATACAAAAAAGGACAAAAGTTAAACCAGGTGGAAATGAGGCCTGTGACTTCCTTCTGCTTCTGAAATAAATGTAGATTTTTAGAAGAGCCCTGAGTGTAACAGGCTGTATAAACTGGACTGTGCCCAGACATGGCAGGGTCCATCTCTAGAACGCAGTCTTTCCTGTGCACCCTTCTTCCAATGGCAGTTTGTCTGACTCCTACCTCTGTATCCACTCATCTCTGGTGACTGTCATACAAAGAAGGCAAGAATCCCAGCTCTCCATTCCTCCTTCCACTCCTTTTTCTCTAAAGAGCAATACTTTCAGAAATCCGTTTTCCCAACTTCTACCCTGAGCTTTCACCTACGCTGTGACTAGATAAGCCATAAATACTTTACAGACCATTCAGATCTAGCTGAATGATAAGAAAGGTCATCTAATTAGCTGCTGCTTAAAAGTTTTTCCAATGATTGTTTTAAATCCTTGTATTTTTAAATTAATTTAAAGTTTGCCTGTTTTACATGCCAGATAAAAGTATATCACATATTTTGATGAGTGGAAATGAATCTGTATTTGGGGAAAAAAAAGTCAATGCAATTGCATAATGAGAGCCTTGGAGCTTTTCCAGCATTCACAGGTTAAAGGTGTCCAAGGGTGTTTTATAAAATGGTAAACAGAAACATACATGATCGCTTAGTCATAAGTAGAAAGTTTTACCTTTACATCTGGTTGCTGCGCCTCCAAAAAATATTCACAATATTTTTCTGACAATGTGAATGTTGCTGGAATTCATCACAGATTTTCTCCAGTTAAAATTATAAACAACAATGCTTGATGTGCAAAGATATTAGAAGTACAATGCAGCCTTCATATAAAAAAATATTTTTAATGCACATGCCTGTGCTTGATGATCTAACACCTATAAACAGATACTTTCAATTCGTAAATATTTCCTTTTATTAACCTAGAAGGACCAAGGTGTGCTGCATAGGTATTTATGTGTTCTAAAGCACGTTTGTGCTTCTGCTTTTACAGACTTTACTCAGAGAAAGCCTCCAAATGAAGTGTTTCAATTGTATCTGAATCTCCAGATATTAAATAGATATCAGGCTTTCATGGGAACTGAGAGCTTCAGAAAATGGTTTTTAAATCAGGGTGACTTGGCTTGGGAGTTTACATTGGCTTCTGTCCAAGCAGAAAGATCCAAAAGAGCAAATTACACCTCCACACCCAGTTAGAAAGTCTGCAGGTATTAAGTTGTTTGTTAAGTAGAGTCATTGCGTTAGTAATTTTAGCTGTGTTTGTTCTTTGTGGAAGGCAACAGGCTCTTCCAGATAGTTTCAAAACACAGCAGGGCAAAACTTGATCTTATTAAAACTAAGTTTCTACACGAACTGTTGTTTCTCGCTTCACAGGTTTCCTCTGCTCTTCTCAGCCAAAATTATTGCTAATGTATCTTTCTCTGTGAAATACTTTTTTACAAACATTTATTTCAGAAACAACACTAAAATCCTTTGCTTTAGGGAAAACAAGCAAAAAACACAATGTTCACAGCAGACTCCTTTGCCTCATGGGCCCGTCTTCTTATCCTTGTTATTTTGTATTTCTCCCACTTGGAAGAAAAACTGTACCCCTCTCTTGCAGAAAAGTTCTGCTACCTTTTTTTTTTTTTCATTTCAAATAAAACATGCTTGCACAAGGTCAGTAAATCAGGTAAATGCTATGTAAGCTTCCTTAGACTTCTGAATTTCAGGATTACTTAAAGCTGTAGCTCAATTCTGATCAATGAATGCCTTATTATAGAAACCTGGACAGAAATCTTTATTTTTATGAACAGATTTGGCTTCAGAAAGCAAGAATGACCAAATGTTTACAGTAATAATCATATGTTTCGCTTGGCCCTTTGCTGTTGTACTAGGAAATTGCTCTTGGAACTTCGAAATAAGTGAAAAGGTCATCTTTCCACCGTAACAACAATGAAACATCCCAGCTAGTTTCAGTGAAGTGCAAGACTCACTCCAATTCACAGAGGCGTAACTGAAGGTAGAGTTTAGTTCAAAGGCTGATATACATGTAACCTACAAGCCCAGCTTGTTCCTCTGGCTCAGTGAGACTCCTCATATGAGGAGGAAAAGCAGGATTGCGTTTTGCAGAGGGAAACATTGCTTTAACTCTTACCGTATTAAACCACAACGCAACCCAGAGGAAGTCTGTTATGCAGGTGTCTACAGTCCCTAGAGAAGATAACCTTCCAAGCAGAGGATTCCAGTGCAATGCAGTGCCCTCAATCACCTGTATATCTTTAGAGTGTCTGCAGACTACTGGCATAACCTTATGAGAGATGTAGCTGTGGCAACTGGACATACAGGAATTGCAGGCACAACTCTCTCAAACTTCCTTTGCCTTGCATACCACTGCGAAATTGCTGTGAAGACTCCTATCCCCTCACCGAGGAGCTCAGCCATCCCTCAGGCTCAGTGACTACTGCTGACACTGGCTAGGGTGGTTTGAATTATGCCAGCTCTCAGAGTTGATTCTTCTTGTGCCCCTGTCTCCAAGCATGCTCAAAATCAGCGTATTTCAACTTAAATATGGTTTCTAGGCCAAAAAAGGTTAATTTCCAAGTTTAAGAGGCACGAATGCCTCCTTGTTGCCTGAATTTGTAATCTGCAAATGATAGGATAGATTTTCTTTTGCCTTCTCATACCTCTGTGGAATTTCTCATAAATTCAGCTGCAGCATAGGCACTGGAGCTTGTTTTGCAAGCTATGCAGAAGTGGGCTGGTAACATATCTAAACAGAGTGCAAGCCTTGAGGCTTCTTTTCCAGCCAGCTGTCAAAGCTTTGAAACTATCATATGTTTAAGGCACTGAAAGGACTGTGGAGCACGAGCCTGATGGAATGTGCGGTATTCACTTATCTCTGGAAGTTTACATGTCCTGCTTGACGAATTAGAGCTACAAAGTGACGAAGTAAAACATGAAAGGAGCTGCAAAGGAGTAAGAGCCTCTGCAGTTATACAGGCTGCTTGAAAGCTTGAGTTCACCAAGCAAAACTTTGGTCCTTCACTAAAAATACTTTTAGGGATGAACAATTGATCTTGGACCGGGATGGATTGTGCCCTGATGGTGCTCGACTCCAGTATGATTTATAACAACCACTCTAGAAAAGGACAGTATTTTCCATTTAATGGATAGTTTGAGCACTGAAGCCGAAACGTGAGTAGATGCCTGACCCTGTGTCACAGAGGAAGGGCAACAGGAGAGGAAACGAGCCACATGTACACCCTAACCACAGAATCACCCGTCTCTCTTTTTAGGAGTCAGATTTAGCTTTGTGCTAAGCGTCCACAAAGATCTGCAGGTGACTGTATGACCAATTTGCAGCTAATACTGTATGTAAACAGCCTGTATTGCAAACTACTTAGGAGTTAAAAGCAGTTTATTCATTTATATATTTGCTTTGAATTTAGCCGAAATGACAATGCGATGCTGCAAGGCCACTGCAAAAGCTGCTGAAGAATTCATTTAAACATCCAAAAGACAAAGTTTAGAGTTGGACCTGTCATGCAGCTCACTTAAGTCATACAACACTGTTTCTGTAGTCACACCTTGCGCAATAACTTCTGTAAGTGGAGAAATATCTGTACAGCGGCTTTCTTCAGAGGGATGGAAAGCCAACTGTTAGTAGGCCTCTAGCTGATGCTCTGACTTGCTAAATGTCATCATCCTGTGCTCCCTCTGTAGTCACTGGGAGGAGATAAGCATCTCCAGCGAGTAACTGAGATCTTGGACGCTCTGATTCATCTTCTACAGGTGACTTCCTCTCCACTGACTGCACACGGAGACTGTGCTTCTATTTGATTTACCCAAGTTGGGTGCATAAAATTAAATGAACTAAAGATTCCTCCAGACTAGCCAGGGGAATTCCAGTGTATTCTTCCCTCTTTGTTTCCTTTTTTGTCCTGGAAAACATGTTACACATAATTTGTATTTAAAATATGTGTATTCCCTTCTGCATATGAGAAAGGCTTATATAGACTGGGCATGATATCCTTTTCTCACAGAAACAATAAGGGGTTTTTTTATTATTATCATCAACTGCGCTAAGACTTTACACCAAAGATTTGGGGAATGGTTTGGGACCACTCAGCTCCTTTCCCCTTTAGCCATAAATCTTATGCTCCTACAACTGGAGTTTCCAGTCTTACTGATGGACCCAGTTTAGGGGGTGGAAGGAGACAAAAAACCTCCTCCTCCTCCTCAGATATGCTTGTTGCCTTTCTGGGTACTTCCTTCTGGGAGAAGTAAGCTCTCTGGGGGATCACTTTTCCAGTGAATTTTCACTGTGGCCTGGTGTGCAGGGGAATTATGGTGGGTAGAAAGGAAATGGCGCAGGAGTGTTTGGATACAGTCTAACATCACCTCGTCAATCACTCTTACAATGACAACCAGTTACTAGGAGTTTTTGAATGGCTGTTGCCCACCTCTCTCACTTCTCTCCTCTCAAAGTCTGCTGTTGGTAGTGTGTAATCGGCCACCTATGTATTTAAGTCTAATTGCATAGTTCAGATGGAAAGAGAAGGAAAACAGGGAGCTCTTGATTAAAAGATGGAGACTGCTTTTGTAAACGGAGACGGAGGAAAAGGTCTTGCAGATCATGATATTTTCTTTTAGAAGGAAAAGTGAGTTGTGACTGTTGCTGGTGTTACCACTTCTGACTAGGATCAGAGAGGTCCACAGGTATTTTCATGTGTTATAATTATATACATGAGTGGAAGATTTTGACATTAGAGGACTCTAACTTCAGTAAACTAAGCCATAGCAAGACTCCGAATCTGGAATGTGTACGCTAGAGAAACACAAACTGTAAATGCAGTGTCAATTTTTCAGGTGGAAGTATAACAAATATTAAACAAATAACCAGGCGAAGCAATGGAATCTCCAGCATGCGAAGACTTTAAGTCAAGACCAGATATATTTCTGAATTATGTACTCTGTTTCTAATGCATGGCAAGTAAAATTATTGTAATGGTCCCCTTTAGCCTTAAAACATATTAATTGCTTCCTGTGGTGTAGCAACCTAACGCAGCGGGCCAAGGGGAGAAGGAGTTTATTATGCCAGCCGTTGGTGCTGTTCTTAAAACCACACCCCAAAGGAAAGGTGCTTGAGAGGAAATTGGTGCAGTAGGTTAATGAAAGGCAACAGTGACCAACACAAAGAGAGGATTCATCTATACTGCTCTCTGTATAAGTACCGTTTGCACCAGCAGGGGCAGGAGGACCAGGAGAAGCATCTGGGAAATCGCAACTGAGGGTGAAAACCAGGATTTAGGAATGTTCTTCCACTGGTGCTGGTGGTCCAACCCTTTTGTTTTGCTTGCTATGTCTATGCAGAGACACTAGCCAAGTACCACCTTTCTTGAAGGCACCTTTCTTTTCCAGGAAAAAATATCAAGCGCAAACTCGGCTCACCGCAGCCACCACAGATTACTTATTTGCAGATTCCTCAAGCTTTTCCAGATGTCCTCCTCCTATTCAAAAACTGGTTGAACCTGCACTGTATACCTTTCTAAGGTAAAGAATCAAATCTGAAGTGATTTAGAAAAATGTGAAGTGTTTGATGACCTTTCCTCAAATCATTTCAAGTTTATGGTAAAATCAGACTTCAAAATGTTGATTTTTTTTCCAGAAAATAAGAAACTCCAAGATTGTGCCAACAGGTATAAATACATCAGATAATATTTTCCAGCCATTTCTAGTGATCAACAGCAAAGAAGAGCAGAAATAGTGTCCATTGTGGGAGCTGGTTTTAGTAGGTTTTTTTCTGAAGGATTGGCTTTTTATTCATGATAAGTCATGATTGAATTTTAACAGGATTCTTAGAAAAATTGTTTCTGCCCCTAATCTATGGATTTGGCGTAAGCTGAAAGAGCTACATTCACTGAAGAGAATGACAGCCTGCTTTTTGCTTTCTTAGCAATTTCCATACCAAACTACTGGCTGTGTCACTGTCTTTCTCAGCAGTTTCCTAAATCCAGTTGTACCAGTAGAGTGAGGTTGATTTATTACCCTCCTTTTAGCCTTTTTGACAACTGTTAAGAAAAATGCTATTAGGTTATTTTAGAAGATCATGTATTTTACACAGAGAGAAACAATAACATTCATAATATACAAAGTTCTCCTATAAACTTCTTATAGGCATCTAGTCCCATTACCCAAAATATTCAGCATTCCTTTATTTTAACAGCTTTTTTCTTTTTTTATTTCTTATAGATTCTTCACATTTCTGGTTTTGTCTGCTGTTCCTTTCAAGTCTGAAATATCTAAGCAATCACTTGGAGGGGAAAAGCAAGTATTTCTTTTCAAGAAATATTCTGTTGCGCACCACACAAGTTTTCTTGTTTCCCCATTGTTATTACCAATTAATAACATTACTACTAATATAAAACATTTATACTGCACTCTAATTTTTATAAACATGACTAAATCCAAATTCTCTTTCCCAAAGAGGCTTGCTGTTAATTAACAAAAAAGATAGACACAGTCAGATCATAGTCCAAAGGTGGGAGGGCAAAAAGAATATATATGTATATATATATTGTTAGCAGAGCGGCATATCCTTGCACAACGTGCAGCACCCTGTGCATTGCTTCCTGGAGCTGCGCTCTCCCAGTCGACCCGCAGTCAGTGCTTTGCTGAAGTACGCTTAGGGTTCACGCACCTTTCTAAAGCTAGTTTGGCAGACCTGCATTTCTCAGGTATACAGCTGAAACATTGGACAAAGCGTTCTGCCTCACCAGAGTTCGGCTTGTCACCTTGGATGTGGGGTACAGAAACTGTTTATCAGTTTCCCGAGTGACTGGCTGTTTTCTTAGGTGTGTGCCTGCATTCAGCGCACTATAAAGCCACACCTCTCAATTTTCACCACTCTCATTCCCTGTCTCATTACAGGTGCGCTGTCATACTCTTGAGAAACCAAGTGGATAACTTGCTAATATCATGACAATGCTTTCTTTTTTTTTATTTGTTGTTGAGGCATCAGTTTTATATCTAGCAATGACTAAGACCTTTTTAGTGTTTAATTTTGCTTCTTCTGACAACATCCTTTATTCATCACAGTCATAAAGGCATAAGCTGCCAGCAATGATTTACTTTTTTCAGAACAAAACACTAGTGTGAAATCCAGTATTTGAAGACTTTTCCTTGTTCTTAATACCTGCTTTTCTCTTGTTAGCTTCACTTTCTCACCCTTTGTGTATGAAGAAACCCAAATGGTTTAAAAGTATCTTAGAAGCTCAAAGATGGCAATCTGTGGTTCAGTGGCATGCGTTTTTTTTTTTTAATTTGCTACAAGAGGCAGCTTTCTCTGAAGGTCAAAGCTCGGTACATGCCTAGCTGAGGAATGTATGCAGGGGGGGAGGTGAGGAGGGGATGACTGCGAATTCAGCCAAATAGCAGATAATATTGTCTGAAGTCACATAGGTATCTCACCATCTTTTGGCAGATGCAAGGTGTTTACACATTCCCATTATATTCATTAATTTGTGAATGTGTGTTCAAGTACGCTGTCATATTTCATGCATGCAGTAGATATACCAAATGATCAGAAATAGCACCTGGAATAACTTGTGTATCTTCCAAAATGGCGAGGGAGCTTTCCTCAGAGAGGACACCAGAAGAGGAAGCTGGAGGGGGCTGTAAAGGTCTGGACGGTGAAGATCCCCCACCTCATGTGCCAGGGAAGGAGCTACCACGGTGACAAGGTCTGTTTTCCTGAGGGAGACCCCTGAGACACCCCCCAAGGTGCCAGGGGGCTCAGCGCCAGTCCCTGCAAGTACATACTGCCACTGGGGGTGTGTAGCAGGCATTAATGAAAAATGGTCACTTTTGGATTTGTATGGCTCAGGTCTGAACCATTTCAGCCAAAATGCCATCCAAACAAAATTAGAAAAATATATATCTGCTGGTTTAAAAGGGTTTTCTAGAGGCAATTTTCCCACAAAAACCACCAGAAGGGGGAAAATAACAAAAAGAAGAAAACAGTCAACATGGAAAATACATATTTCTCTAGATTTTCTAGTATACCTAGAATGATTGTTCAAGTGACTTAAAGTAAGCATGACTTAAAAAATGTAACGTGTCCTTTAGATAACATACACAGGGCAAGTGAGCACCTGGCATCAGGTTTTGCAGTCCCGTTGGCGCTCCCCGTGCTCAGAGGCAGACCTGTCCTCACTGTGTGCACTGGGAGCTGCGGCTGCTGTGGCGGGCAGTATCTGGGAAAACTGAGAGTAGACAACAGAGAGCAAGGAGTTTTAAGAAGTGTAGTAAAAGATGCATTAATTAAACTGGAGAGCAATAGGAACTGAAACTTTACAGACAGGTAATGCCTTTTTCCTCCTCAGCTAATGTCTCTTTCCTCCATGTTATGGTGACTAAACTAGAAAATTAGCCTCTTGAGATTCAAGAAGAAACAAAAACAGGTTGATTTTGTGAGAAAGACCTAGATAAAATGCAGAACTTCATAACAAACATAAATCTCTGCATTGTATACACAATTAATGGAAATTAATAGACAAATGTTTTTGTAAGAAGTATTTTAAAAGAGAAGCTTCAATAAATGCCAAAGTGGATATTTGCTTGCACAGAATCTCAATTGTACATGTAATCCCACTAATTGCTTCCTTCTAATTAGACTTGTAATAGGTACCCAACCCAGCCTAGATGTTCTTCAGCAACTTGTCTGAGATGTCCATGGGCCAGATTGCAACAGAAGCTGACACAGGAACGATGGAGCAACACACAGTGAGCCTGTCCGTCATGAAGTGACCAGCACAAGGGTCAGCCACGTCTTCAGTTCACGCACAGTTTGGAACTCAGGCACAGATAAATCCCACCTGCCTGACTAAGCGCCCACCCTACAAAGGCAACAGTGTAAGAAGCGTAACGTTAGAAGCACAGTCACTTCAACTTTCTAAATAGTCAGAAAAAGCCATCTCTGGAAGCCCATCTTTGAGTTGTCTTGAGCAGGTGGCACTCTATTGCCTGTGTATCTGTGATGCTTACATTAGGCAGGTGATATGAATCTAGGCTTTGGAGGGATATAAAGGAAAGCCGGTCCACAGAGCAGGCATGATAGGCTATGGGAAACAGGCTGCATTGTACCAATAGCAGACACGCAACTTACTAAATGCTGCTCAGCCTCTGGTGATCCAGTTTAGGCCCTGTGGGGATTTATTTCTTGGATTTAGGGATGTGAGAATTCTCTACCATCTGTTCTTCAGCAGCGCATTTGCAAGGCCCAGCAAGGGTGGCTGTTTCAGGTCTTCTGGTAGTGTTCAAATGCACCTGTGTCAGAAGAATAAATTAAAAGCATGATTCACATCATTTAGGACTCTGACTTCATGGATCTGTATTCAAGCCTCCTGTAGAGGCACTTATTGCTCTCCGTGATGACATAAATTAGGGAAACACATTTCACCTACAGAAGCAGATTTCCCCTCATGGAACCTGTTCCAAAGTTCAGCAAACTCAAAGACATCCTTTCCCGTGAATTCAACAATCTCTGGGTCAGTCACTTCCCAGAGTTGAAAGACAGAATCCAGAACAACTGGAGAGATAAAGCAAGCTGATCTTTATTTCCAGCAACACACCATGTTAATCCTTAATGGTGTATAATGACTGTTATTTACAGGGAAGGATGACTCTTGATTAAAAGAGAAGTTTAGTAGTCGTTCTTAGAAGGTATGTACTTTATTTTGTTGTGTAAGTCCCCATCGTTCAGTAGGATGCCAGTAAATGACCTGGAGAAGGTGACTAATGAATGACTACTTGCTGCTTCTCATAACAGAGTGCGTTCAGTGAAATAATCAGTCCTCATGTTTAAAACAACAGAAGGAAGAACTTTTTCACGTTGCACATAACTAAATCTGAGGAAGTCATTGCCAGAGGATGTTTTGGTGGTATAGAAGTGTTAAAACAAATTAATGGAAGAAAGGTGCATCAAATACTGTTAGGCATAGCTGTATGGATGCAATTTCCAGCTCATGAAGTTCCTAACCACCAATGACCCTTTTCTGTGAGTTCCTTTCTGAATTTGGCTATTACACTAAGCAACTGCTGTTGGCCAGTCTCAAAAGCAAGCTGTTAGGCTAGAGGGAACTTTGGTCTGATGTCTATGGCTAGTGATGTGGTACATTCTTACGTCATTATCTCCACTTAATATTTTTATTAAGACATCTTCTCACAAATTCAGTATACAAGCATAGAATATGCAAAGATCCTTGGCCAGATATAATGCTTTATAGGTTTTGTCTGAAACATAAAAACAGTTCAGATGCCTACATTACTAGTGCTCATATAAAACCAGAAAATAATAATGCCATTGCATTAAAGATGATGATGTGTAATATGTTATGTAAACAAAATGTAAAACAGAAGTACTACATTATGGAAAACACTAAAATACATATTTCAGGCTCAAGCCTGGGCATTGGCTTTTTCCACAAGAAAATAAATAAAAAATCTGACATCTTAAAATATTTTTTGTGGGTGATGTGGAAATTTGTGATCATTTCACAAAAGCTAGTTTTTGAAATGGAAAGCACAGGGGTCACTACTTAGGAATTCAGTATTTTCTATTAGTCACAGAGTATTGAAATACCACGGTTCTCCCTCTTCAAAGGAAAAAGAAAATAACCTTAATTTTACTCAGTGATTTCCATGTCTAATTACTAATTTTTAATAAAGCACTGCATTAGAGAGATAGTTTTGACTTTACTAGTTACTGTTGCTAATGGTGATATTTCAACGATGATTGCTGAACCATATGACTTCCACTTTCTCATTGCCTCAACACTCAGATGCAGGCTACACAACAAAGATCTGCTCTGAAAAAAAGACATGGATATCCATGCACCAAAATATTTTACAGGGGCAGGGCAGCACCTGAAGTCATTATCAATGTAGTGATGACTAAGACAGCAAAAACATCCAAGTAAATGGCTACTTCTTCAGGGGCCCAGTTCATACTTGAACAAGGCTGGATTCAGAATGTTGTTGTGCTATTAGTCATGCAATTCGCACAGCAATCGCTGCCTGAGCAGCCAGATTAGACAAGAAACTGCATGCTTTGCTTGTGGCTCACATACCAGCTCTGTACAGTCAGTTGAAAAGAAGCGATCACACTCCCAGTAGCATCATGACAGATGGTTTGTTAGTGCTATGGAAGTGTAAATGCTCCCTGAGCCTCAGCAAAGGCAGCAGATGAAGACTGCTGACCATGCCCTGCAGCAGCGTATACAAATAGCCGGTCATTGCTATCTAAAGCCTGTGTTGGGATTTCTGTAATCACCTTGAAGCATACTCCGTTAATTAGAGTACAGGCTCTAAGGGCTAGAAGGAAAGGCACTGGTTTCCTTTCTCTTATCCATCCTTCCTTTCTTCCCAGGAAGAAGGGGCAGTTAAGGGATTAGCTCTCCTCCCACCACGTGTGAAGGCATTGCGAGGAGCATCCACCCAGCAAAACTCCTGCTACCTCCCCTCTAGCTCCACTGCAGTGAGAGCTGGAGCAAGAGCAGGCCTGTCTGTCTGTCTGTCTCTCACATGACTTGCAGGTGGAAACAGACGGCCAGAGCCATACATAGGCTGGGAGGAAGAGATATTCTCAAATGATGCTAGAAATAGAGGTGGGACAGGGCACCACACCAGATAGCCTAATCAGGTTTTCATTGCTAATTAAAACCAGAAACAAGTGAGTGTGTATGTATGAAGTGCTAAGATTGACAAGCAGTCTGTTCTGAGATATGTCTGATGCTAGCCAAAGGAGATTAAGATGGGAAAAGCTCATTAAAATGCCCTGCCTTTTAAAACCCACAGGTGAAAAGGTGAAAAACCTTAAGATGTCTCCTCTAAGCTGCTATCCAGAGTTAGGCAAAGCATGCCAGCGCCATTGCAGGTGCCCGGCTCTAGTGCCACTCCTAACACACAGCCCTCCTCAGACCCATCACCTTCACCAGTTCTTGCCTTCAGCACCCTCTTGTCTGCCCATCCTGCTCAGCAGCTTTCAGGGGAAGGATCCAGGCGCGGAACTTGCGCAGGGTTACACAGTTATAACACAGTTATCCAGACATCCAGGACTTTGCTTGAGCCAAGATGGGAATGTGACTTTCAATCACATTCCCTTGGCAAGAGTGGAAAAAAATTGAAAGTAAAACTAGGACGAGAGCACTGTGCTTCAGGGGTTTACTTGCCTTTGGGTACTGAAAGCAGTAAGACTAGGTAACAATATAACATTGCTCAGGGTTTTGACTCCATGGATGTTTAGTACAATATATTTAAATAGAGATGGTGAGGTTGCTTGTATGAGTTTAGACACACATTCCTGGCTCATTTGGGGCTGATCATGGACTTGAAATATACACATAAATATATATATAAATATATATGAGAGAATATTTATCTAAAAAATCCAAATTATCCTTTCATGAATGTTGAGCTTTTCAATCTTATACACAGACCTTATCCTTGCTGTTTACTTCTCCAGTTCTTGTGGTATGTATCCTTGCATGCCCTCCACCTGTGAAGACAGAACTTCTGCAGCATGTGTGAGGTAGCACTGCCATTCAGAAAACAGCTTATTTTGAGGTTAGATGGGAATTTTTAGCTGCAATTGATATCAAAAGGCCAAACACACATACCTTTGGGTCTTACTGACATCCACATTGTAGAAATGTGAAATGTCAGTATAGATTTTTCTTTTTAGTTGAGAGAACAAACTGCAAAATTGAACCAAGTACCCCACATTTTAACAACGTTGAAAGTCAGTGAAATTATTCCTAAAGCCCAGAAAAAATTCTCCTTACCATGTGCAAAAGGTTAGCAAGTCAGCTGAGGGAGGCACACTGGAAGAGTGAAGAAGGGCTCCAGACACAGTTTTATAACTTTGTCTTTTATGCCCAGGCATGCTTCTGCTCTTCTACTTGCTTATCTGAAGTCAAACCTGTTGAAAGTGATACCTAACTTTGCACCATCTAAAGCAAATTCACCTTTATATCATGTAAGCGTAGGGGTTTATGCTTACGATTGCCAAGCCAAGATTTTATGGTTTGGTTTTTTTTAGTGGCTGCTGAAGTTAGACTCTTAAAATCATCTTCTTTTGAAGTGATGCTGTGATGCTGTTACCCAACTTGGTTTTCTAATTAGCAGGCCTGATTTTAGCAGCAGTAATCTGGTGATGCTTGACATGTTTGAAAGTCATGCCACTTAGATGCCTGGTCGTGACTTTACAAGCCTGTTACTTGGCAAGAGCTTTTAGAAATGTTGCTTGAAGTTGAGCCTCCACTTGTCACAGAATTGCTCCTGGGTAGCTCCAAATTGCTCCCATAGCTCCTAGAGCTTCTTTCTTTTCTTGCTTCTTTGGCTTTTTTCTCCCTTATATCTAGGATTATAACTGTTCGTTGTCCCAGCATGGAGGTTCTCTTCTTTATCTCTAAGCAGGATAGCTCAGGAGATTTCTAACGCATTTTCAGTTAAACAAAATATACGGTAAAAGCAAATTTTCCAAATGAATATTAGTGTTTTACTCTTTAGACACTAAAAAACCTGATCTAAACAGTAAAATGTAGAACACATTTCAGGCAATAGGACTGAGTTTTATTTATCCATATTGGTTTAGCCACCCTACTATTCCCAAAACCTAACTTAACTTCCCTTGCACGCACTTCACTCTTTTTTTTTTTTTTTTTTTTTTTGGCTTCTGTGGATATAATACAAGCCTTTGGCATTATTTAAACTCCAGAAATGTAATCAGATACCAGTAATTATCTTTCACATAACACTGATGATTCAAAAAACTGAAATAAATAATTGAAGAGATAAAAATGTTAAAATATTTGCAATGTAATATAAATAGTAGATTTGTTTGTTTGTTTGTTTTTTAATAAGCTATAATGGCTGCAAGTTGTCTGGAACCGAATGTGTATAGACATTTTATTTTAGAGATAATACAAAAGCCTTTGGAAAGTACTACACACTCTCTGAGGGATGATGTTTCTGAGACGCCATTCTTTCTCTGCTCTGCTTCTTTGTATGCACCATGTACATACCTATGTACGTACATGGATACATGGGACATAATATCACCTGAATAATTATAGACTTGGTTTACAGCATCCATACAGTGAATATATCATTTATTCAGAAACTGTGGTATTATACTGACCTATAAAAATAATCTAAAGTGCATCCTCAATTCAGAGGAAAGAAAGGAAAGCAGGATTACAACTAGAGAAGTGGAGTTCTGACTGGTTTAAAATATCAACTTGGGATTGAAAACTCTTTTTTAAAACTGTGAATCCCTTTTCTGCACTGCGCGCTCCTCAGAAGGGAGACCATGTCAGTATGAGTTATTTAGCAACAAACACAATAGGGCCAGATGCCAAGGGCAGCCTCTGGGCACTCTCTGTGTGCTACTGCAACACACAGTTTCAATCATACCAGTTATGATGTGACTTCAGTTTGATTTTGATGCTCAGTATAATACCAAATACAGCATTGCCCTTTAATAAAATGCATATTTTGTGGCTTCTGATGGATGTTTCGACTAACATTACAGTGTCTTTAATTCTGATAATCTTTCATTATTTATCTAGCTGCCTATATGTATGTCGCAGGTATTGCAAAGACCAACTTTTCAATAGCTTTTAATGAAGTAAGATGTTTTATGAAATAATTCCAGAAGCATACTGGTTTTTCTTCACATTTTTTTTTTTTAAAAATCTGCTTTTTACTTTTTAATGCATTTTAAGGTGAGAGACTGATTGCTTTCCAATGCTTCTGAAGTCAAACAAATAACAGTATCCCCTTTATTCCTGAATCTATGCATCTCTATTGCGAGTTTGGTTCTTTGCTTCCAACCTTACATAAGAATAGAAACTTGCGATGGATTATGTCCAGAAGCTTCAAAATGTTGACAAGATGTTGGCACAGCACAGGAAAGTTCATCAACTTCACCCATGCCCAAAGCAAGCCAGGCAAGTTATCAGCTAAGATAGATTTATAAATTGACCGGTCTTCAGGTAAAATGGTTAAGCCAATGTATTAGATCAACAAGAAGGAAGTTACTTATACATTGCAAATGATGTTTTAACCATCGTGAATATTAAAAAAACAGTAATATAAACCATTTATTTTGCATTCATATAACCTTTGCTTATTGTCTGAACTAAACAGGTTTTCTTTCTTCTATTGCATCAGAACTTTTTCTAATTTCTTTCTTGATTTACTAAACTAGGAAAAACCAGACCACTGTACAGGCAGCTTTGTCCTTTCCATGCAGCATCCCAGATATTAGTAACCTGCAGCGAAGCAGCACACAGGTCTTGCCACTGACCTCTCTAACCTTCTCATGCTAACCTCCTCCCTCGGCTCAGCAGCAAGTATCCCTCTCCTCTGGTTTCAGTTCCCCGCTCCAAGGCTGCCTGTCTTCATACCTGAACATCTCCAAAACAGCAGCTCCAAAATTACCATCACAGGCTGAAGCTAGTGAAGATATGGATTCATAATGACTTTGCTAATCCCACCAGGAATACAAGATGTTCATCTTTCATTAATATGAACCATAAGTCTCTAGCATTATTATTTTCTGTGATACTTGAGTAAAAATTGTGAAGAAGTTACTGAGTGTCTCCTTCCTTTTGTTTGACTTTGAAGTAAAAGTTAGGCTAACCTTTGTTCACAATGGATGCATTTAGAATTCTTCTCTGTGCCAGAAGGCCATTGCCTTCACCTTCCTCCAGCACTCCTGCCTCCTGCTCAGAGCTATGATCCTGGGCCTCTCTGTTACTCTCTCTGGTGAACGTGAGATAGGAGCAAGACACAGTCCATTCCCTACAAACAGATACTCTTTCACCATAAAAAAAAAAGCAAAATCTAGTCTAGACAAATACCAGAAACCTTTTATACACAATTGCAGCTACTGCTTTGGAGACACAGGTTGCTACAAGGCCAAGGCCAAGCACCCTTGGATCTTGCAGGAGGGAGTGGGAGACGCTGTGTCTGGGGTGCTTCTGAAAACCAAACAGAGAAGGCATCAATCAGCAGTAAAATCCAGAAAAGGAAATTAAGATGGTCATCATCCCTATCTTTAAAGGAATAACTTGTGAGACTGACCACTGCATATGAACCTTGCCACCTGAGCAAAGATCTCTTTGATTTTTATTGCCTGACCGATTCAGGGCCAACCAAGTCAAAGCATGTTATTAAGGGCATTGTCCAAATGCCTCTTAAACACTGACAAGCTTGGGGCATCGACCACCTCTCGAGGAAGCCTGTTCCCGTGTTTGACCGCCCTCTTGGTAAAGAAATGTTTCCTGATGTCCAGTCTGAACCTCCCCTGGTGCAGCTTTGAACCATTCCCATGTGTCCTGTCACCGGATACCAGGGAGAAGGGATCAGCGCCTCCCTCTCTGCTTCCCCTCCTCAGGAAGCTGCAGAGAGCAATGAGGTCGCCCCTCAGCCTCCTTTTCTCCAAACTAGACAAACCCAGAGTCCTACACCACTCCTCATAGGACATTCCTTCCAGCCTTTTCACCAGCTTTGTTGTCCTCCTCCTCTGGACGCATTCAAGGACCTGAACATCCTTCTTAAATTGTGGGGCCCAGAACTGCACACAGCACTCAAGTTGAGGTCGCAACAATGCTGAATACAGCAGGATAATCCTGGTGACCGGTCACCAGCCAGATGTAGCCCCATTCACTACAACCCTTTGAGCCCTGCCCTTCAGCCAGTTCTTCACCCAGCGCCCCGTGAACATGCTCATCCCACAGATGGACGACTTGTCCAGAACGATGCTGTGAGGGACAGTATCAAAAGCCTTACTAAAATCCAGAAAAACTCCATCCACTGCCTTCCCCTCATCCACTGGGTGGGTGACCTTATCGTAGAAGGATATCAAATGAGTTAAACAGAACTTTCCCCTTGTGAACCCATGTTGACTGTGCCTGACGACTGCATTATTCTTTAAATGCCTTTCAGTAGTACTCAGTATAATCTTCTCCATAATTTTTCCAGGAACTGAGGTTAGACTAACAGGTTTGTAGTTCCCTGGGTCTTCCCTCACACCCTTTTTGTAGATTGGAATAACATTGGCTGGTTTCCAGTCAGCAGGGACCTCCCCAGACTCCCAACACCTTTGGTAGATGATTGAGAGGAGTCCTCCCATAATATCCGCTAGCTCCTTCAGTATTCTGGGATTAATCCCATCAGGCCTCATGGACTTATGAACATTCAGCTGATACAGCTGGTCCCTTACAATGTCAGTGTCCACAAATGGAAAGTCACTGTTCCCACACTCGTGGTCCTCCAACTCAGGGGACCAACTCAATGAGAGAAAAAAAATCTGCTTATCCTCTTTTCCTCTAAGAGGTACAGTGGCAGAAAGTGAGGAAGCTTGGCACGTTTCAGTAGTAAGTGAATCTAAACAAATACCCACAGACATGTTAGCTCTTCACAGGTCTTCCACCCGTGCCCATATTGACCAACCATTTTCTCTTGAGACTCTGAGGGCAAGATTATTTCTGCCTCCTGAATTAATTCTTTCTTAGGAGATAATAATGGATAAGAAATGATAACTCTGGGGTTTGAGAGAGATAGGGAGAGTTATGTGCCTCTAAGACTTTCTTGACTTTCCACCATGATACCTGAAGACCTCTGAAGAACTTCACTGGTCACCACCTGATGTGTTCTCTGATATCACCTCCCAGCTGCTGCCACCATGGGACGCACCAGCGAATTTTCTATCTTACACCAGAAGTCTGTGCTTTGTGGTTGCAGACCTGCCTTATACAGAAAACTCAAGGGAGTGGCATGGTTTGCACATGGGTCTTGGAGAGTTCCTGGGCTGTGCAGCCAGGCTCAGGATCTGGGAAGTGCTCCTATGCTTGTCATAGTAGAGAGACAGCAAGAGCATTAATACTGATTTTCAATGGTGGGACTCATCATTCAGAGGGAGTCATGGCAGTAATTCATGGAGGCAACATTAACCCGCACATAAGCCTAGACCCTACTGCAAACCCTAGAGTCAGTGAATTTGTCTTCACCAGAAGAGAAAACTCACTAGCGGTTCATTATAAATAAAAGGAAAATTGTACCCCAGACTGGAGAATATGAAGGCAGCCAGGAGATGCTAACAGCTTGAAAAAGTAGCAGGTGACTATTACCCAGGGCACTTATGAATCTGAACATTTTTCTGTTGCTGTTGATTCCAAAGGTTTGACAGAGAAGGCAGGCAACATCTCAGAGTGAGCTCTTTCATGATTGCATTGCTCTAATCATTCTTATTTCTGCACACCTTATTTTTCTTGCTTACCTTCTACTCCTTGAATCATGTTTAATTTTTCTAGTTTTGTTGCAAGGCTGTCTTTCTGATTATGTTCCTAGGTTTGCCCTGCACATCTTCAGCAACTCAGAAATGACAATGTTATCATCACGATTATTATTATCAACAGTTACTAACAGTAAGTAAGCTGAAATGAATAGGCTGCAAAAATCATCTATTCTGAGGAAGCTGAAAAATTGCCTTTGACGTGATCTTACCTAAATCAAATTTTAACATTCAATTTCATATCCAGACAGATGGGTTGGTAATATAATGCATGGTGGTGTTAATGAGGCTGTGTCATGGTTTAACCTCAGCTGGCAACTGAGCAGCACACAGCTGCTCGCTCACTCTCCCCTCTCCGCTGGGATGGGGGAGAGAATCAGAAGAGTAAAAGTGAGAAAACTCGTGGGTTGAGAACAGTTTAATAATTTAAATATAATAATAATAATAATTAATAATAATAATAGACTATACAAAGCAAGTGATGCACGATGCAATTGCTCACCACCCGCCAACCAATGCCCAGCCAGACCCTGAGCAGCGGCCCCCCCCAACCAGCTTTCCCCCAGTTTATGTACTGAGCATGACGTCACATGATATGGAATGTCCCTTTGGCCAGTTTGGGTCAGCTGTCCTGGCTCTGCCCCCTCCCAGCTTCTGGTGCACCTCCAGCCTTCTCAGTCGGTAGAGCATGGGAAGCTGAAAAGTCCTTCACTCGTGTAAGCATTACCTAGCAACAACTAAAACATCGGTGTGTTATCAACATTATTCTCATCCTAAATCCACAACACAGCACTGTACCAGCTACTAGGAAGAAAATTAACTGTATCCCAGCCGAAACCAGGACAGGCTGATAATAAGAGATACTATCCATCCTAGCAACTCTTTTTGTTAGAGAGAACTTCTTTTGGACTGAAATGGATGCTTAGCAGTCTGAAATAATCTTGACAGGAGAAGCCCGTACTCGGTAAAAATTTTATCAGCAACAACAGTGACCCTGATGATATTCAAGTGAGAGTCCCAAAACATATCAAAACATAAAGTATACAATGAAACATGGACCTGTATATCATTAAGCATTGCAAAGTGTGTCTGTGTGCCTTACCTGTCAAGTAATTCCCAGGAGCTCCCACTCCATAAATGTAAAATAAGATATATCAGAGGTGAGTGCATTGCTATATGCCACTTGTAAGATATCTTAAAGTGCAGCAGGTGAGACAGAGTCCTGTCCCTCCTTTGCTGAGGTATTTCAGACAAGTCACTTAATCTTTCTGTGCCTTGAGTTCCTCATATTAAAATAGGCGAATGGTGCTGACTTCCTCATCCGCTGCTTTGATAGAGCTACTGGCATTTCCCATCTGCCTTCTCCTGCTGTTACAGAAACTCTCTTCTTTAGCCTTCCATGTAGATCTGAATATAGCATTGATAAAATAATTTAAATCTACATTCCTGGGTGCCTGGCAGAAAACAGATAGTTTAAGAAAGTCTTAGGCTGGCTTCCTCTTTCAGAATGGAGGTCTGTATTGACTTAGGAATGACAGATCCTCCAGGTAAGTGCTGGGGAAACATGCTTCCTTTAATCAAGACAGTAAAGCTACAGCAGAAAAGTTTAATTATTTAAGTTGTTGGGGTTTTTCACTTCCCACACAAGAGACTTTGACTCAAGGCTAAGTCTGAGACTGCAGTATTAGGGGGTGTGTTCATGGTTATCTCATGTAGATCCAAGCCCTTGCTACAGCCCAAAGGGGCTGTCCTACCCATCCTCTGCCCCTGGCTTGGCACCCGCAGCTCTTCCTTCCTGCCATCATCTGCTCTGGATGTTTAGTATCTTTAAAAAGCACAGGGTTTAAGCCATTTAGGAAATCTGAAAATTATATGCAGCCTCTCACACAAGTGAGCATATGCATGTTTTTTACAGTCGTGGGTAATATAAAATTGTATAAATACATATGCTTAGTTAAGAAAGAAAAACTGGGAAAATATTTAACATAAACTTCTAGAAAAACCAAACAAAAAATCATAATGAAACTCCCCCTAGAAAAACAGGCTGAAGTGAAGCAAAGCAAAAAAAAAAGTTAAATTGAAAAATAAATATTAATAAAAAAGAGAAACTTTACAAGATGTGATCAATATTATGAAACTGAAGAACTAAAGGGAATAAATTAAAAGTGATAAATCTTTTAATTTAAAAATTCAGTTAAGACATCCACATTAGCCTGCTCTGTAACGGTCTGATACAATCATGATGAATTTATGCATGTCAGTTCTGGGTTTATCATCCCAGATTGTACTATGCTTACTTTTAAAGGCACATTTAGTTTCTTTCATGTGTTTTCCCCTTATAGTACAACTCTTGAGTTAAGGTTGTGAGCTCTAGCCTACAGGAACATTAATGTTAGCGATGTATGAAAATACCTACAACATACATCTGATTGAGGTACCCGGTCTGACACCCCATTTCCCTGAGCCCTTTAGCATTCCCACGTGGTAACCTCATCACTCGTCCTGAAGGGAGGGGGTCTTGGGAGCCAGTGATTACCTCTCCTTGAGCAAGGCTTTTCGCCAGCCCCCACACTGAAGCAAGTGCTGGAGATGGATTTATGCCAGTTGGAATTTCTTATCTGCAATTCAGTTATCTCTTCATCATCAGTGACTACCGCCTCCTTCACCTGTGACACAAACAAGCCAAAAAAAATCATACAGCCTTTCCTTTTGTAGTCATATCACACTGTAGGATGATACTGATTCTTCAACCCGTCTGTAGCAAGAACAGGCTTGTGGATAACTTCAGACCGTATTGATTCCATTTTCATGCGTTTTGCAAATGACAGATAGTGTGTTGGTCAGTTTTGTTCAATGAAGAGCACCAGTTTAGAGTTGCAATTAATAATCACAGTATTGCCACAAATTTTATCGAGTGAAAAATGTTATTATGTTTTACCATCTAGATGAGACACAAAAGTTGTACTTAGCCATCTAAACATTAAGAAAGTTTCTGTTGAAATTAAATGCACAGAGCAGCACTGTATTATTGTTATTACTGCTTTTATATGTATCTTACACCACCAACTTTTCTGCGTGTGTCCCTCTCACTGGACATCTTACAGGTTCTGAGAAAAAAATCAACCTTTGTGTCTGTGAGACCTGGCCATTTTATAGAAGGGTTACCTGAGAACATTACCTAAATTGTTCTCAGAATACCAAAATTTGAAGAGTACCAAAATTTTATGAGAATACACAAATATCCCTAGCTTTTCTGTAATGAAGGTATTTATTATTACTTCATCATGTCATTCTTTGTTATTTCCTGTTCTTTTTTTTCTAGGTCCCGTGAAGCTCTTTTTTGCTCTTGCATATTGTGCACCATGGGAAATGTTAAAAAAGAATGTCTCTCCAATCTCTTTAAGTATGAAAATAAATTATATTTAGAGTCAGGAAGTAAAGCAGCCTTTCTGAGTGTGGAGCAGATTTATTTATTTTGAAATTCAGAAAGGCACTGAGTGGGCACCGACCCAGTGAGGACAGCAACTGACCCTCGACTGAGGGACTTGCTCATTGCTGACCTGGGGCAAAAGCCCCCCCCTCTGAGCTCCAGGACAGGGGCAGGTGTAAGTCGTATTGGGGACTGTGCCAGGAGAGGTGCAGGACCAAACATTTTCCTGTGAGGTGCTCGGAAAGTTGACTGAAGTGTATATACATATATATGTATATATATATTTGTGTGAGAGTAGGCTGCATCAAATACTGATGAAGCAGGAGACTTAGAAGCTTACACCCCATTTTAAAAAATGACTCAGGAACAATGTTTTAAAAGTAATGAGACCACTGCAATAGGAAAAGGATGATTTCTAAAACACTCAAACACGTAGTTACCTCGCACAAATGGAAGTCACTAGGAACTGGATTCTTAGCTGGCTTTGCAATATCAGTAAGTGACTGACTGAACTTTTAGACACTAAAATATGTTTGAAAATCTTTCCATGAAAATAAAAGTGAAATTTTAATTAACTGCATTATATGCCAATTATATTTTGAATTATACAGCTCTCTTTACACAATGATCCAAGGCCCTTTCCTCTGCTGTTCTGTAAGGTGCTAACAGGGGTAAGAGAAAAAACACAAAAATCTTCATAAAAAATGTAAAGGAAAGAAAAGCACAAAATGACTGTTAGGTGGCTGCCACTAATTCTGTCTTATTAACTCCAGCATTCCCAAAAGGTAATGGTCAGTGGTTTAGGACTCCTTCTTCAAGATAGATCAAACTACTGTACCTTTTTCGGTCATTTTTGCTTAGACTAAACTATTTTTTTAAATTATTAATGTGAAAATTATATTTTTGAAAGTTTGAACTTTTGTTTTGAAATCCTATTTGAAGTTACGTGACAAGTTTTCCCATTGAACAATTGCTCTTATTTATCTTTTCTGACAAGTCCATGTGCACTCTTATTCATAATGAGATACGGCACAGAGAGATATAGTGTAACAGCTGTTTTCACTTTTGCTGGGACTATTATTGTTGTCTGAGGCATTTTATCATCTTTTGTAGATTGAATTATCTTCTGTTATAATAAAAAAATTGACACAACAAAATTGAGATATTTTGGTCTGTAAAAGAACATATGTATTTTACATTTGCAAGAAGTAACTTCTTCTATCCAGTCGTCAAAATGGAAATTCAGAACTGCCAGGAGCGGTTTTGAGTGATGCACGCTTTCAGCCTTTCTTGGTTTCTTATCAAGGCTCCTATGTAGCTTTCACATGCAGTGATTTCTCAATAATCTAAATAAAATAAGTTTTATCAATCTTCTTTCAAGGATACTCCAAAAATAGTCTACTGACCCAATTCCCTGAAGGTCTGTAGAGAAGTTTGAGAACTACTCATTCTGAAGCCGTGTTTGCCCTTATTCTATGTATTTCCCCTACATAGAAAGTATAGAACTAACTCTGAAATGCCAGAATACTGGCCCACTTCAACCACTGACTATTGCATTAGTAATATGGATATTTTATGTTACTGCAATAATGATGATATCAGTATGGTATGAAACATTAAAAACCATACAAAAATGACATTAAAAATTCTACAAAAATAAAAAAATAAACCCTCCAAACCAAACATTTGAAGAATCTAGAAGGTTAAATGCTTTAAAATTCACATCTTTTGGAATATTTGATTAAGCGAAAGTTCTGAAATAAGATACTTTGGTTCATAAAAGAATATCAATATTTTATATGCACAACAAATAACTTTTTATTTTTACTTAATCCAAAACCAAATTTCAGATTGTTGAAAATTTCCCAGAAAAGGGAAAATCTAGATGTGATCCATTTAATATTGCCTGTCCCAGTTTTCCTCACTGACTCAATGCTGGGCATGTTGAGCTCAGTACCAAAAGCTGAGTGACATAAGGGACATGCACAACTGGCTTTGGCAGCCCCAGCTAGCTGCAAGGCAGCAAAGCACCCATGCGAAATAGCTTACCCAGCAGGAGCATGGGGCCTCATCCCAGGAGATGCCGAGTAACCCCAGAGGTGCTGAGCCCTCTTTTCCCAGCTTGAATTCAGCCCTGGGACATGGCCAGCACTGTGGTGGGCTTGGCAGGCTCAGGAGCACACCAGTCGTATTGCACTTTCGGGGATGAAGCGCGCACCCTCCTCCCAGGTTCAGTGGGAGAGCAGAAGCTCACTTTATCTTTTTCTGCCCATTACTGGGCGGTTCAGGTGTCCCAAGGATGCAAGGAGGGACCTATAACACCTCTGCTGCAGAACAGAGGGACCTATGGCTGAGCAAAGTGGGGAATCCTCTTTGATTTCTCCGTCCCTCACATATTTATGCTCTTGCCATCCGAAATGGGGCCAGAAGTGAGCTGTGCAGCACATCCTCCCTTTGCTGTTGTTTTGAGCAGCTCTCCAGTTTCTCTGGCACAGAGCATGGCTACATCTCCCTCTCCACCATGTCAGCAAGAGCACAACCCATAGGAAGGGAAAGGTATGGCATAAGGAGGCTTTGCAGTTGGTGAAAGCAGAAAGTCTCCCTCCTCTGCTTCAGATATTCTTGTGGCCTAGGGAATAAACCACTATTTTTTTCCCCAAATTAATATGTTACCTCTTTAATGACAAGCCATTCTGCTCTGAGTGCTGCACTTCTGTGAATGATGTGCATGGAACCGACTTCTTCACGCCTGGAAGTAAACAAATGGACTTACATTTTAATTCAAACTAAGCATTTCTTAAAGTCCATATTCTTTACAGTAATATTCATTAAGCTCTTCTATTATACTCTGTGCAAGGAGAAAACTGGCAATTGCATCCAAAGCAATGATAAGTTACCACTTTAATGGTTCCTTACATTGTGAGCAATTTATAAATCACTCGGTATCTTCCCAGCAAAGCTTGCCTTCTGTTTTTAAAATGTACCCGTTCGTATCCAACAAAGGGTTTCAGTGCAATAAGAATTAAGGTGTGTCTCTTAGCTTTTACCTGCAAGCAATAATGATGTTGTCAAGCGTTTCAGGCGAGACCAGCCCAGGATTTTGGGGTGGGGAAAGACACTCTGTTATACAGCATCTTCAGTGCTTCCCTCAGAGGGAGGCAGAGACACCTTGAAGGGCTGAGTATAAGGACATCTACCGAGTGTCTTTTTAAATAGACACCAGAGTTGGGGGGGGGAGGGGAAAAGGAACAGGCTTGTAACCATAACTCAGTTGGACTTGTATCCGAGAAGGCAGATGCCATGGATTGGCTCCCTCACCGAACAGCTGCTTTTCTGTTCCTTTTATCGGTAAGTCAGATTTTAAAACAATATTTGTAAACTCTGTGATTATGCCAGTTGAATCTTCCTCAGCATAGCATTACATTTTACAGTGTAAACTACCCCCCCGAAAAAATCTTGTGAAATTTAGCATAAAGTTGTGCTTATTTTAAGCTGCACTTCTGAAGGTTCTATACAAATAATTTAGTTTTTCATTAAATGCTGACAAACGTTTCTTTTGATTATGACTTTCTGTACTCTGTTGATGTTCAATATGTAACTTTCTATGTTTAATGCATGGCTTTTCAGGTGAATGTTGTCTGTGCCTACTATTTAAGGAGTGACTGTTATTAATAGAAATCTTATCATTATAAAAATCCTAATAACTTGACTGGATATTATTTGGTTCTGTCTTTATTTTTTTATCAATTGTCTTTGGGTTTTTTTATCAATTGAGGGAATATGAAGAGTAAATCTCTTTTTTTAAACTGATTAGTAAGAGCGCTTCAGAGCTGACCAATTCCTACTGCTATATTTAAGAGAAAAATATGAAATTTAGTGCAGACCTTAGCTGAGCAAAAATCAAGACTTGGCTTATTATTTCACATTACAAAGAATTCCTGTCTTGTAGTGAATTAATGTCTGAGCCTCCACGTGCTGAGCAAGTGAATGCATGATGAAAGTGTCGCTGTAAAAGGAAAGTTGTGGCTATAGTCAAGTGGCGTAGTTGTACAATGTGTTCATCAAGGTACGGAAATTATCCAGAAAGTACTTAAAAGAATTATGGAGGCCCTTCTTCTCCTGCAATCCGATTTTTGTGTGGATTATTTTTACTCATCTGTGCTGCTTTTCTAAAATTATGTAGAGGTTTAAGGCCCTGAAGATTGAAAAGAGTAGGATTTCTACTACAGTTACGTCCTTCTATGGTTTTCGTTTTACACAATGTATTAGTAAGTGTAAATGTTTGTAAACTCCTTGTTACTGGTCCCTCTAGAAATGTTATAGTCAGGGAAAAAGTGTTTGTTGTTATAGAATACAAAATCCTAAAACTTACTTTGAAAAGATAATCCATTAATTTTAGGTGGCAGCTCTGCAGTCAGTAAAGTAGAACTAACCAACACAGGGCAGCTGCCAGGCAAACAGTAACAAAACTTGGCAAAAGCAAGCTATGGTTCGGATGAGTTTCTGCCTGTTTAACGCAGAGCAGAGGTCTCTGAGATTGGCAAGTTGCACATCACACTAACACTTCTGGATTTTCATGTAGCATTAGTGACTATTCAGTTTAGTCAGTTACCTGGTGAGGTAACTGATGTGTTGAAGTTCAAAAAAACGTTGACTGCTCTGTATCTAAGATCTGTCCATTCAAAAGCGATTTTACTGCTTTACTTCTCTCGGCAGCTCTGGAGCCATTTTCATTCTTTCAGTATATTATCATTACAATTGTGACTGATGAAGGATATGTGTTGGGTCAGGAAAAAGGAGCAATTGTGAAAACTGCCATTATGTTTTGATGATTATCAAATTTTGAACTTTTACTGCCTAGAGGAAACAATTGTTGTTCTTATTATGCGTGGCCTGTACAGCTTAATAGCATCTTTCAGCGCTTTATAGAAAGCTGATGGACAAACTGTAGGGATTAAATAAATTATAAATTATGTATCCAATTTTAGTGTATTCTGAGAAACAGTCTGGGTTTTCAGCTTGATTAATCTTCCATGAAAATCACCTGTCTGAATGGTGTGTCTGGTTAGTATATTGTTAATAAGTTGTATCAAATAAAATTGCTGTGGAGTTATACATATTTTAGTACACTACTATACTTTCAAAAAAAGAAAACTTACCAGCCCTGAAATTAATAATTTTCTATATGCATTTCACCATTGGTGGGACTGATTCTGCAACCCTTGCTCACGTGACTTCAAAGGCGTTTTTCTCATGAGTAAGGGAGTTATGTTTGTGATACTTGCACAGACATGTTTTATGGAAATAACCTGTTTGATCAGGTATGACTCTTCTCCTGCCAGCAATCATGTGACAGCTAATAATTTTAAATTCACCACATCTCTTACATGCACTGTTGTCTGGCTACATTTTCCCACGTGTTATCTATGCTTTTTTTTTTTTTCCCCCCAGTTGTCAGGCTATGGTTACACCTCCTACTCATAACTTGGTTGCACATAAAAATATTAAGGGGCCAAATCCTCTCCTTGCATATGCATACAAAACATCTGCAAGGATGTAGCCAGGAACCTGCAAGCTCTTCTGCCAAAGAATGTTGTAGAAATAGGAACTAAAGCAATTCCAAATCCAGGAATTATCACCTAAGATTAGGTTTTTAAGTCTGCAGTTTTACATTCCTAAGCAAAAAATGGCCCCTAAGCAAACATGCATTTGCAGCTAGAGCACTCTAAACTATATTAGAATTCAGGTTTTATTGAGGAGATTTACTGAGGAGACTTAGCGTGACTAATTTGAAAAACTCAAATTTGAATGATAATGGCATACACTCTGTATTGAAATTACTTTTCTGTTCATTTTTCTAATGGTTAAGCTCAGTTATTGTATGGAAATTCATTATATCTGTATGACTCAGCAGAACAGAAACAATCTCAGTGGAAGCTTTCCCAAAGTGGTCAGTTCTTTGAATAAACATATTTTAAGATAAATAAACTTTGGAATATATTCTTCTACTGACATAAGCATTGTCATACTTCTGCTGAAATAGCAATGGATTCTCCCTCCTGGGTGCAATACAAAATATTGATGTCAGTATATTCCTAACACAGGAAGCAATAGAAACGTCTGACTTCCACAGAATTAGAAAACAAAATGCCAGAAAAATCATCCTGAAACACTTCCCCTTTAAATTGGAAGAAGCACATTCATTAGTGACCTACAAAAATGAAAAGTATAGACAAAAACATATTCATGTTTCGATTTAAAAGTGATCAAATGGCTTCTTTTTAAAATATGACGTTGTGTCTTATGTTTCAATTCTGCTTCTTATTATTTCATATGCACTGATTTATCATTTTTTAAAGAGATACAGAATGAATAAAGGGAAGGGTTCGTTATTTCAACCCTTTGCTAGTCAGAGCTTTGGCTGAGTAAGAAAGACATAGAAGTCCCAAAACGCTGACACAACCAGAGCTACCATGGCACCCTGATGACTAATATAATATGTGTGAGTTCTCAGCACTCCTCCCATCCAGGCCAATAACAATACCGCTGTTGACTTCAAAGAGAGAGAAGCAGATCCAATATGAATAATGCTGGGAAGATGTTAAAGGCGTGTTCAGTCATTTAGGTTTGAGTAGGTGGAGGAGGGAGGATTCCATAATTGCGTATAATATTGCTTGGCAGTCAATTAATGATTAGTTAATTCTTGTTTGTAAATTGCTTTGAAGGTGCAAAGAACTATACACATCCTATGGGCCTAATTCTGTTCCCAGTTACATCAGAATAAATCCAGAATAACTCCAGTGTGACTCTAAGGTGTCATTTTGGACACAAAGTTCAGGCTCTGTATCATTACAATAAAAGACAAGCTTTCAGAAGGCCACTGTGCAGACGACAGTCACCATAAACATATTGCCTGCCTGCGCCTCTCCCAACTCAAACCAGAAACAGCTTGTGCAATGAGCCCCTAGCTTCTCTGCAGTTTCCATTTTTTCACAATCTCTCGGAGACTAACTGGACAGCAAATCTTGATATCATTCTGATCAGCTTGCCTACCCCAAGGTCCTCAGGATGCATCCCACACATTCCAGTGGCTCCTATTGCTTTAATTATCGTTAATCACCGAATCTATGGAAAGTACTGTACTTGGATACTAGTTTAGAGGGGAAACTTGTTCACTACCTAGAAGCATGCTGGAGTTAGCTGCTAGGAGACAGTATTTCTTTGCTGGAAATAGCACTAGAAAAAAAGGGTTTGCGTCACAGAGAGATACTAGAAATAGACAACTGGGGTGGGGGGAGCCTTCTAACTGCTGGTGGTATTGGAGAACCGGAAAACATTAGTTGGGGAGGCAGAGGAACCTCCATCCCTGGATCAAGTTGGATAGACGTCACTCCAGAATTGTTGAGGTTTAACTGGTGAACTAGGCAATTTTGTCTGGTGTCTGCCTGCCCTCCTTCCTGTAACATGGCAGTAACTGAGAGAGACATACCAAACACAGGCATCAAGTTCGTCGGATCAGCCTTTTCAAATATGACAAATGGTACTAAGGACTCTGGATTCAAAACCATCAAGACTTCTTTCAAGATCTTCCATTAGCAACAAGTAGCAGAATGGGATTTTCCTTAGTTAGCATGGGACAAGTGTGGAAATATGGGGCCTAAATTTACAATCCCCAGCATTGCTGATGAACAAATTCCTGACATTCCCATTACTGGTTCTCAAAAACAAAGGATAAAACTCCAGTGTAAAATGTATATTCTTTACTGCTTGAAACCAGAACTCCCTATAGCCTGAAATCAAATCTTTTCTGAATATTCATGTCCTTAAAGAACAGAATTCTTTACAGGCACAATTCTTATAGCAGAGATGCTCAACACAGTTTTTCAGTTAGGCCTGCTGAGTATGAGAGGGATGTGGCTGGATGTGAGATATTAGTTTCACTGTTAAATAACAGAATAGGCCACAGGATGCAGACAGTAGACAAGATTCACTAACATTGCACTGGGAGGTGTGTACCCATACTTTTCTGGGTCAAGACAATTGCTTGCATGCCAGAAGGGATTTCAACCTAAGGGTGGAGAGGATTTCACTGTACTCGCCCAAGGAGGCTCTGCTCTGCCTGGTCAGAGACGTTGAATCAGTGCTATTTCTGGTGGACTTCATCACTCAGGTTCTCTGGTGAGGGTGTAATCTGCCATTTCTACTCTCCCATGTTTCCCCAAGGTCCAAGGGGGATTATAAAAGGACAGGCCTGAGCTCCCACTGGGGTGAAAAAAACCCCGCAGTTTAAATGGAGTCTGATCTTGTCCCTTCTCTGAGATGAGTAATGGCTGCACATGAATTTGAACCCCATTCTGCAGCTGAAGATTTAAATAGTCACCAGGACATAAACTCAGATTAAAAGATGTATTGATGCTTTTAGCACAACATGAATATAGTGTAATGATTTTCCTGCAGAGTACTTTTCTTAACCATTTTTGTCAATAGCTTGCTCAAAGAACCAAGAAAAAAAAATCCTTACTCCATGAATAGTCCAACAAATTTCAATGTATATGCACACCGAATGGGCAAATCCACAGTCTAAATTCCCTCATTCAGAAGCAGATTAGGGCAGCCATTATGTGCCGAGGTCTCAGGGAATGTTCTGGGCAAGATCAGATCATTGGAGACATTGCTTTGTAAATGACAGATGGTGAACCTCTTAAGGCATATAGGTAAATGGGGAAAAGGGGGAAGAGACAGGAAGGAGGGTGAAGCTGCTGTTCATTAATCTGTTGCATGTAAAATGTTGTTTTAACATGAAGTAAGTGGAAAAAAGTCTCTGCCCATCTTCCAGCCTTGACAGAACAATGCAATAAATTTGAAGTGAGGAAAGTCCCATGAGGTAAAGCTACCATAGAGAAAAAGATTGTCACAGATTTTATCCAAGTATAACTGACATAAAACCCACCAGATAAAACATGTCAGACAAAAAAAAAAAAGCTATTGAATAGTACTGGGAAACGATAAGGAAAGTGGAAAATTGATAACTACAGCTGTTAACCACAACTGGTGAGAAAAGAGAACCTGCAGCACTTTTTGAGTCACCTGGATATTTTATTTCTCCCAATGATGAATGAAGCAAGCATCCAGTCCTGTAAATCCCATATTCTTCACCCTTTATTGTCTGAAAAGAGCAGAGGCAGGTCCTAAACCCAAAAGAGATGCTCTGAAGAGGTACATTCACCAAGTGAACTTCATTTTCACACCTTATTTAGGTACAAGGTTAATTAAACTGTGCCTTCTTTTAAATTATGCTAATGAAGAAATTGAGGATTCTCTATTATTTTAATTTTAATTTTAAAGTAATTACATATTGCATCTGATCCTGCCACCTTTATTTACTGAAGACTTTGGCCACATAGTTAGACCTCAAATCAAAGCCCACTGCACTCCAGGGAAATCTGCCTGATGACTGCAGTTGGCTTTCCGTCTTACATTGAATCTCTTCTTACACTGAATCTCTTCAACCTCAGTGGGAAGCTTAAGAAAACATTTTTGTTCTTTTTGGTTAAACTACATAGGTACTCCAGGTCTACTGTGGACTTTCTAAATAAGAAAAAATAAAGCATAAAGAATACATTCTTTAGAATAAATAAATACTCTTTTTCTAGTTTCCTAGACACATGTTTAGTAACAACTCTTGCAACCACTTCCCTCTTCAGCTGAGGTGTTGCAACCTAAAAACCTGTGTGAAAGCTGTATTTTGATGTAGGTATAACTTGAAATTTGCTATGGCACATCCTTTCAAACTCAAAGTTCTGCCTTGAAAGACACAATTAATTCTGAAGGTGCTAACGTCGAGGAATTCAAGTGATGGATATAGAAAAAAATGAATTGCATAAAGTCATTTATGGAAATCCTGTAGCTACTGCCTAGATAGGCTCTTGCAATAGACTTGAGAAAAAGTACTGCTCCAGTCCTGCAGTATAGCTATGTACGGCAGTTGGGTTTTGCTTACTGCATTTTGCCCTGCATTTTTATATGCCAATCTTTGTATTGTTCTTGCAGGTACTCTTGGATTTCAGCACAGGATTTCATGTAAAGGTAATATATATTTCTTTAGAAACTGATTTACCGATCAAATGAAATGTAAACAATGCAAAAATGAAATGGAAAATACTGAACTAAGACATTTCTGAACATGAAGATTGAAAACATATTTAAATATTAAACAGTTGCAGGTAATAACCTGCTCACCCTCTCAAGAGAAGTTCTCCTGAACCTAAATGAGTAGCTCTTACACAGGAATAATTTTAAAGTAAACATGTACAGTCTTAAAGTTTGGGACTTGCAGACATATAAAAAAGCACATGATCTATAAAATTTTTTTCTTATTGTTGGCAATTCTAAATGTCTGTATTAATTTTAAATGGATTGAGGTTACTGGTCATATGATACTGGAACTCTCTGTCAAAGGTAAAAGAATGGGATGAAAATGGAATGGCAAGATGGAAAACCTTCAGAAGACAAAAACGTGAATGGATCAAATTTGCTGCAGCTTGTAGAGAAGGAGAAGATAATTCTAAGAGGAATCCAATTGCCAAAGTAAGTAGAAAGAAAAACAAAAGTGTTCACTGACAAGGAAGTTTTTCTAAAGACAGGCTGATAAAAGCAGAGAGGTTTAAAAGTATATTTGTTTAGAGTAGTCAAAGCAAGGAATGTAGAATAAAAGAAAGATGATGCAATATTTCCAGCTCTGCTGAGACAGTCTCATAAGGTGAACCCGTGTGGCTGCTGAGGAGTGACCAAAGGTTTCCTAGAACATTGCCATCGGTCTATTTCCCGGACAGCTCCAACTATAGTCTCTTCGTGTGCAGCATCTGTGTGCTAGATCGCGGTATTTTTCTTTTCTCTCTCACCCTGAGAAACCCCTGAGCAGAAGTTCAAGGATAGTGCATGACTTCTGTGGGCAACAGAGCAAAGAAAATGTCTTCCTATCCTCTCACCATGACCGTACCCTTACTGAGGTCCAGCCACAGTGTGATACTCTTAGAAGTTTCTCTCTCCACTTCCCTGCCAGAAGATTTAAGAGAAATAGAAAGCCTGTCCAGCACTTAAGGGGAGGTGGATCTCTAGGCTGACAAAATGTAGAAAAGTCTTCCATTGGTTCTGTCAATTGAACCTTGTGATACGCCATTGAGAAACTGAAATTATATAGAATTTTTTACAGGAACTAATAATAGGAAAAAAAGCCCTGCAGGTGTCCTCAGTAAACTGGCATAAATAATTACTACCTATTCTTGTAGATCCGATCAGATTGTGAAGAAAAGCATCCAATCACATACAGCATCTCTGGAGTCGGAATTGATCGTGCCCCCTATGGAATATTTGTTGTTAACCCAAGAACAGGAGAAATTAATATAACATCAATAGTGGATAGGGAAGTAACCCCAGTATTTGTTGTAAGTACTCCCCTTTTTCTTTTACCTCTATAATGATGGAACCAGGGTGGGGCAGGGAGAGCAGAAGGAGACGAATTAATTTGTTTCAGATTGTTACCTTGCTTACTTCACTTTTGGTTTTAAAATGAGTAAATCTCTTTATCTAGATACGTTGCTTTGCTAAACACTCAGTGACGGGTATAGATTTGGAACCACCCCTTGAACTTCGAGTCAGAGTTCTGGATATAAATGATAACCCTCCTATATTTGCACAAACTGTATTTACAGGATCTATTGAAGAAAGCAGTATGGACAGTAAGTAACTATGTTATGCCTATTATAGTAGAGTTAGTGAAGCTCCCTGAATACAGTTAATATAAACCTGGGGTGCTCATTCTACTTTTTCTTAGGTAATGACATATATTGGCCAGGGCTACGGCAGAGGAAGGAGCGGCAGATGCTTCTCCAAGTGCTATTCAAGCCAGGGCCCAAGCTCATTGCCTAAAATTAAGCAGCCGTGTTTCCTTCTCCCTTTCCTCCCACACATGAACGCTGAATGTTCCAGTTTCTAACCATACCATCATGCAAATTCTTTCAGATGTGAAAATTTAAAATACATCAGCTCATTCCTTCTCATTAAAAAACATTAACATTACACCTACACTTATTTCCTTTGAGGGTATATAAAATACGTTTTTTCCCATTTTGTCTATTTCAAATATTTGTATTTGTAGCCTGTGTATTGCAGTTGCAGTAGAATATTACTAAATAAACCCTTACTTAAACCACTAAAATGGTTCTTTTTACTAAAAGTACAGCAATCAACATTAGAGATGCAAATAGCACTGAGGCGATGGTGCATAATGCTTATTTTCTACTTTCTAGAAATTCTCATTTAAAACTGTGGAGATTTTTTACATGAATATCTACAAGCTCAGTACTTACTCTTTTTACGTAGTCCCTATGGTGACTTAAAGAAGTTCAGTGAAAATCTGTATTACTCCATCTGACCTTAATTTTTAATGCATTTTAAAGTCATTAACATTCAGCCAGAATCAGTACTACAAAATTAAACTTTTGTTTTTCTTTGTAAATATCAATGAATAGATAGCATTCTATCATTTTTATACACCAAGATTTAACATTGTCTTGATGAGTTGTTTGCAGGAACAAAACAGATTTTCTGATTTGCTTTTTTAATTATTATTTTTTTTATTTTTAGACACACTGGTGATGAAAATAATTGCATCAGATGCAGATGAACCTAATCATTTGAATTCTAAAATTGCCTTCAAGATAGAGAGTCAGGAACCTTCAGGTCCACCCATGTTCATTATGAATAAATATACTGGAGAACTCCATCTTGCAAATTATCTTGACAGAGAGGTAACATTTCCCTTTCCAAAGTTAAATAACGTGATGTTGTGGTGTATATGTGTTATGAGAGTGGGGGGGGGAAGAGAAAGGTTGTGGTTTTTGCAAAAATTAAGGGAGAAATGCATTTTTTCTATATGTTACAATAAAATGCCTAAGGCAAATTCCTACATTAGGAAATAGTAGCAAGACGTGAGTATTTATAACATTTAAGACGTACAGGTGGTCCTTCTAACATGCTCATTTCTCTTTCTGTGACAGCAACATAGTAGCTACACTCTTGTTGTGAAGGCATCAGACCGGGATGGAGCTGCAGATGGAATATCATCCCTTTGTAGCTGTAACGTTAAAGTTATTGATGTCAATGACAACTTCCCAACTCTTGCTCAGAGCTCTGTAAGTTTTTAATACCAAAAGTGACATCACTGTTTTAAAACCCTGTTGAAAAACCCAGTTGATAAGAGAGCCCTTACTAACCGGTAGAGCACTTTCACGTTTGAATGCTCCACTGGATTAACAGGGTTGTCTCCTTGAAGCGTGCTCAAAATCCAATCCGTCACTTGCACACCAATTCTGATAACATACACGTAGACTATTTTTGTACTCAGATAAGTCAATCCTGACACTGACTTCTCTGTATCCAGAGAAATCCAGTCATTCAGGTGTCCAGACCCATGCAATATGGCCAGATTACGTAGATTAACCCAATCTTTGTATGATCTTTTCTTATAGAAAGCACAAATCCATTTCCTCTAAACTGCCTCTGCAAACACTTGAGGTGATACAGCTCTTCAGATCTGCAACCAGAATCACAATTTACCCAGAACACATGATTTTTATTAAGTTGGCATGGACTGTGGGCAGGACGTCCTTCAAAAGAATCTCTGCAGTCAGCTGTGTTTTCCTCACATTATATATTTTAGTGTTTGCTAACAGATATTTATCTGTCATTCCAGTTTTCAGCAAGTATTTCAGAAAATTCACTCAGTTCAGATCTGCTACGGATACAAGCTCTGGATGCTGATGAAGAGTTTACAGACAATTGGTTAGCAGAGTTTTTCTTTCTATCCGGTAATGAAGATAACTGGTTTGAAATCGTTACAGATAGAGCTACAAATCAAGGAATCCTTAGAGTAATTAAGGTATGGATAAATATTGTGATTCAACTGTTGAAATAATAATCTTAAAATAGTTTTAATTAACTGTTAACAAAATTAAACAAACAGTAAAAACACTGCCACTCAACCATTTAAAATAGAATATATTTAAATAAAGTTAAAGGAACTTTTATTTATTATCTAGTTCTCTGTGGTTTATCTTTTAGGAACTGAATTATGAATATCTCCAAACTCACTCACTGATTATTGGTGTCAGGAACGTAGCTGCCTTCCACCACTCTGTTGCGCGTGACTTCCAAATGTCTGGAACACCCCTCACAATAGAAGTGAAAAACGTGATTGAACCACCAAGATTTCATCCATCCTCAGTTGTGTTTTCTGTATCAGAAAGCACAAGAGTGAATTATGTTGTGGGAACATACACAGCCATCGATGAGGACACAGGAGCTATTGCATCAAATGTTGTGTAAGCTCTGCTCTGCTTAACTCCCTGGATGGAATAATTCTTTTAATTGAGATTTCAATGGGATGAAGAATAGGTATTTTGAAGGGTGCTTTAAAAAACAACTTAAAAAATGTTAATAGATTAGCAATAGAATAATAGCAATAGAACAGTATATTCTTCAGCCCATTTTTATGCTATGATTGCTTTTGTTTCCTGACCTACTTTCCTTAGGCTTGTGCACAAGACAAAGAAAATATCATTTTTCTAACATGCTGTAACTTAAATAAATGAGAACAGGTTTTTTTTCTAACCCAACCTAAGAATATTTTTTCTTGAAATGTTTGCTACAAATAGGGAATTTGTTAGCATCTCTAAAAAAGCAAGCAGAAAACCTCAGTAATGGGCAATATTATACAATCAGAATAGAACAGGTCACTACCAGCTCATTCTATAATTTAAAAAAAAAAAATTTTACATTTATTTCTACTGAAATTAATGACAATTAATGGGACCATAATTTGCTTTTTAATGTATGTAAAAATAAATACATGCAATTTACAAAGGTTTGAAAAGTTTTCATAAAACAGAGAAATATGTTAGCAAATACAGCTGTAGAATGTTATAGAAAGAGCTGTGGATTTAACTACTGATATCACAAGGGTTCTAGTAAAGGTTTACAGGGTCCAGAAAGATTTTACTTTTAGACTATGATACCACTTTCAAAATATAATGGACTTCTACGCATTTACTTTATTCCTAATTATTTTTCTGGTCTACATCTTTTGAAGTCTACAGGAATTTTGCTTGAACAAGGTGAAATGCAACAGGACCTACAGCAGCCTAAAGAAAAATATTCCAAAGTGACAAATATTGTTTGCAAAATAAATATGCAATATATATATTCATAACATAAAGTATTTTTACTTCACCAAATACAGATATAGTATAGGACGTGATCCAGCTGCCTGGTTCAGAATCAATCAAAACACTGGTGAAATCACACTGAACAAAGTTATTGACCGGGAATCAATCTATGTAATCAATGGGCAGTATAGAGCAGAGGTTCTGGCTATCACCAGAGGTAAGAAAAGAGATTAAGTTTTCTGAAACAAAACTCTCTTTGTTCCAGATTTCTCTCCTTTTTTTTCCTCTTTCTAGTTTTCCCACTTGAACTGCATTATTTATAGTATCAATATTCTCTCCTGACCACAAATATCTTCTTTTTACAGGGGTTACTCGATATACTGCTACTGGCACCATTGTGCTTTCAATACAAGACATCAATGACAACTGCCCAACTATTAATACTGAATTAAGGAAAGTATGTATGCATTCCCCATCAGTGATTATCACAGCAAAGGATAGGGATGGTGACCCATATGGTCCCCCCTTTACATTCAGCATACATGGTGAACCTCAAACTACATGGATTATCAGATCAATAAATGGTAAATTAACCTACATTTTATAACAGAATAAACCACAGTAATAAGCTCTTATCTAAGATAGCAGATTAGGATAACCTTTTAATAACAAAACAGTTATTAGAATCTATTCTAATCTCACTTAAATGTGATTTTATGCTCATGAATCCAAGAAGTTGCTCTGGATTTGCACATATATATATATAGCTATATAAATCATATCAGAAATAGAAACAGAATCATTACGTGTTTTATCTAGTTATCATCTTTTAAAGGAAACTACAAATATACTGATAAAAACAGAGCAGCAAAACTGTACTTTACTTGAGTATAGCTATGATAAGCACCTCTATTGGTCTAAACCTGATGAGGTAATTCAAAAGGAGTAATTTGATACCTTTTTATTTCTATATTATCTAAAAAATTCTAAGCGTATGACAAAACTCTCAAATTTATTTATTAGATTATAAAGTTATTAGTTGGCAGAGCTTTACTTTTATGAGAGGCATATGAAAATGGCAAATAAAGATTACAGCTTTTGCAATTTATTGTACAAATTGTACTTACTCGTATTTCTAAGAAAAACATTTTAGTCAGTGCCCAGTGGAGCTTTTCCAGTTTCCTCCAGTAAGACATGACAAACTAATGAATTAATCAAATCTCATACATTACTAAATGACAGAATTTGCATAACTTACTATATGCATAGAAGACTATATTAAATGGTAAATATCACAATTATAACTACTCTTGTGTCTCCTATTTGTCCTAAACAGATGAAAATGTGTAACTTTAAATATTTTAAAACTACTGAAAAAAACGTTTGAAAAACACATGTAAATTCCTTGTGAGAGAAACAAAAACCTTATAAAATTGCAATTTTTATGTTCACAATTGTGCAAATAAAAATCAGGAAAAGCAGCAGTAGATATAAAAAAGTGCATTTGCCCCTTTTATATTTCTCGGGTTAAAAAGTGATGACTAGATTGATCTGGCTCAGGTTTTCCAAAAGAAAAAACTAGCATAGATGAATATCATAAGTTTCAGCTTTGAATAAGTACTGTAGACGCATAACTAACTGAAGATCTTAGAATGGGAACACTTAGTCTTCTTTCTGTTCTATGAACATTACTCACAAACATTATAGATTTGTACAGTATTTCTAGTAAATACTATAATCTAAATATTTTTCTCTTTTTTTTCCCCCGAAGCTTCCTCTGCAGAACTAGTGAGTCAGAACATTGACTTTTACATCTATAGGATCTATGTCAGTGTACGAGATAACCAAGGCCGACGCTGCCTTAAACCACATATAATTCCTGTGCAAGCTTGTCAGTGTGATAGTCGTAATTACTGCACCCGTGAGGCCACGGAAATAATTATCATTGGTGGCGGTGGCAGTGGCGGCGGCGGTGGTGGTGGCGGTG
>NW_008825498.1:5041270-5059123 GCF_000699105.1 Pygoscelis adeliae | reverse complement strand
CAAGGGAGGTGAAGGAGGAAAAGATGAAGAAGAAACAACTGAGGACCACACAGATGGTGGATACAGTGAAGGATATACTGCAACCACTGATGATACTTATAATGAAGAAGATGTTTATAACAGACGTTCCCCATCTTCTACCACACTTAGCGGCTCTGCCATTGGCCTGATGTTTCTTGGCGGATTAATATTTGTCCGTAAGTATAAAATCAAGAAAACAATTTTATTAGTTTTCTAAAAAGTGTATTTTTTTAATTCTTCTAAAATAAGGTGACTTTTCTGGTTGGTTGTTAACCTGTTGGCTCCAATGGGCCATTTGACAGAGAAAAAATTGTCTTTTAAATTATAAGAATTTCTATGTATTTTATATTCTACATATTTATATACACATTTCATTCAGAAATAACTATTTCCTTCCTAAGACTTAGAGTTTTTTTCTAAGGTGTTATCTAGTTCTCAGACCACCAGACAGGGTAAAAATGTTTAGTAGATGATTCAGAATAATTTGGGCAAGAGCTGTCCCTATCATTTACAACTTACAATTTGCAAATCGTACTTCCGCTACATTACAATAAATACAGAACAATAATAATCTTAAATTTTGAACCTTTTGGCTATTGCTGCCAAACATTACATCTATTAAAAACAAGTAGCATTTGTGATAACAGGGTCAAAACAGATCACTCATTCATATGTCTTAGTATTTTTGAAGAAATATGAGTTTCAGGGATAAGAATGACTCAAGTTAGACTTCATGCAAGAAATTACTTCTCAGACCACCACAATCGGATGCGATCGTCTTTCTTTCATGGCCTGGGCATCAAGCAATCAACATCTAAAATTTCCCAATGCAGAAATACTAACTACAAAACCAGAGGAAACGGATTTTTCCCCTGATTTTTTGAGGAGGGGGGGGGTTGTTTTGGATTTTGATCTTTGATTAGTAGGAATCAACAAACACAGAATTCTGAAGCTGCAAAAGGCTGTTTTGTTTGTAGTTCCCAGGTGGTTAATGTTACAGGACGGACCGTCTTTCTGCCTTTGGAATTCTCCTCTCCTAGTTGGTGGTCTGGAGTAAATATGTCCTTAGTTGTGCAGTGTGAGGTAGCACTTTGTACACTGCATAGCCCTTTCCCCTTTTCTCTTCAGTTCACTTTGATGCTAAACTGAGAGTTTGAGATGCTCTGTTTAGTCTGGTGTAGGCAACTGTCTCTCTCCACTCCCTCTGCAGTGATACGAGGTCACTAACTTAGCCATCTAGGTTAAGGACCTAAAGACAGCCAGAATTAATATTGCAGTGCCTTTCCAAAATGAGCAATGTTTTCAATGTTGGCATTTAAAGCATTCAGCAATTTCCAACACTGAGTTCTTGAAACAACTAAGCATAATACTGCACACTGGGAAACCTGACTCACTCTGTGTAATCATTTGTTAAAACTGGGGTTTGGGGTTGGCCTCTATTGTTTTTTCGAATCAAGCATTATGTGTATGTGATGTGAAAAACGCAACTGGAGCCTTAGCCAAAGATCACTGTAGCCAGATGGATATCTCTCCACTGATTCTCATATGTCTATTATTACTAATGTGTATTTCTTTTCAATTACAGTATCTGAAGAGACAAATGTATGCTTATGTATCAAGGATGAATATCACTGAATGCTATACATAGCAAGACTGGTTCTGTTTGTTTAATTTTCATATGTACGCAACTTATATTCATTCAGCTGAGATAGATCAAAGTCTGTTCCCAGGTGTATAGAAATAAATTTGCAGTAACAGCCCTACTCCACCCCCGCTTTGCTCTGCTATAACTAGAAGTACAAATTATTCTGAATTTCCAAATACACACATTTCCAAAAGCAGCTAATGATTCTGAAAGCCAGACTTGCAGGCTGCTTGGTTTGAAACATTTTAAAAGACATATTTTCAAAAGTTCTTGAGCACCTGCCCTCTGGGAAAAGCAGCTATTCCTGTGAGGAAGAGATGTCCTAAATCCCTGTTTCTTGTTTCTTTCCTGTTAAGTGATTCCAATTTTGATGTCAATGAGCGACTGTTGTGGCTGTGGACCTGGTGCTGCAGGTGGAGTTGGAACTGGATTTGAACCTGTCCCTGAATGCACAGAAGGGGCAATTCATCCATGGGGAATAGAAGGTGCACAGCCTGAAGACAGGGTCAGTACATCCCATATTTCTAAAACCTGCAGTAACTCATATTTACAGAAAAGACTGCATTTGGCTAGAAGCATGACAGTGATTTTAGCACTGTGACATCTTGGCATTGTCAACAATTGACAGGTAGATATGAAAGGTGATTCTTAATTAACATTTTCAGATGGAGTTTGTGTGTTTTAAGTTGTGTTCAGTTAGCTTGGGCCAACAGTTTGGTGTTACTGTTCCCTCAGCTGAAACACAATAACTAGCAAGCTTTTTCAGTGCAAAGTAGGACAAGGTAACACAAACCATCTTCACTGATCACCTTTCACGTTGACAATAAGAAAAACTTGAATGGAATCTTTTCTTTTTTTTTTAATGGGGATGGTAATTAATAGCTATCGTTAACAGTTTAGACTGCTAATTCCTTAACATGATTCACAAAGTCTTTGTCTTCATATGGGAATTTCAAAGTCATCATTCAAGGACTCAAAATGTTGTTTTCCAGGATGTCTCACACATTCTTGCCCCAACAACAGCTGCAGGAGGTGATTTTGGTGAACCCTCTGGTAAGCGGATCCTAAAATTTTCTATGTGTGCTGTCATAAAGCTATCTTTCAGAACTTCATGTCTTCTGATTCAAGGAGCACTTTGGTTTTGCAGCTGTAACCCAACCCTTCCAATCTTACATTTGCAGATAGTCAAACTGACGCTAGTAGGACTTCCAGTATGAATAAAGGATCTGAGGTTTGAGCCTTTGAGCAGATTCATTTCTGCAAACTACATTTATTTTGAAATATCTGCCAAGGCTTTCAAATCTCAGGCAATTTTTCTTTATCATTCCACCTAGTGAATGGAGGGTCTTTTCAAGACACCAGCTTTAGTAGAAATCAATCTTTAGGTCAGAATAAGGAAATTTTCTTTCATAACTCGGTGGTGAAAGGTTCAGTTCTTCCCAGTTTCCAGGCTCTGCTTCCCGCAAGGGAGAATAGGACCTGTCAAGTAGCCAGTTAATTACTGACCATTTGTGCACTAGCCTAGACAGAAAGCGGGTACATAGCACAATAAATTTATGCTTCTGAGATAAGGTTCCCCCAGGAGTTCGATGGCCATAGAGAATAAGTCAAGCTGTGCAGTGCCACTTTCTCTTTTTCCCCATTCCTTACTCCACAACAGGAAGGAAGGACGCTGGCACAAATCCATTTTCACTAGCTTCTGACAGGAAGAAATGTCACTCTGCAAGACAACTTCTCTGATGACTATTGATTATTCAAAAATGTTCTCATCCTTAAGGTAAAATCAAAAGAGAACATTTTGGGGCATAAACATGAATTAAGAGTCTTCGTTCTCAGGGAGGTTCTGCTGCCATGACGATCGAAAAGTTTACACATGTGATTTACTTTATTTCCACTGTTCAGTACCATTATGGTGAAAGCCCCTGGTTCAAATTCTATAAACTGAGGTTAACGAGATTAAATGGAAAAAAAAAATAATTTAGCCTATGTTTCTTAATGTAATCATAGTCAAGACTACTGTATGCAATTGGTTTGTTATATTACATGCTGATATTTAAGACCACTCATTCCTTGTTACCATATATGAAAAAATCTGGAGAAGATAAAATCCTGTGAGAATGACTTCATAATCTATTGTAAAGGTCATTTTCATTCTGCATTATGAAGACTGGTCGTTATTATGATCCATTGTTGTTCTCCCAAGTCCCCCTTAACAATTTTAACGACTAGAAAATGTTAAAAGAGTTACAAAGCTATTTCTTTTAGAAACGAGTTTAAGGCAAAACAATTTTAACCCCGATGTGATCATAAATATACATGTACATATTTGCATAAATATCCATAAGCATTATCTGATTTTCTAATGCAAATCCCATGACAGCATATATGTACACCAGACAGAGGAATCTCTCCAGGCAGTTACACAAGTAAATCATTGATTTTCTAAAGCACATATGCACATGCTACCTAGCTTCAGGAATAAAATCAAGGTCTTAGATGTCTGCTAATATGTGCTTAATTTTTATTGCAGTTTCAATGTCTGGCACCTGTGCATGGATCTGTGACTGAAAGTAGTCTAAAATACCTTTAGAAACTCAGTAGTGTCATTGTACTATTTGTAAAAATAACTGGCAAATTCTATGTAAATTTTCGCAGAGCACAGGAAGGATAACTTTTCTTTTTCTGTTTTCAGACATATATACAAACACATATGGAGGAGGAGGAGTAGTAGCTTCTGGTGTTGAAGAAACTACAGGGGTTGGCTATGGCACTGGTACTGGTTACGGAACAGCTGGAGGAATTTCTGGAACAGGGGAAGCAAAAGGGTCAATTGGAGGAACAATAAAAGAGTATCGAGAAGGAGGGGTGAACATGGCCTTCCTAGACAACTACTTCTCTGAGGTAATTACCTGATCTTCTTTGCATTATATCTGTGAGCCTACTGTTAGATTCTCATCCCCAAGTTACACAGTGGAAATCCAAAATAACTCCACTCAGACTGAAACTTCCATGATACAAGACTGGTGTGAGAGCAAAGCTGACCGTACTAGTAGGAAAAGCTATGACACTAGTAGTACTTCTTTTGAGCTGCTACCATAGTAGACTTGATTGCTCAATAGCCTTTTTGTAAAACTGATGGACGCACTGCAGGTATGGGTAGCAAGCAATTAAATTATTTCAGCTTCATAAGTGACCACCAAATTTATACATTTTCCACCTTTTTCAGTGTATAAATAGATAATAACTTTATGAAATTGTTCACATGTACTTCCTGTACCGCTTGTTTAATGAAGTGACTTTAACCCTTAAGGAACTGTGAACACCAGTTCACTTTCTTCCTTATTTTTATTGCCATTTCTGTTCCCTAAAAGACTTGTGAACTGCAAGTGACACAAATATGCAGTTTTGTAATTGGCAACATATTAATTAGCCTTTACATATGGGATAAAAAAATGCTATGGAGTTTACATGATTAATGGATTAATGGGATATATTTTCATAATTAGCATGAACTGTGAGGCATAAATACTATAATTGCATATGTCACCAAAATATCAATTAATATATAAGGATTGCTGTGTTTCAAAATTTAAACAAGATTCAATGGAGGAGAGGACAGAGCAGTCCTGAAGTCCTGAGCATGGGCTTCTCCCAGACCGCAATCTCCCTGCCTAGGCTGGGAGCACTATGTATTAATTGTCTGCCAGCCATAGGCCTCCACAGATTACTCCTCCTACCGACCATCTCAACCTCCAAACCACCTGCCTCTCCCCCCGCAGGCCTCCCCTTCTGTCCTTCCCTGCTTCCTCCAGCCTCACCCCACACCCACTTTAAATTCTGCTTTTTCCTGCCCGATCCCTCTGCACTGACCTCCCCACCATCCCCAACGCCCTCCCAAATCAGTGATCTCCATCCTGCTCAAAATGGATTCCCCTCTGGGCTCACCAAGCCTTCCCCACTGTGGCCAACCCTCTGTCCCACCCCCTCTGTCCTGGCCTCTCCACTGCTCCCCTCGCCATCCTGTTTTGCTCCTCTTCCTACCGCTTCATTCAGATATTGCTGCCCAAAGAGCACATTTGTTCCCCCATCCCTTTCGCTCTCTCCCTTCACCCCACACTCAGACCCACTGAAAACAGACCAAATTTGAGATGCTAAGTGTTGGCAGAAACAAGAATAAAACATCAGTACTGTTTGAACAAAACTTATTTCAAGGTTACAAAAATGTTGATGATATCATTTGTCCTACTGATGTCCTGTTTTTCAAGTCAGCTGGGGCTTACTGTGGTTAAGGAAACTTTGCTGTGGTTTGAGTCTTCATGGTTAAAAACCTGATGAAAAGTCACCCTATTATTCTTTTCTTTTTTTTTTTTTCTGTTTTTGCAAACTACAGAAAGCATTTGTTTATGCAGATGAAGATGAAGGTCGGCCGGCAAATGACTGCCTATTAATATATGATCATGAAGGAGTCGGTACTCCTGTTGGCTCTGTGGGTTGCTGCAGCTTTATTGGAGAAGATACAGACGAAACATATTTGGATACATTAGGACCAAAATTTAAGACCCTGGCAGAGATCTGTCTGGGCAAAGAGATCGAACCTTTCCCTGATGTCAACCTGCCCTGGCCATGCGTTAACGTCACGTTTCCCAATGCTGAAAGTGATCTAAACCTCCCGCCACCTGGAACCACCATCGTTGTCAATGGATGTGCACCTATGCCTCCCCCGGTTGGCACTACAACGGTTGTTACTGAAAACACCTACACATCTGGGTCAACCATACAGCCTCCGAGGCCGATGTCGGATCCTTTGCTCCACGGCAACATGACGGTGACTGAGACCTACACCTCCGGCTCCCCCTCTCTTTGCGTTGACCCTCTGCGTGCATCCAATGTTGTTGTAACAGAAAGGGTTGTCGGTCCTGCATCTGCCTCTGATTTGCGTGGCATGCTAGATATCCCCGATCTCGCAGATGGTTCCAACGTTATCGTCACGGAAAGAGTAATCGCACCCAACTCCCGGCTCCCGACCTCTCTGAGCATTCCCGATTTGGTAGACGGGTCGAATGTGGTGGTGACAGAAAGGGTGTTCAGGCCTGCCTCTGGCATGCCAGGCAGCTTAATAAATATTCCCTCAGAGTTATCAAACACCCACAACGTGGTGGTCACCGAGAGGGTAGTGTCAGGGTCTGGGATGAGCAGCCTGGGGGGGACAAGCCTGGGGGGGGCAAATCTGGGGGGCCTGAGCAGCGCGGGTCAGATGCTCAGCGCTGACTGTCACCTTGGCCAGGCAATGGGCACGGCGTCCCCCGGCACCTCCCGGAGAAGAGTGACAAAGTACAGTACTGTGCAGTACTCCAGTCAGTAAGGCCTCTGCCAACGCCCCTTCCTGCCAAAATCGCCATTTGCACCAACACTCATTAGCTGCCACCCACCAAGAATATTGTTATTATTTATAACTAAGAAATAGCGCTAAAGTTTCGGGGATTCCTACTTGTGTGAGGATCTCCGAAGGGTGCCCCGCTTCAAAGTCAAACACAGGACTTTGTCAGTGAAGGGAAAGTTGAAGTTAGCTTTAAATTTATTTCTTTCTCTCCACCTAGCACTACAAGTGTACAAACAGATACTAATGTTTTTGGAGAGAGATCTGATTACCAAGCGGAGCAGTGAGAGGGGATCCTTGTGTACATACAGTATCATCATGAATTAATGTCATATAAAAAAGTGTTAAAATACTGTACTGCTGAGTGATCTCCCACAATAAGTAGATTTGGGCTAATAGCCTCTCACTGACAAGACAGGAAAAGAATGTAATTAATAATTAGTCAAATAAATAAATAAGCACTTTCTAATGCATCACTTCACTTTGCATGTAATTCAAGGAGCGCTACAAAACAGCACTTTCAATCATTTCTCCCATCATCGGCAATAGTTATAAATAATAATCATATAAACACAATACATTTTCATCGCCTTCTGAAGTTCTCAGTAAAACAAACACTCTGCCACGGCCTGCCATGTTGTTACTCCCATGGCGAGGAGCACAACCAGCAATTCGCCACAGCTGGCACTGCTGCGTTGACACCGTCACCCAGGAAGATGTTGGCTTCATCTTTTCTCCATTACCGTTACAGCTTTACTTAAATTTAAAAGGACTTCAGTGACAACCAGGAGCTCATAGTCAGGGTTTTGTGCCAAATTATGACTACCATTTAAGTCTCCAATGTCAGGTTATATTAAGAGGGCTATAATATACCGTGCCAGATCTCTTTTCTAATACTGACAAGAAAATAAAGTCTTAGAGGCTTTGTGACGTGGGGAGGCAGTAGCAAGTATTGTATCACTGACACTGGTAGCTGAAGTCCTTCATGAAAGGAAAAAACACTTGGGAGCAATATAAATTTGCTAATAAGCGATGTAGAGAATTGTTATTTCATATGCCAATGTATTTTGCATTGATGTTTTGAAAGTTTATTTGAATGTGTTAATTGAAAAAGTCTTTATGATTCTATAATCTTAATTAAATCTGGCTTTTATTTTCCCACAAAAACAGCTCTACTGGACTCTGTTATTCTAATAATACCTTAACATGGCTTAGAATAAGATCTGAAGGAGCAAAATACTGAAATATAGTATCTATCTCATTTTACTTCTGTATCATATGTATAGTAACCAGAGTATATGCAACATCACTTCAGTGTAAATAAAATAGTTATACAAAAGGACTAGCTTTTTTTGCTAGACCACCAAATCAGTAGTTTTCCCTCAAATTTTGCTTCTTCAGCTTTGATGGGTACGTTAGTGAGAAGTTGTCTGTGAACCTCCCACTCTATACAATGGAGAAGAAACTTCCAGTTGCATATCCAGATTAACTCATCTCAGAAGAACTGGATGACAAGTTTCTGAGTCTGATATCAGGAAAAGCCTTTTTAAAAGATGCTTTCGGAAATGCAACTAGATCCACTGTCAAAGACAACCTGCAGTGCCCTCTGAGTCAATGCCACAGCCATTGACACCAGTAATCCCCAGGAGTCATCATCAAATCCAAGGCTACCTCGAGAAAGGGTCCCTTCCATGGCTTCAAGATTTTTTCTGAAGCAACTGAGCGTGCTACATGCTCTCTCCATAATATCTGAAGTATTGCTATTTTTACTTCATCCTGTAGCCTTGGTTATCTTAAGTATCACTAAAATTGCATTGACTTCAGTGGAATTAGTCTCTCCTATACGTTATGTACCAACTGTCAGTATGGCTTCTGGAACCACCCTTTAAAGAAGGAAAATAGGTTCTACTATATAAAGCTGTATCCTTTCGTATCTGGAGAATTTGTGCTGAAATTCACTAAAATACTGACAAGCTCCCTTTCATTTTGCTAACCACCTATTTACATAAAAAAGCAAATAACTGAAGTATGTATGACTCTCTGGACATTTAGAAAGCCTATGCAATATAGGCAAAGCCCATTAGCGATATTTTTTAATGTAAAAAAAATGAAGTCTTGTGTAAATATCTCCATAATCATCTTACACAAATCAGAAATATTTTTCCTAGTTGTGCTTCAAAGTAATATCTAGCCTTCAGAAGCACATGCTGAATTCTTTGTGACACTCTTGAACAGGAATGCTGTGTGAGTATGAGTGTCTGAACTAACTATGGTGTCTTGCATGTCTAGAAATAGAAAGGGGAAGAATTAATAGAGAAAAAATGTTTTTTCAAAGTACATGAGTTTTGGTTATGTAGTGGTTGTCTACTTCTAGTACTATCTTTTACCAACTTTTTAAAGATAAATAGCGTATTATTTAATACAATTTCTTGAAAGATTTCTAGCATTTTTTAATATCAGTATCTCACATCAAACAGCAATGACATTATCCCTCAGCGCATTTCCAGTGCATTTCTGAATATTAATTTCTATTGCTGTGTAATTTTTACAAACTTTCTTAAAATTGTTTTCTTAGTGAGATGTGGACATTTTAGGTTACTGCAAGTTGTGGAAGAAAAATGTATCTGAAGATGTGAACAAATACTCGGTTCATTAAAAATCCTGTGCAAATTCTTTTTCTAGCTTTGTTCTTAAAAAATAGCATATAGTTTAATCCTGACTAACAGACATTGGTTTTGTTTCTTTTACTTCAGTTGTAACTTAGAAGCCCATTTGCTGTCTACCTTTAATCATGCTGTTTAATAATGAAGAATGAATGGTTTTCGGGAAAGAAGGACAGCTTTGAGTAGTGATATTAATCCTCCTCTAAACCATTCAAGCAAAAAACTCTTATTAAAGTGTCAGCAGTGTGCAACACCGAATCTATGGCTTTCCTTTTTTACTTGGGTTTTGTAGAGCAGGATCCTACAATTTTCACAGGCTTACTGAGATCTTGGCAGCATGAAAAGTTCACTGCCATGCAAGAAAACAGAGCCACAAGCTGTGGGTCTCATTAGATTTCTATCTTGGGAACACTGTCTGAATTTGAACCGCAGGTTTCGATTCTTTTTACTCAGTCCTGATTTTGTGGTAATAAATAAGATATTTAAACTGTTGTGAGCAGCACCTACTACCTGTAATATGAAAAGACCACACAATTTAAGCAAAAATAAAAGAAGGTCTACTGTTTTGCTTGAATTAACACAACTGCGTAATTCAAATGCTCCTCACTATTCAGTAACCAAATGCACCATTTTCATTCTATTTAAAATAAAATTAATATTACAGTGTTATTGTGTTTTCATAAATAAAAATACTAAAGATATGTTTGTAATAATTTCTGAATGGCACTGAAAAAATACAATAAATGATCATTTGGAACATCATGTTTTAAGTACAGTGGCTCAGGATACTTTTTTTTTCCATTTATCAGTGGGAAATGTAGTTTCCTTAAAACTGCTGGTTTGTACAGGAAAATTCTAGTTTTAATTTTCTTTCAGGGAAAAAAAAAAAGAAACAAAAGGTGTTGATTTAGAAAGTCAGAGCATCCCAAGGTGAAACTATTTCATGTGTCAAATTGACTAAGATACTTTGTTTTAGGTTGTGAAGCAGAAACGTGTGTCAGGTCTCACAAGGATTATAGTACAATTTCCTCAAGCCATCATTCTCTGTGTGGTTCTCTCTCTTCAGACGGCCTTTTCTGTGATACCATTCTGTCCTGCAACTCTGAAACAGTGCTTCAGAGCAGCTATAGACTAACACTGGAGTACAAGCCACAGAGAAGAAAGAGAGCAAAAGACACTTGAATCACAGTATTTGGGCAGCACAGGCATCACAGGTACATTCAGTGCATACAGGTCAAGCTGAGTTGAGCTAAGCAAAACCACTTTGGTTCTAAAAGTAAAAACAGTACATTTTGACATCTCAGAATCAAATTTCTTTCTAATGTTCCAGGCCAGTATTCATGATAATAATGATTTTTTGTACAGAGATTTTTCAAAAGGGTTTATCTGAACGCAGTAAAATATTGCTTTTAAAAAGAGAATCATATATTTACTTCTAAGTCTAATGTATCATTTTATTAGGCCTTAATATTTTGACATGGTTTTTTCTCAGTATTTCATACAGCATGATTTTTGGCACTCACACATACATCAGATAATGATTTAAACATATTTTCAGGAAATTAAGTTAGAAAAAATCATTGTCCATCTTCCAATTTATAGCAATGATATTGCTATCATTCTGACGACACTGCTAATTCCAGTGCAACAAAGATAATTTATCATTTATCCTCCGCGTATTTAGAACCTGCTTAAGTGGAAATAAAGCAAAATTCTATTAAACAAAACCATTTGTTATGCCCAAGCAACTTTTGTTGAAACTTTTGTACAAGTCAAAAATGGGTCAATAGACATAAAGTTCTTTCATATTCCAAGTACACTGAAATTTTACAAAAAGGAGAACAATGACAAAATTAAAATTGGTGACAGTTTTGGATGCACTCTTGTATAATGACAAATCTGTCATATTTTCCTGTTGCGACCAGTAGTTAAACAGCATCTTGTAATTCAGGGTACAGCACAATAAGGTGTGAAATGGAACAGGCATGAAAAACCAACTTAGGAAACAAAAGCTGCTCAACTGACATCCATCACATACCCTGACCTTTGATATTCATCATACATTGTTGGGCCTATCTGCAAACTTAGTTAGCTAGCTGTTTAGCCCTTTTATTTTTCCTATTTTTTACGAAAGCTCTAAAAAAGTAAAATAAAATATATATATTACTTACAGGCTTTTTTCCAACTCATTCATTAAAGATTTTATTGAAGCCAGTCAAAATCTAGGTAAAATAAATAGTAATTTTGTACCTGCAGGCTTTGATCTTACAGTGATCCAGTACCAAAGATCTGGGCAAGGGTCTGTCCCTGTGCTGGTCAATGCAGGCTCAGGTTGTCAAGGGAGGTGAATCTTCTTGTGACACTGGACCGGGACTCAAGAGACAAAGCTCTACCCAGGACTCCTTACAGGACCTCGGTAAGCTGTTTAATTTTTCTGAATTTTCAATAAATTGTCTTTGAAAAGGGGAATGGCAACCTAATCTCTTCCCCTTAGGAATATGATTATAAATTCATCAATGTTTGTAAGATGCTCAGGTGTTAAGGTGTTTTGGTAATACATACAAACACGTTGCCAGCAATGTGCCTGTAGCATGCACACAGAGGACACTTCTCGAGTCTCTGTTGCTGAATGTCTATTAAAATGAATGCCATTTGACTGTAAAATCCACTCTAGATCAATTATTTATATATAAATAGCAAAATAACAGCTATTGGACATGCAAAATTTATTAACAATAGCAGGAAAGTAATGTTTTTCTTCTGTTGTTTCTGGGTATGTAAGTCTGACTTTTATCTCCTTGATTTCCTTAGTTAATATATTGCTCAATAAAAATTACCATGGTAGACTGTAGGTGCACCATCAACAGGCTTAGAAAGGGACTAGAGAAATTCATGTGTAACAGGTCTATAAATACAAACTAAACAGACTCATCTGGGTGAGTACTAGGGGATGGACTGCAAACAATGGCCCGGCTTGCACACACTTTCTGAATGGCATCTCCCATTGCCGTTGTCAGAGACAGAATGAAAAGAAATACACCCATTTTTCTTCTAAGTCCTATCAGTTACGCCCTGCTGACATGTGGGGGGTGCTTTCAATTTTACTACGCCCAAATTCAGAGTCTAATCTGAAAACTCAGCAGGAGTATTGCCAGTGATTGCAAATAGCTTTATCACCTTTGAAAAGTTGCCTAGCCTCAGTTCTAGGAGATTGTCTGGGATTTGCACTTTTTATAGAGGAACCATCTGAAAGCATCTGAAATAGGCAAGTCTTAATGGAAAGTTGTCAGTCTTAACACTGATGTTAATCAATATGGTTTGCACTTTCTCACATTCATAGTTGTGTAACCATTAGGAAAAAAATGAATGCAGCCCTTGGGTCATTTGGGATTTTTTGCCTTTTGCCATCAAAATCAGAACATATTTTGATTCAACAGAATATCTGTGGTCTCGAGGTGGTCGGATACCTGCATGTCCATGGCCCACTCTGAGAGAAGTCTCACTAGAGCCAGCTCTTATTTTGTTCTATCACCATTTGTGATTCACAGAGTAACTCTGTAATTGTTTTTATCAATATAATTGTATACTTCAAAAAGAAAATATTATTAGGGCAAGTGTGTGAAAACTACTTTGGCATCATCTTTAACATTTTGTTTCTCTAAGAAAAGCCTATGCAGAATGGCTGCATTTTTAACAATTGCATAAGCCCACTGGGGAATAAAAACAACAGGTCCAATGTGTGACAGACTTGCAGCACTTTACAGTACTTCGTATGTGTGCATTTCAGTGTAATATATCACAAGCTGTGCCATACCACACACCATAGACATCGCAGACAAAATCGTCAGCAAAAATTTCATCTCAAAAGTTCGACTGGCTTCATTATACACACCATGAACTAAGAGCTTGCAGGACAAAGTTAGCGTATATAATGAAGTGTCTGAATACAATACACCCTGATTTCCCTCATACTGAGGTACCAAAAAGAGTTAACTATGTCGAGAGCAGATCTTCCTCCCCGACAAAGCAAACTGTTGCTGATTTTTTTACCTTTACATTCAGGTGAGCTCTCTGTTGAAATCAGCTGTAACTAGATTGACTAACTTGATATTTTAAGCTCCTGAAACTATAGCTTATTACTTCCTCATTTATCCTTAAAATAATTTCCTTGATTAAATTTAGCTAAGATTAAAGTATTTCACTTGTGACAGGCCTTTGACACTAATATTTGATGACAGGCATGAGTCTTCTTCACAGCATTACTTCTTTCCTCTTTTGTCATCAGTTAGTACTTTTAAATAAGGTTGGCCATGTGAAACTCCTACAGTATGAACATAAAGAAGTGAAGAGCGAATCTAGGATTCACAGTAAAGCCCACAAGCAATATTCAAGAGAACAGGGGCTGAGGTGCAAAGTTCATGTAAAACTAGGCAATATGGCAAAATCTTGGCAATATATATTCTTGGTTTGATTTGTAGGTGAAAAGAGAGGTGAAAAAGAAAAAGAGAAGGTGAAAGAGCATCTAGCCCTTTTCCTTGGGGGGGTGGAGGGAGGGTGTCGTGTGAGGGGACGAGAGGAGAAAAGAGAGGAAAAAAAAGAAAAGTCTAATTCTGGGAAGTGCTTTAGACCTCAGCACCATCAATTCATTACAAGAAAAATCACGTGCACACAAAGTTATAGGGTCAGATTCTACATCCCCGATCACAAATGAACAGCACCTGACTACATCAGCAGCCCCTCTCAGATCACCAGGAGATGCTGAATGGGAAAGCCCAGTGGTTTAAAGGACTGGACCTCTGTCCTGGTTTCGGCAGGGATAGAGTTAATTTCCTTCCTAGTAGCTGGTACAGTGCTGTGTTTTGGATTTAGGTTGAGAATAATGTTGATAACACACCAATGTTTCAGTTGTTGCTAGGTAATGCTTACACGAGTCAAGGACTTTTCAGCTTCCCATGCTCTACCGACTGAGAAGGCTGGAGGTGCACCAGAAGCTGGGAGGGGGCACAGCCAGGACAGCTGACCCAAACTGGCCAAAGGGACATTCCATACCATGTGACGTCATGCTCAGCATATAAAGCTGGGGGAAGAAGAAAGAAGGAAGGGGGGGACGTTCGGAGTGATGGCGTTTGTCTTCCCAAGTAGCCGTTACACGTGATGGAGCCCTGCTTTCCTGGAGATGGCTGAACACCTGCCTGCCGATGGGAAGTAGTGAATGAATTCCTTGTTTTGCTTTGCTTGCATGCGCAGCTTTTGCTTTACCTATTAAACTGTCTTTATCTCAACCCATGAGTTTTCTCACTTTTACCCTTCCGATTCTCTCCCCCATCCCACCAGGGGGAAGTGAGCGAGCAGCTGTGTGGTGCTTAGTTGCCAGCTGAGGTTAAACCACAACAACCTCGCAGTCCCATCTAACTTATTTGTGTTTTATTCAGTTGAATTGCCTTCTGTTAATGAAAATGAGAGCAGAAAGGACTCAACACAGGATCAACTCTACTGCTATCTTTCTTGACAAATGGCCATCCTAACCCTAAGACCTTCCTGTAATGAGGATTCAGCCTCCCAGCTGATACAAGTCCTTTAATTACTACTGGAAAGTTCAACTGATAGCTTACTTAAATCTTCCTTTCGGCAGTTTCTCATCCTCTGTAGAGGATGAGAGCACATAAGCCCTTTTTAATGTACCTTTTAAATATCACGGAATCATTGAATGGTTTGGGTTGGAAGGGCCCTTCAAAGATTATCTAGTCCAACCCGCTGGGCTTGTGATTCATCCTGTCTTACTGAAGTTTCTTGGACTCTGTGAGGACATGGGAACCAAGATTTCCTTTTATCTTCAGATTGACCAGTTTGTCTTTATTAGCTGGAATCATGTGACAACTCCTGAGTGCCCTTCTCACTTTATAAATCAAAGACTTAGAAAATTTAAGAATATGTACATAGACTGTGTCCTGAGGTTTTTTGCTTTTCCAGTTAACTTGGAATTATTTTTATTATTATTATATGTTTATTATTATTAAATGCTTATAATATTTGCTTGGCCCAATATGCATTCTCATTTATCCTGTGTAAAACTTTTAGAGAACACTAGTAATTTTTTAGTGTAAACACAACTAATAGCACTGTATTCCAAAATCAAACATTTCTTTTGCATAGTTTAGCTACGCAAAGTACCTCAGTGAAAAGAACAACCCAGCTAACTTCACCAGAATGGTTAATATAAAAGCCAATTCACAAAGTTCTGCAACAACAGTCCTTTAGGAAATCTTAGAAATAGAACAAATTTCAGTTCCATACATTTTTTCAGCCTTGGGTATTTTGTATCACTTTAATAGATTTCTCTCTCATAAGTATTTTATTTTTTTATGATGAACACCACCATAGATATATGTGAGGTAATGTCAGTGCATAAGGTGAGAGCAGTTATTTTTGCTCCAAGGCTTTTCAGGTGGTCTTAGATGGCTTTTTGCCACTGGCATGAGCTGAGTTGTTTTAGGACTTTTTCTTCCTAGGGGGCTGTGAGTTGACTTGTGGACTCATGTAAGGAATTCAGGGTAGGCATTAGAAGAGTATCAGCTCCGAATGGGTTAGTCTGTAACCTCACTGCAGTGCAGATAAATTACCAGGACAATTAAAAGCATAGCCAGAGGTCAAAGTGTCCTCTCCGCTGTACCATCATTGACATAATTTAATGAGAGGTTTTCGTGCATGGATGGTATTGTGGTGACTCTCAACTAAGAACATGAGTTAAATGTAGTGAAAACATATCCTAACACATCAGCCAGCTCCTACACTTATTGATATGACAGACATGCACTCTCCAACAAGCTAGCCAACACTTGTAAAAAGCATATTTTTCAACAAGGTACTCTGTGGTGAAATGACCAAAGGTGAGGTTTTAGTTAGCATTCAGATGTATATGTTGCACACCAATGTAACTCTCAAACAGCCTTTTAAGAAGTAAAGGCCCTTTTAGTAGGGCCTGTAGCAATAGGACAAGGAGTAATGGTTTTAAACTAAAAGAAGGTGGATTCAGTCTAGATCTAAGGAAGAAATTTTTTATGCTGAGGATGGTGAAACACTGGCACAGGTTGCCCAGAGAGGTGGTGGATGCCCCATCCCTGGAAACATTCAAGGTCAGGTCAGATGAGGCTCTGAGCAACCTGATCTAGTTGAAGATGTCCCTGCCCGTGGCAGGGAGCGTGGACTAGATGACCTTTAAAGGTCCCTTCCAACCCAAACTATTCTATGATTCCATAATACTATGATTCTATGAAAATTTGAAGGAACTTTCTCTGTTATCACATCCAGTCCGTTGATAACTGGCAACCACATTATATAATCTATTTGATGAGCTGACTGACATTTGCCCAATTGAGTTCTTGTCCCTGCATTTCCAGCTGAAAGTCACCCCAAACCCCAACACTCAGAGGGTTCACTGTTCTTCTAATTTCAGCCTAAACTTCAGATCAGTTGATAATCTGGTTTTGCGCCTGTGTTGTTCTTCACTTTTAAAATGGAGACCTCTTTTTTGCTAAGACAACCCCTTCTAAGGTTACCTGCTGACTTAGTATAGAGGCACACACAATAATTTTAAGTATATTAGCTAATGTACTTCAATTGTGACAGAAAAAAATCACAGAATAATACTCTTTTTCTCCTGAGACAGGGAATGCCACATTCCTGTATCTACGGTCCCTGAAAACTTACACTGTACTGCACCATTGCAGCTGATACTGGACTTGACAAATTACAGTAAGTACAGCAGAGATTGCTTCCATAGCCCAAGATGCAACTTTTCAAAATAATCTTCCTGTTGAATACAGTTCAGTTGTCCAGCATTGATGAAGATTCATGGACCAAAAAAAGGCTAATATTTCTACTTATGCCAAACACAAGTATAAACTGGGGGAGAGGTGGCTGGAGAGCAGCCCTGCGGAAAGGGATCTTGGGGTGCTGGTGGACAGCAGGATCAATAGGAGTCAGCAGTGTGCCCTGGCAGCCAAGAGGGCAAACCACATCCTGGGGTGCATCGAACACAGCATAACCAGCCGGTCAAAAGAGGCGATTATCCTGCTGTATTCAGCGTTGGTGCGGCCTCAACTTGAGTACTGTGTGCAGTTCTGGGCCCCACAATTTAAGAAGGATGT
>NW_008825498.1:5037093-5041075 GCF_000699105.1 Pygoscelis adeliae | reverse complement strand
CTAGTTTGGAGAAAAGGAGGCTGAGGGGCGACCTCATTGCTCTCCACAGCTTCCTGAGCAGGGGAAGTGGAGAGGGAGGTGCTGATCCCTTCTCCCTGGTATCCGGTGACAGGACACGTGGGAATGGTTCAAAGCTGCGCCAGGGGAGGTTCAGACTGGACATCAGGAAACATTTCTTTACCGAGAGGGCGGTCAAACACGGGAACAGGCTTCCTCGAGAGGTGGTCAATGCCCCATGCCTGTCAGTGTTTAAGAGGCATTTGGACAATGCCCTTAATAACATGCTTTAACTTTTGGTCAGCCCTGAAGTGGTCAGGTAGTTGGACTGGCTGATAGTTGTAGGTCCCTTCCAACTGAACTATTCTGTTCTGTTCTGTTCTATTCTATACTACTTGCTGCACAGCAGAGCACTCGTTTGTTTGTATCTACCTAAGCGCTCTCTGTCATGTAAGTTTTCCCAGAAAGCAAGTCACGCTACCCTGAAAAAAGAGTCTACAGCCAACTTCAGAGTGGCCTCTGTTGCTACGCAGAGGAAAACAACACAAGAGTTGCTCTGCCACTCCTTGTTTCCTACACATAAAAGACAGTATTTCATGCTGTCAGATAGTAACAAAACGCCTGCGTTCAGGGCAAGGATCTGGTCTGGCTTTTTTACAGCTCTGCCAATCCCACAGCTTGCGGCTCGGCAGGCGTACTCGTTTCTACAGCTGCAGCTGGCACCTGGAAAGTTAAACAACCCGGCCGCACCAGAAAAGAAAAACCAGGCAGGCAGCGAACAGGAGAGTGCATACAGGGGAAAGAGCTGAAGAGAGAAAGATAAGGAGAAAGCAGCTGAGTGAGAGAGAGGTGGTAAAGCAAAAGAAAGGGGAGGATTATTCCTGGTGGTTATAAGGGACTAAACAGCTTGAATTTGTTTAAGGAGCATGACAGGAAGCATGGAGAATCAAAAACACAGTTAACGCACACGGGAAAAACAATGACTCTGTTCTGAGAGTGCCAACTGTTTACTTAAAGTATCAAACGCTCTCGCTAAACTTCTCTCCTCAGCCTGTTCGTTTTTCCCCCCAAGGGCCCTGGTCCTGCAAGCACTTCGAAGCTGGTAACTGTACCTAATGCAAGCGCTCCAGTCCCAAGAGCTGTGCAGGGGTTAGGAACCCTCTCTGTGATCTGCATATTTTTTCATAGAATATGCATTATCCATTATACATTTTGGATAACTAAATGTAATTTTGATATTTTCACGCACAGCCTGCTTTCTACTGGGATCTTTTCCCAAAAACTGAGTGGCAGCTGGGGCCACGGTAAGGTAAAGAACCTTTAAACAATGCAGAAAAGATTAATGACATAATTTCAAACACCGTGAAATATTTGCATAACACCTTCATATGAATCATAAATGAATTTCAACATTTCATTACTAAGAATGTACACTGGATTTTCCACCTTAAGACCATTTGCTAAATACTGCACTTCTCTCATTTGATTGAATCGTTTGTCTAAAAGAAGAAACTGTACTTTTCTAGGAAAAAAACCCACAAAGAACACAGCTGCAGTAAAGTTACCTTGGCTTTTGTAAGAAGCAGAGGTGGACTCTGCTGGTCTGATCTAAAGCATATCCTTGTCCTCAACCCCAAGGAAGCCAGCAGTTTCCTGGCACTGCTGTAAAGCATTACTCAGTATGAGGAGGGAGTGGCGGGCAGAGCTGGGGGCAAGGCAAGGTTTTGGGGCAGTCACCAAGGGCTTGCCACTGTCCCTTACACCGAGGCTGCTCGGTGCAATCATAACTCGCTAGAATACTTGTGCCGACAACTATTATCCCTGAAAGCAAATGCTCTCCCTAGAAAGCACAAACCTAACCTAGTTAGGTTGTTTTAGAAGATAATTTATTTGCTGTTAAAAGCTTACCAAGAGAATTTGGACAGATGTTTGTACTTTGAGAAAAGAGCAACCTGGTGCATGCCTCACACCTTGGAAAGCCCCTTTCCTCACTAGGCACCAAAGAAGGGCTCAGCTGCTTTTATGGTTTGAAAAGCAAAGATGAACTTCCTCTGTGTTCTGCGGTGTCGGTGAACTCTGAACTGCTGCTGTCTCCAGAGGGAAACAAAGATATTATGCTCCATGGATCCTCCCGTGCAAACTGATTGTAGGGGCGGAACTGTGGCTTGGCTGTGGGAGGAGGAGTGTTCAGCGGCTGCCAGGTTAAAGTGGAGGAAAGGCAAAAAGAAATTCAACTTCAGTGGTCGGTGACAGAGCTACTAGCTGTGTCAGAAACAAATTGATACTGTTTGACATTGATTTCATAACAACAGGCAAATTATTCCTGTAAAATATGAATAATAGAAGTTTTCCATACAAGGGAACTGAGGAACCTTCGTAATATTTAAATTATGCCTGCTTTGATCAATTAAACGAGTAAAAAAAAGCCCCAAAGTTTTTTATGATGATTGAGGGTCTTGTAGGATGTGCAGGACATGTAGCTGACCCACGTGAAAGTTATAAGCAACATAAGAACAGACATCTAAGTTCTGGCAAAACGATTTGCAGAACAGCTTCTGTCTCTCTGTGGCTATTGAGCTCTGTGAAGAAGAGATGATTCTACTCATTCCTCCCATAAACACAGAGCTAACTTCAAAGGGAAATCAGTCCTAAGGATTTTTCGAAGGAAATTAAATTAGCTTTTTACTCTTATCATATCATCATTAAAAAATTGGCAAATAGTTGTCAATATATATATTTACTAACACCTCATTAGCAGTGCATTGGATAGGCAACCCAAAACTTTTTCAGAAATCCAGGGAGCTAACTTCCAGATTAAGAAGAAAGTCACAAATCAAGGTTCTTCTCTTGCAGCCTTTTGATGTAAAGAAATACTTTCAAGTTATGCTTAACCATCAGGCTAGGAAATGTAATATACAGCTAGAATCGGAATCTACTTCTAAATCACCAAATTAAAAGTAGTGTAATACGAAGCCTCTCTGAGACATGCTCTGCCTCATTTATCTCAAACAGGAATTACTAAAAGAGAATGTCACACTACTTTTACTAACGTTAGCTGCACTACCTACGTTGGCTGTTAAACCTGTACCAAACGACACCCCTGCCCTTGAGACCCTGAAGAAGATCCTCAGAGGATCTCGGGGTGTACTCTTGTGCAAGCATACACCTTTCTGTTCGGTTACAAAGTGTTCACTCCAGCACAGTGACTCAGTGGCAGAACCAGGAAAGAATACGGAAACTCTTAATACTGTGCATTTTGTGTGTATTGGTTTCTTTGTTTCTGCCTTTTGTTTTCTTTAGATTAAGAGAATTATATTAATGCAAGGGTACCGGCAAACTCCGTAACTTGTGATATTCTAAGTAAATAATAAAAATAGATCTACATAACATCAGAATAAACTGTGAGGTAGAACTATTTCCCTTGTGATCCCCATGTAAATTAGAATTGTTGCAACTGCCGACACACGCAACGTGAAATTATTTATCGTACACAGTTACAACCGTAATAAGGGGACATAATGTAATCGGAAAGACTCCCATAAGGCTGGTTCCCTCGCCAAGCCCTAATAGTATGACACGTAATACCATAACCAGCCGCTTCAGAAATTATTTACGACAATTGAGTGTGATCTTAGAAAGATTAATTAAGTAAGTGCCTCAAAGAAGAGAGGATGTACGGGAGGTATATTTAAGTGTTTCGCCATCATGAAGAATCAGTTATGCCTTCCTAAGCATCAGTTAATCAGGTGTATCCAGGAAAGATCTCTGCCAGATAAGAGTAGGAAGGATATGGCTCGGAGCCTATTAAAAAAGAGATTACCGGGAAGGTTCCGCTAAAACAACTCACAATTTTGTTTTCCCACGAGACTGTAATTCCTCCCTATCAATTACTCGTTAATTCATCGTTTTGTTGTCACAGTTTCTTTGCACGCCTCCGACACGATCCACGGTCTTGGCGGGGCGGGGGGGTGAAAAATCGAACTTT
>NW_008825498.1:5015461-5036418 GCF_000699105.1 Pygoscelis adeliae | reverse complement strand
GTGGCTGGGGACGGGTTTTCTCCCTTTCTTTGGGAAATGGATAAAAGCAATCGCCGTTTGCTGTCCGAAAGCAGGTTAAGGTAGAAAAACGCGATAAGAACGGTATCTCGAATAGGTGGGGGTTTTTGAGATTCCAGGAGGAACAGGAACGCAGTCAAGAGTTCATATTGTTGCCGTCTTCATGTTCAACATGTTATCTGTAGAAATAAATCGCATTACCTTTTTGAAGGAATAGTGCCAGGAGGGAAGATGGATCATAAAGTATGATTTAATGGAAGTCTTCATTGCCTTAGAGAAATGATACCAAATTCTTAACGATCAAGACACTTCAGGTTTTCTCCTTCCCTGTCCTCACTCTTTTAGCCATCAGCCTTTAGACCTTCCATAAATACCTTTTCAGGCTAAAAGCAAGGAGTCATTTTGTAACAAACTGAGACCAAAACGCCTGGTTTGTTTCATTTGGACTGATGCTTTCTAGCTGTTTCTAGATGTTTTACAGGAAGCTCTCCTTCATATCTGCAGCATTGCTCTTTAGCTCTTCACTTTTCCAGGCTGGCAAAGTGCCTGCGGAAGTTGGGCCGCCACCGCTCAGACAAAGGCGAGTGTGGAGGCCAGGCCATGGGCTGCACCAGGGAGCTGCCAAGGAGCTGGGCAGGATTCAGTAACGGCTTGTTGCATGGTCAAACTGGCAGATGCTGTAGATGGGGACCTTGCTCCCTGAGCTCGAGATCCTGCAAAATCAGATTTGTTAGCTGGAGACCTGTTGCCCGATAACTTTAATGTAGACTTGTGGTTGGCCACAAGTCAGCCAGCAACAGTTAACCCTGTTCTTTGCAGCAAGCTCGGAGTTACGGTTTGGTTGGAAAATGTTTTATCCTCATTTTGCCGAAAAGAGCAATGGGAAACATGCGGAGTGCTACTTGTACAAAAGTTTTCACTGATACCTTCTGTAATACCTGAAGCCACACCATTGTCTGTTTTGGTGGGCTTGCGCTGGCTCAGGATGCTGTTGGTTTTGCCTGAAGAAAAGAGGAAAATTATTTTTCTCAATCCTCATCATCCTCAGTCTCAGCTAAAGCTGGGGCAGGGTACGGTATACTAAGAGTGAACTCAGTTTGGTGCCTAAATGCCTCATTGTCGTATAGAATATTAGAGCAAATAAAGCTGCCCTAGTTGGTTGATGCCAGGAGAGAGAGAGGCACTGCTGGGTTTTGCCTCTTTTGTTTGGTTGGGTTTTTGGTTTGTTTTTTTTCCCCTAATCTGGACAAAGCCATTCATGTGGTGGAAAGTCTAGTTGCTTGTTTGAGAGCATCAGGTTAGGGTCATTTATATCTTAAGACATGCAAGGATGGCACTGGTAACTTCAAAACCTTAAGACACTACTGAAAAACAAAACCAGTCTAAAAGTAGTGTCTTCCCAAAGTGTCTTCTGTCTTAGAAGCATCGACAACTACAAGTTCTTTCTCTCCCTGTTTTTCCTGGAAGTATCTCTTGGTCGTCTGCACTCCCTCCCTGCCTGCGGGCTGCATCCCTGTGTCTTCATCCCTGGGTACCTCGCAGAGGTCACGCAGCTTTCCCCATGTCCCTGCCTCCAACCTCCAACCCTTTTCCAGGGACGTCTGGGCATGCCAGACGGTAGTGCACCCATAGGATTGGGCTTGACTTGGCGTGTGTCCAGGACACATACCCAAAGCTGTGGGCCTGCCGGGCAGGCACAGCTATCAAGGATTATTAGACTGGGAGGTTCCTCGGCCATTTCTGAAGGGGATGGACATCACGTCTTCAAGAGAGGAAATCTTAGAACACTTCTACACGGGTAGCAAAACTTACTTTTTCTCTCAACGTCTTCTCAGATTGTACTTCCTTGAGGTTTGGAATGTTAGACTTAGGCTGAGTATGATGAAATTCAGCCCAGAATATATTAGATCACTATTGTAATGTCAGAGCCAGTAGCAGTTACTTTTCAAAATTCATAGAAACAAGTTAAATTTAAAAAAAAAACAACCCAACTCGATGCTTAGTTTTAGAAAGAGCAAAGGTGACATAATTCAAAGCAACCTAGCTTCTATCGCCAGTAACATGTTGAAACATGGTAAAAATATTTATAAGCATCTGTGCATTGATTCAACAACTTAATATTGTTCCAAAAAGGGGGAAAAAAACAGCGCTATGGTGAGATATGAAAGCAGGTGAGAAATACATAAGATCTAGTATTTTATCCATCCTATTGAACTAAAGTGTATTATTTTGGACACCAGACATCAGAATAATGTGAATCTGCCCAGGAGAGACTAGAGGAAAGCAAAAAAGGCAATCTGAATTCAGGAAATCCTGTTTTATGATTCCTGAAGTGGGATTAAAGAACTGGGAACTAACTGAGAAAAGAAAGTGGGTAAGATGCATGGTAAGTTTTCAGATATATGAAGGGTAATTGTGAAGAAAAGGGAATTACACTGTTCGATGAGAGCATTATCAACATGGCAAAGAGGGAGATTAGGTTTGAGATTAAGACATCTCAGTGTAGATGTCTTGAGTTTCTGTTATGCTCAAGGGAGATGCAGTGGATGCAGAGTGCACCTATTTGGTTGGATCAAATTGTGCTTTTGAAGCGCATCTCCAAAGTGTGTGAATCTGATCCCTCCTGGGTGAAACTGCATTGGGAGATGCATCCATCTGCTCATGGGTGTTTGGTCTGTGGGACCAGGCTAACTCTAGTCTGAAGTAACAACCACAAAACATGGGTTGTGTAGTGCTGGGTTCTCAGCAGCAACTGCTTTGCTTTACAAATCCTCTCTTACTGGGCATACAAAGTAGACGTGGCTACAGTCAGTGGCGTCCAGAGAGAAATAGCAGATGTGGGCTGGTTTGGGGGCAAATTGAACTGCTCTCTGATGTCCTTGTCTGTATTGGCTATATTTCTGTTGAGTATAACAAAAGTTTAGGCACTTTAGCATTCATTTAGACACGTAAATTTGTGTGCCTTAATCTGAAACTGAATCTCATCCAAACAGCAGTATGATCAACTTGCAAAGAGCTAAAAATCAGCATAATAAAATCAGGATAAAAATTAACAGACTTTTCCATCTGTAAGGTTAGCTAGGCACCGCCTTATGTTAGCTAGTGAGGCTGTGGGACCTTCATCACTCGTTTTTAAGAACAGGTTAAACGGTTGTCAGGAAGCGCTTAGTGTAGTTCGTCTTGCCCCAGGGCCAGGAGATGGACTAGTAGATAATCTTGGATGGTCTCTTCAGCCTGCTTCTCTAGGTATGGAAGATCTCCACTTGCCCATTGTCTTCAACACCAAACTGACTCACATAAAGTGCGAGATCCAAATCTCCCGAAACACAGTATAAGTGAAAGACCACATTTCAAGCACTTACTGTTTCACAGTGTAGCAAATACGGACACATACCTTCTTGCTTGCTCAGTCTGCATCTTTACGTTCTAAAACTAAGCTGTGTGATCAAAATCTGTCCTTTAGTCACTTCCTGACTATACATGAACATGGATTTGGGCAAGAGCAGCCTTGCACTCCCTATACACGGCAGTCACTCCCTTCTTTCCCCTGCCTTCTTGCCTACTCCTGCTGCTTTCCTGTAGTATTTCATTCCATTTCTATGACTTCAAGCCTCAGGTTTTCCACCTCGTTTTCTGTAACCATCCAGTTTTCTTCTGACAATGCCTTCTCAGCTCTGTGTCATCAACAGGTGTCATCAGTAGATGTCTATTTTTTGTGCCAAAGCTATGATCCGCATCAAATGACAGGATTTTCCTACTTTCCTAAGCCATTTAATAGAAGGCAGCTCTAGGATATTAAAAAAAAGGGAAATTCAGAATTCAGCACCTCTTGGATATGTGACTTTTCACGTTTTCTTGAAAATTTCATTGAAAAGTGCTTTTCCCCTTTTTAGAATTTTTGGATCCTTCGAAAATTTTCAATAAAAATGCAAAATCCCTTTATATATTTGTTCCAAATGTATTTATGCATCTCGTAAATAAAATTGCCATTCTTAAACACCTTTTATTGATGTCTTAAAGTCCCTTATGAGATTGCCCATGGACTACAGATTGAAAAGTACAAAAGCAAAAGTATTTTTACTGTCTTAACAATAAAACAATGTTTTGAGGCTGCTTTGCAGCATTTGCAAACAAATTGATTTTTACTTGTAGTTATCTTAATGAAAGACACTCTGTTTATAATGACTAATGGGATTTTCTCTGCTTTCTTGATATGCATCTCAGTGGAAGACCAGCTTAGTCTTGAACTTCAGACACTTTTGTTTATACTGTGGTTTTCAGGTTTCCAATGCAAGGAAGCTCCTCACCTTGTGCCTCTTGTCTCCATTCAGTATTGAGACAGAAACACTTTTCCCTTCAGTTTACCAGTAAGAACAAACAAGGATGGTCACCACGACACCTTGACAACTATTCACCTTCCAAAAGAGTTGCCGCTTCTGTTGGAAAACCTTGACTATAAACCAGAATCTTCCTGTCACTCTTGCTGGTACAATCTCATTAATCATAAAAATAAATTTAAAAAATCTGTATAACTAATAAAAACAAATGAGATTAAGAATATTCATGAAAACAATTTGGTCTAAGCTGTAAGATCCTGTAGCCCTCACAAAGCATATCCGTTAGGGAACTTAGTGCTTGCTGACTTTTGTCTCCAGAATATATACATTGGGAAAATTGCCGTTTGAAAAACAGTTTTGTTGTGCAAGTTGAAACAGCAGTCTGCTACATTGCTCAACACTGTCCACTGCATTGCTGCATTGTGTGGGAAAGGGATAACATCTTAAAAAAAAAAAAAGCTGTTATCAGTGCAACAGTCAAGGCTGAGTCAGAGGGATCAATAGGGAGAGCCCAGTCGACAGTCTAGAAATCAGTCAAAGAGGATACAAAGAAATACTCCCGGACTTTTTTCAGTAAGAAATCACCTTTTCTGAGCCTGCTTTGCCTTAGGCATTAGTATTAAAAAAAAAACCCCTCACCTAAGATGCAAAATGTGCGGTAGATGTAATAGTGCTGAGAACAATAAAAGTATTCTCTTCTCTACCTATGCAAAGCTCAAAAGCTCTATTTGTTCGTTTCACATTTTATAATAACCTACTTGTTGTTTCCCAATGCCTCCATTTTTGCACTGTTTGAGGGGTTTTGTTACTAGCGGAATCTTTGGTGCATGCAGAGTGGACATAAACACGGGGTCTCTGATAATTTGGTTGAGGCTCCAGTTCCTTCCAGCTAGTCTGAGGCACCTGAGGTGTTTAAGGGCATACATACCTATCCTGGTGCATGAAGAGGTGGGCGGTCCCCGTACTGGATGTTGGCATGTAACATTTTGTCAGAGCAAGCATGATTTGCTTGCTGGCGTGCGCGTGTCTCGGCCTTGTTTAATTAAGGGATGTATGTATGCCATTTATCCTCCCAGCAAGGTGCTCAGTAGAGAGCTGCTTCTGTCGGTTACACTTCAGCAGACGTTTTGATTAGTCCTTGGCTTTTAAACATTATTTAACCTGTTTTGTTCTCTGATGTGGTTGGTAACCCACCACAGCCTGTAAAATCCATGATTTGCCCAGAAGAGGGAGCTTCTCCAGGGTGCTGCTGGCAACCAACACTTCAATCAATGGCAAATTCCCATCGTTTTGGAATACTGAAGCATTATTCAGGACTAAAAAATGGTTGTTTAAAAATGACTATGAAGTTTTCATTTATTTAAAAAAAAATTTAATTGCTTATTATCTGTTTCCCGCTGAGAGAAAAGTGCAAAACTTAATAATTATATAATTATAGTGTATGTTTTAAATGTGAATGGTTATGGGTAAATTTTTCAGAAGCTATTATGGGTAAGTAGTAAATATTAATTGATAGAGGTCAGATGCCCTCTTCCTTATGGCTTTGCTGTTCTTATGAGGGAAGTAATGTCAGTTAAGTTTTAGTACTGCTAAAGTGACATAGAATGAATAATGATTATCATAACTTCCCTTGCAGATCTGTTTGAATTATGGAAATGGACTCTATGTGAAGGTAGGAAATAATGGAAAAGTGCTTTTCTTTATCAGTGCCTGAAGAAGGGTTCTCTGAGCAAAGTGTCAAAGGCATGCCTTACTTCAGTTGATAAATATCTTTATTTTTACCATTTTCTGAAACGTGAAAACTGTGTAATGAATAATGAAATGAAAGCCGAAATGTAAGAGAATAGATTCCTACATCCATCAAACTGAGTGGTGTTCTACTTTGAGAAACTTCCCCAAAAATATTAAGGTTTTAGATGTCTTTTTTTAGCTCTCTGTAAATGAAATCATTTTGTGGAAGATGATAATTGTGGAAACATTTCCAGATGTTAATCTGGAAGCCAACAGACACAATAGGGACTAAGCTGCACAGAAGGATGAAAGGTGTCACGCAGAGTGAGAATGAGGGGTAGTTGAGCAAGGATAGCAGAGGCAGTGAATGGGTTGAATAGAGGCCTCCTGTTTAATGTATTCTATATCTGAGAGAAGGTTGAGTACGAGGCGGTGTTAGTGGGATGGTAAACAGGGTAATAAGGCAGAAACGGTGGTTTAAAACAGCCGTGGTGCCAAACTTCTTCCCACATCTGATGACAAGCACTTAAATCTTCCAGAACAGGTGTATTTACACCAACCCCTGGTCATGGGAGCTTGTTCGTGTATTTAAAGCGTGTCTTACCTAATTCTGTTTTGATGACGAGACTAGTGTAGTTTTCCCTTCAAACAACTTGAGTAACGTATAGCTCTTAGATTGTGGCTTGGAAGGCTAATGCTGCTGTATGATTTTGAAGTTACTAGCTATTGAAAGAGCAAAAACTGTTCAGAAGTCTGGGCTACAGCAGCAATAAAGCATTCATCTGAAATGGCTAAATGTAATGCTGAAATTCAACCTTGTTTTTTCACAGGTTTATAATCGAAATGGCAGGAGTGGCGTGTTGTCTCATCCCAACAGCCTAGTCAGACAGAAGCGAGAATGGACAGTCCCTCCGGCTTTCATACGGGAAGAGGAGGACAATTCCTATAAAAATCCAATTGCTAGAGTAAGCCCAGAAGAGAGATAAATACAGAATACACATAAAAATAGAGGTGAAAATGTAAAATAAGGGTGTGGCTGCCCTAAACACATGCACAAGTATTTCTTGAATTCTAAAGGACTATTGAATGTCTGTTGAAGATTGGCACATTTCCTTCTGTTTTCTTCCTTCAGCAGATGAGTTGCTCTTGCAGCCTGATTTGGCTCAGTCTCTCACCTTTTCCCAGCCACCAGTTTTCATAAAACTTTTGGGAATGCAGTATCTTTGAGGTTTTTTCGCTCCACCACCCGTATTCAGCTGTTGTTGAACTTGGCGAGTGGGTCCCAAAACTGCTGGTGGTGATTGGGCAGAAGGGTGTACATGGAGCATGATTATGTATGTATAATTTTTTAGGAAACAAAGCTAAAAATAACCAAGGTGTTATCCTTTGTGCAAGAGTGATATGCATTTGGTTCAGCATCAGTTTTGAAACCTGAATTCACCACACCTGTCACTTCTGCGTATAAAGTAACTGCAGATGGTAGCAGGCTTTTTACCCTCTGCTTGGGCTGCCCCTTGATGGTGATGCTGGTGCAATGCACATGTGCTTTTCCAGATGTTTCAGATATTTGCTGACATTGGAGGAAGGGTATAACCTCTAGTCTATACAGCCTCTTCTACCCATTCCTCTCCAGGTCTGACCTTTCTTCCTCCACCCTATCACTTCCTCAGTCCTGGTCACACTTGCTAGCTTAGGTCTAATGTCCCTTAAAAAGTTGTCATATTTTATTTCCAGGCTTTGCTCAAGTAACTTCAGTCTCCCCTGCTCGACTCATTGTTCCAGACTGTCTTTTTTTTCCCTTGGTCTTTATCCACATTTTATTTGCCCCCATCCGTTTGATCAGCCAGTTTCCCTCTTCCCTCACTCCAGCTTTTCACCTTACCACGGTGGTTTTCCAGCCTTTCCTTGCACTTGTATCCTATCCCACTGTCTTTGTCCAAGCAGTCCCAATTTTCTTTTCCCACAGACCTCTCCACTCCATTGTTCCCAGCTGTTGTGCTGCCCATCATGTTCCTCATCTCCCTGCACGAGATCCTCAGACAGAACATGTAACTCTTCCTGCATTGATCTCAACATCTCCACACTCAAAGGAGTGCAGGAAAATATATGTTTAATATTTATTCTTGTTTGTTCATTACAAAAATAGCAAAAATATTTTATTTGCATTTTTAAATGTGGTTTTATTTACCAAACGCTATTTAATCTGTTATATTCCGGCTAGATACATTCTGATCTTGAAGATACAGGGGTAGTGGTGACTTATACTATATCTGGTCAAGGAGTAACAGAACCCCCTTATGGATTATTTGTTATCAACGGAAAGACTGGAGACCTGAATGTAACAGGAAGGGTTGACAGAGAAAAGACTCCAATGCTGTTTGTAAGTTGAATAGTAACTTTTTCCTTATAGGTGCCCTTCTATCCATTTTTTATTTATTTTGTTCAAATGTGTTTGCTTCAGTTAGTTCTAATCCAGTTTTTGGATATTTGTGTGTGTATGTCTGCTTATATTCATCAGCATATTATATATGCTTATATAATGCTTAATTTTGTTATGTATAGTGTATATATTTCTATATATTTCTGTTTTGCATGTGTATTTATATATATTACAGTCACTCGTTGTATTTGCTTATTGTTTCTATCTGTATTATTTCAGCTCAGAGGTCATGCACTAGATAAGACTGGAGCAAAACTGGAAGAGCCAATAGATCTCCCGATTAAAATCGTGGATATAAATGACAATTTTCCAGTGTTCTCACATGAAGTTTTTGTTGGTTCAGTTGAAGAATTAAGTGAAACAGGTAACACTATTTTTAAATTTTTTTTTTCCATTTAGCTTTTCCCAACACATGCAAGGGCACAAGTGAATATACTCTTGGCAGCAGCATATCTGCAGTAACAGGGATGCATTCTCTTGCTTGCGTAGGCCAGGTTATCCACATGTGTATGCAAGTTTTTATTCAGGGCTAAGCTGTGTGGTGTGATGATGGGAAAGTGTCCACGTAAAGGCAACAGAGAACAACACTTCCTCGTACGGCATCTTTGGCTCGGTGTCAAAGCTACCACAAATCCAGGGACCAGAGTCCTTCAGCAGCAGTTGCAGGGGAAATGCAGTCTACCTTGTGGCCTAGCAATCCCAGCCTATTTGGGAGGGACTCCACTCTGCCGTGCTCATGAAAAGCCCTGCTTTATCTATGGGCTGGAGAGGTACTTCACTGTTAAGTGCATATGGCCATGACCTAACCCTCAAAGAACAAGTTAGTGACAGTTTTCCTGTTGATGTCAGTAAACATAAGAGCAACAGATTTATTTCCCAGAAGATAAGAAAAGCTGGAGTAAAACAACCTAATTAAATACCTGACATTGTGTCCCTTTCAACGTCACGATAATCTGAAGAAACAAATTATTGACCACCCGCTTGGGTGAGGTATTGAGCTCCTTCAGCTCTCTTTGAAGTCAGTAGCAGCCATATGGTAATTGCTTCTTTGCTGGAATCCCAGCTAACGTTCAAACTCAGGCACTGGACGCTGAGGTACACCCTTTCCCAGAGGACAAAATCCTGTGCCACGAGTTGTAAGGGGATTGCACCATGGGGACCGCCATGTATTTTGAGTGAAGCTGTTGGAGGGCATCAATACAGAGCAATTGTTCTAATAATGTTCAGGTAGAGGAGTCAGTAGTGCTCCCTTTAGAATAATGTGTGAGGGAAATGCAGTTTGTTGTTCAAAAACAACTTCTTCTCTGTATGATATCTACAGTTTTCTGTCAGAATTTTTGAGAGAATTCAACCTGTTCTGTGATTCGGGTGCATTGAATTCTATGAGTTACAGATGTGTGGATACAATCCTTTTGTTTGCTAGAGGATATACTGTTAACATGTACTATTTGGATTTTAGGAATGCTTCTTCAGCTCTATTCATTAAATAAATAAAGGCAAGAGCATCAGAAAATTGTGCAGTGCATCTGACAGCAGTCTCTTAATCTGTGACATTACAGTAAAAATACTTGGCAGTGTGTAGCAGTGTAAACTACTATATTTTGTTTGCTTTTTTCCAGGTACAATTGTAATGAGGATAAATGCAACAGATGCAGATGAACCAAATAACCTAAATTCCAAAATTGCTTTCAGGATCGTTTCCCAAAGCCCTAACGCTGCATTCAGTATGGATAAGGATACTGGCGAGGTTCGAGTAGCAAAAATAAACCTTGACAGAGAGGTAAAAAGACCCCTCCCATTTTTAATCTGTTAACAGCGGTCTTCTGATGCCTGTTGTGTCACCTGCCGGGTTGGAGAGCTGGCCCTCTTACCTTCCTTCACCTCAGCATTAAAGCCTTGTCTGGCTGATACATGTTTTTCAGGGATTGCGGGGGGGGGGGATCAAGGTTGTATTCCCCCTGTCACCTCTCTAGCACAGCACCAGCCCGATGGCTGTTGCTTTCTGTCCCTCCCATGCAGCCAGGGCAGCAGTTACATGAAGCAAGGGGTCATTTCTCTGTGCTGGAGAGCATATGGCAAAGACAAACCAGATCACCATCTGCAAAGCTGCTGACTGCATCCAGATTTTTGTAGCCCGCTACGCAAATCACGGTGCAAAGAGTTAGGGTGGGTGCTGCTGTGAAACAGCATCGAAAGGCACACATTACCAGCAGCTTTACCTGTGCTTGCATGAATTTTCACTGGCCAGCAGATGGTGATCTGGATGTTAGCTGTGCAGCTGAGGGCAACATCTCTGCCTCTAGCCCTGTCCTGACATGGAGGTCATGTCCCTGTTTATGGCCACTGAAATTTTTTCCTTTGCCATAAAGTACAGTCTAACTCTTTGTGGGGGAGATGCAAAATTCCTAAATCCTTTTCAAAGCCTCAGCTCTACTCCAGCAGAGCCTGTAGTTGTGTGTGAGATCTACTACTAGCTAGAGAGAAGAGGAGTTATAATTGGCCACAAGAGGCATTACGAAAATCTAGTAAAGATAATACAGAGGAGGAAAAATTTTTCGCCTGGTTTAAACGCTTTTTTCTTGTTGTGACAGACACAAAGTAGCTATTCTTTGGTGGTGGAAGCAAAAGACCGTGGTGGTGAATTAGGTGGGAATGCTGCAACATGTTCTTTGAAAGTCAACATTTTGGATGTCAATGACAATCTGCCTGTGGTTGAAAGTCGTGCAGTAAGTACATTTATCACATTATTTGGCATGTTCCTACACCTGTCAGTATCCCATTGCTTAATACGAGGTTGTGCAAGCTTTCTTGCACTGGTGAAATGAGGTAAATCATGACATCTTTTTAAAGAAGGTTTTTTTTCGATTGCAGTTTGAAGGAAGCATTGAAGAAAACAGAGCAAATGTGGAAATTCTGCGAATAAAAGTATTTGACAAAGATGAAGAGTTTTCTGATAACTGGCTGGCGAACTTTTCATTTGTTTCTGGTAATGAAGGCGGCTTTTTTCGTATAGTAACAAATACCCAAACAAATGAAGGAATTTTGACTCTTGTGAAGGTTTGTATATTCTTTAGAGAGTCTTCTTCAAATATTAGAATAATTTATTGCCTTTAAGTTGACGTACAAATTATTTATATTCAGTCAGTATGTGAACTGTAAATTTACATGGTGGACAGTGCTCCTTTGATACACTCTTTGTTGGTGTATTCAATAATTCCGTGCAAAATAATAATTTTGTCCAGGTTTACCATTTACATTCTGTGTGATCTCAAATATATCTAGTGGGGCAGAAGTCCCCAAACTCTCCGTGTCGTTGGGCAGCAGTGCTAACAGATATGCTGTAAAATTGCCCACATTTTTTCTCTCCTTGCTGGTCTCAGTTTAAATTTCTTTATTTTCCATGACCACAGAAAACGTTGCAGGCAACACCTACTCCATGAGCCATGGGCTACAGACTATTTTATGAATTTCCATAAATTGAAATGATGAAAATATTTTCCATAAATTGAAATTTCTATTTTATGAATTTCACTCCCCCTTAGTTCACAAGAACTGAAGATGCATAGTGCCCTAAGTACCTCTTTTCTTTTTTTTTTTCCTGCTCTGGTTTCCGTATCTGAAAACTGATAATTGTAAAAATCTGATAAGCATTATTAAGTAAATGAATTGTTTTTTTTTTTTTTTTTTTAAAATTGGAAGAGCCAGGTAATATTGAGCACTGATTCACTGAAAGTAAGGACAGAATATGTGGGTAGGACCCATTGCACCTACCTTAAATTAGTTTAAATTCAATAATATAAAGACATACCTATGGTGCCATCCATTAAAAATAAGAAGAGTAATCTTCCTTATGTACTTTTAAAGAGTTGAAGCATTATGTATTGAGAGTAACATGTTAACCAACAGTTCTTCTGTGCACCGTAGCATCCTTATTATTTAATTAAGGATATTATTATTTAAATAAGGATGCTACAGTATTATTTAAATATTAAATGTATGAATGTTGTCTAGATATCACATTCTGTCAAATTCTGAGTGATTTTTTTTTTTTATTGCTCTAGGAACTGGATTATGAAAAAATGCAAAGCCTAAACTTGGGCATTGTTGTTACAAACAAAGCAGAGTTCCACAAGTCAATTAAACACAGTTATAAAGCACAAACAATTCCAATCAAAATTAATGTGATTAATGTGCGGGAAGGCCCTATATTCCCCGGTGGCACAAAAATTATTGAAGCAAGTGAGAAACTGCAGATAAGACAGATTATTGGACAGTATCAAGCCTATGATGAAGACACTGGAAAAATAGCACAGAACATTATGTAAGCATCTTTTTATAACCATCATAACTGAGTACGTTAGAAATCACATCGTACTGTGAAAATGTGTATATTGAACTGAAATAATTTTAGAGGCAATAATTTTCTACTAGGCATAATTCACGCCTAAAACAACATCATCATCTTCAATGTTCTATTATGCAGAAAAGAGCTGACTTGAAAATCCTACTTGTTTGGTCATATATGGTGAGACGTGAGTGTTTGTGCTGAAATTGTCCATGCTTGCACGTTGTTTGTCATGCCTGTCTACTTTTGAGAGTAGATTTACGCATCTGACTTCATTGTCTGCAGAAACATTAGGAAGAAATACTCAGAAACATCTAGCAATTGGACAGAAAGGGGTGTAAAGTAGATAAGTCTGCGTGTGTGTGTGTGTGTGTGTGTGTGTGTGTGTATTTAGATTTTGAACCGTAGCTCTTGAGATAAAATGCTGTTGATCCACTACCGTGGCTTTTACAAATGGTGCAGACCAACAGAGGTGCATACCCAACGGTGGACCCCTGTCCCCCACGCCTGTCATACAGTCTCTCCCGGGTGGCTGCTGCTCAGCTTTTGCTGGGTGCAGGGATGGAGGGGAAGAGGACCACAACCGGCCGCACAGCTCCCTCTCCTGCTCCGGTCTCACTCCCTGAGTTTACTTTTTATAATGCCTCCACACCTAGATCCTGGCTCTAGAGGGAAAAGTAGGTTTCAACATTCAGGGTAGGCTTAAAATCTTAGGTTTATAGTTGAAAGCAATTCCAGTGGCAGGAATGTCAGACCTCAGACCTAGGGATTTGGTCTCTGCTTTAGAATAGTAAACATACTGTGAAGCTGCTTTTTTTGCTGATGGTTGTTTTCCTCATTATAAATGAGTACATCTTTATATGCAATTTTAATCAGATACATGAAAGGAAGAGATACAGCAAACTGGATCACAATAGACTCGGTCACAGGTGAAATCCAACTTGCCAAAAACCTCGATTATGAATCGTCTTATGTGGTAAATGGTACCTACGCTATCACCATGTTGGGTGTAACTACTGGTAAGTTGAGAGGGTTTTGTTTTCACACTAATTGGTTTGTTTAGGGTTTAGTTTGCCTTTCTACAACTAGTTGGTTTAACTTCCCGATCTCTAACTGCCTAAAAGTTAGGCGCCTAGTACAGTTTCCCATAGGCTCTGTATTTGAAGGAGAGACGCGGGTAACTTGTTGAAATAGGATGAACCTTGGAATGGGTTCCCAAGGTGCCCGTTTCTCTGACTAGATGCAGGTGAACTTTTTGTAAAAGTTTTGCAAAGAACAAGTCTGATAGGAACATCCCTTGTCAAGGTGGAAATTGCCAGTATCTCAGTATGCCAATGAACAGACTTCAGAGTCCTAAGTTTTCTTGAATGCTAAGCAAGAAAGACTCCCTGAACTTCTCGTGTATCTAATTAAAATTCTTTTATAATCTGCATGTTATTGTGTAACCAAACACAGGAAATGTGTATTTTTTTTCTAAGTCAAAATAGTAAAACAATTTGCAGTCAGAAGAACTTTGTCAATATGTTTATTAACATTAGGAATGAAATACTGCTCCCATAAGCTCCAGGGAGAGAGCTCTTTCAACTTACTTCAGCAATGTTTGTGTTTTGGAAAATACTAAGTTTTTTTATTTTAAGATTGTATTTTTGCACTTTTCAAATCAATTTGATTTTTTGTATTTTAAAATCTTAGATTTTCCTAAGAAAACTGTCACCGGCACAGTCATTATTCAAGTTAAAGATGAGAATGATAACTGCCCAGTTATTGTGAACCCTAAGCAGACTGTGTGTTCAGATGCAAAATTAGTTGACGTTACAGCTAACGATTTGGATGGTTACCCAAACAGTGATCCTTTCAGTTTTACTGTCATTGATGAGCCAGAAGGGACAGCAAAAAAATGGATAATTGCATCTAGAAATGGTAAGAAAATATATTTTTGATTACTTTCAGTTCTTTGGAGTCCTAGTGTTGTAATTTGTTAATTCTAGTCAAACTGACAGTTTGGCTGATCCAGACCAAAAAAAGCCATATATATGGAGTCAGGCATGAAGACATACCACTCGCGTTCCGCTCCCTTCTCTCTAATGGCTATAAAAGCACAGTCGTGTTTTCTGGGGCCTGTCGCCTTCCCTCAGTTGGACCATCTTTGCCTAGCTTGATGACCCATATGTGGTGACCAGGATTTCATGGGTAATGCTGGGATCAAGCCATTCCCATCTTTCCACAAAAAGCATGCGGGGATGGAGGATGCTCTTTGTTAAAACTGAGCTTGGAGCTATGGTTGTGTTACTGGCTGCAGTTGCTCTAACTTACACATAAATAAATAAATCTGTCTGCACAGTGGACCTTGAAAAGGGGAAATACGGTGTAACCTAAGATTGTCCAGCACGGTAGGATCAAAAATAAGTCAGAAATCAGAAATCATTTTAATGAGTGTTTCAAAATGACATGAGCATTTTCTTCTTCCATTTCTGTGCATATAAGCCTGGGAAGTGCTTGAAGGAAATGCTTCAGGTAGATTGAAGGCACCAGAAAACACTTTTTTCTTCTCAGACTCATTATTCTGTCCTCTGTAATCCTACAGCATAACACTGCAAAGCAATCAGCAGAGGCATCCTAATGGCCAGGTTTAGGACCAAGAAGGAATCTTCTTATCTTTCCTCACCCTGCTTGCAGCCAGACTAGCACTAATTGTAGGAATCACAGCTTTTCCAAATAGGGTGGCGTTCCCCAGCTGGGAACATCATCTGGGCATCTCTTGCCTAGTTGTGTCCTTGATGTGACACGGCTGCAGGAGCAGGTGGTATGTTGGCTCCCCAGTCTCTGCCTGTGGCCTACAACAGATTAATCTTCTAAAGACTGAAGCTGGTTTTTTTGTGAATTCAGCCTTTAGCTATCTGGATGACATGAAGGTTAGCACTATATAGACGGTTGGGCTGCCTTCCATGGTAAGTCTCTGCTGGTGTGAAACTCTTTGCAATTATCTGAGACTGCAAGTGAGCACGGCTGCTTTGTTACCAGCATGAATTACTTGATAAAAATAAGAGCATATAAGCTGTAGCAGCAGCTAATTAAACTTAATTCCATTGCATTGGCTGGACTTAACTGGAGGGGGCTTGTTAGCAGGCTGTGAAGGTTTTATTTCCCTTCATTTACAGGAGTCAACTTTCTCTCCACTCATTTCTTGTTTGTCTTCTCTTTTTCTGCCTCAGGCACCAGCATACAGCTGGTACCACAACACCTGAAGCAGGGCATAACTGAAGTTCCCATTCTAATAAAGGATTTCCAAGGGTTCAGTTGTCCTCAAGCACAGTCTCTGCAACTGACTGTTTGTGAGTGTGCGGATGGCAGCGTATGCAAAGAGAGAGTTATTGGTGCTAAGTCTGTGGGTCTGGGACCAGGAGCAGTTGCGCTAATCATCTTGGCGTTTTTACTTTTGCTGCGTAAGTAATTGTTTCATATTAACCTGTTTCTCATATTGTTTCTCATAAGCTGGACATGAGCCAGCAATGTGCGCTCGCAGCCCAGAAGGCCAATCGTATCATGGGCTGCATCAAAAGAAGTGTGGCCAGCAGGTCGAGGGAGGGGATTCTGCCCCTCTACTCTGCTCTGGGGAGACCCCACCTGCAGTACTGCGTCCAGCTCTGGAGCCCTCAGCATAAGAAAGACACGGACCTGTTGGAGCGGGTCCAGAAGAGGGCCACAAAAATGATCAGGGAGATGGAACACCTCTCCTATGGAAAAAGGCTGAGAGAGTTGGGGTTGTTCAGCCTAGAGAAGAGAAGGCTTCAGGGAGACCTTATTGCAGCCTATCAGTACTTAAAGGGAGCTTATAAAAAAGATGGCAGCAAACTTTTTAGCAGGGCCTGTTGCGACAGGACAAGGGGGAATGGCTTTAAACTAAAGGGGGGTAGATTTAGACTAGATCTAAGGAAGGAATTTTTTACGCTGAGGGTGGTGAAACACTGGCACAGGTTGCCCAGAGAGGTGGTGGATGCCCCATCCCTGGAAACATTCAAGGTCAGGTTGGACGGGGCTCTGAGCAACCTGATCTAGTTGAAGATGTCCCTGCCCACAGCAGAGGGGTTGGACTAGATGACCTTTAGAGGTCCCTTCCAACCCAAACTATTCTATGATTCTATGATTATCACAGAAGCACTGTAAATATGGTCAGCAAGGCATCAGGAAAGAAACAGTCCGGCTCCCAGATTTTATCTTCTTGATATATTCTGTGTAACTCCTAGTCTGTGTGAAGTCATGGCAAATCCCCAACTAATTTTGGTAACATCAGCATTTCATCCTCAAAGGATTTCAAGCTGTGCATTTTAAAACTAATATGTACAACTTTAATATTTCTTTATGGCGCTGTAAATAACAGGTGGGGAAGCAGTAAGGAATCCTTTCGGTGTTTCCCATACCTCCCCATGTGAACCCTTACTCTTCCCACTGAAACCACAGTGCTCCCTCTCTTGTCCCTCACTGCAGACTCAGGTCTGGTGCCTTGGTCTGAGCAGCACGTGACGTTGTTCTTTGGTAAGACAAAATAGAAGCTCAAAAATAAGAGAAGAATGCTTGTAGTCAGGGTATGGCCATGTGTACCAGTGCTGCATTTAAAATGGCAATAGTTTATTGCTTTTATTAGTAGCAATCTAGCTGTGGCAAAACGAAGTTCATGCCACGCGAATACGCTCTGCTCCTGAAACTGGATTGTTTTGAGTTCCCCAGGCAACGCTTTAGATGTGTCACAGGAGTGGTGAGGTGGAATTTACATGACACCATGTCATTATCTAGTAGTAAAAGAACAGGAGTTAGAAATGCTGAAGTTGTACAGTGATATTTAGGGCTTGGTTTTGGTATATGAGCTCTTCGATAGAAGTATAGCTATACACATGCAAGGTCATCTGCAGGATTGAGGCCCTGACAGGTTAATTGTCAGCTTACTCTCTAGGAAACCATCCTGGCATATGTATCTAGGAAATACCTTGAATATTTGGGAACGTGTCTTCAGTCTTCATCAGCCCTCATACTGATCAGTAGCTCACTGAAGATACATTTCGGTATGAGAGCTGACCAAACTTCGGTGCTGGCTGTTAGCATGCTTTGACCCTAATCATCACATAGTTCATGGCAAACATCTATTTCCCCGTAGTTATTCCACTGTTACTGCTGCTGTGTCCCTGCGGCTCGGGAGCAAAGGGATTTGCTGCGATACCGGACTACAGCGAAGCAATGTTGCGTCAATGGAACAGCGAAGGGGCAGCTCCCGAGGAGAAGGCATGTATCCCTAGTAGCATTTCTCTTTGATTTCTATCCAAGTGTTCAGTTTGGCGCTTGGCGTCTCTTTCACATTATGGGCTGATGTTTCAGGGCTGTACAGCAGATTTTAACAGCACATGAACATTAATTAAAATTAACCCTGTGAGGCTCAGTGAAGGATGCATGGAAGGTTAATTCCACCAGCAGCTCTAGAAACACCAGCCATGGTGTTTGAGTCCCAAAGTAAAGGGGAAGCAATCAAGCAAACGTTGACGGTATCTGAGCAGGAGATAGTGTGGGAAAAGCATTGATGCTGTAACGAGTGAAGCATTTGCATTTGCAAGCCTGGAATGTTCTGTGCCCCTTTGGAAGCATTGTAAAGCAGCAAAAGAGTGAGTTATAAAGCTTAGCTTCTAGTTTAAAGTTTCAGGTTGCATTTTAAATTACTTCCCTGTGTATTTGCCTTCTTCAACAGAGTAAATTCTTAAAAAAAAAAAAAGGCAGAAAAAAGTGCAAATTTGCAGAGGGAACAGCGAATGCCAAGAGAAGTTTGCCCTTTCTTGTTATGCTACAAAACCCAGTTTTCAAAAAAAAGGGCATGACACTGGCATGCTTTTGCACAATAACAAAGAAACAGAAGTAAGGTAAAAGGCTTTGATTTAGGGCCAATGCTCACACCAAATTCCTGATAAAAGACAATTAACAGGGAAGCCAAACTGCTAGAAAAGAAGAAAGGGCCAGGCAGCACCATAGAGGTGGCAGGCAGTGCATGCTCCCCCACTTTGTGTCTGGGGAAAGCTGGGTGGAGTCTGTCTTGGAACAGCTGAGCTCCCTGGAGTTTTGCCAGCCTTTTTTGCTGGGTTTTTTTTTCCTGCTTTCACTCCCAGTGCTCTGAGTTTCAAGAAAACAATGATCTATAGAAACATTTCCATGATCCTCCTTGGGAACGCAGTTGTGGAAGCTGCACCCTATTTCAGGAGGCCCTTTTGCAGCAACATGTGTAAGTGCAAATTCAAACAAGTCATAAGATGGCACCCTCCCAGGTCCCACCCAGCCCCGCTGCTGGTTTGGTGAGTTCCATGTGCTAGACAGCGCAGCTTTCATGTCGCATCGTAATTTGTGTTATTTATGTAGCCAGTGCTAAGCCTCATCCCACCCACTGCACTGGGGAACTCGAGAGGAGCAACCAGCGGAGCAGCAACAGCAGCGACAGCAGCAGCAGGGATGCGCGGAGAGGAAACTGCAGCAGGAGGAGGCAGCTCTGTCTCTCATGTAGGAGAGCATCGCAACACTATTACCAAGGAAAGATGGGAAGAGCAAAGACATCTCCTTTCTGGTGCTGAATATGGAGCCATGGCAGTTGGAGGGACTGAAGGCATGGCAGGTGTACAAGGCAAGACAGTGGTGGCCACAGGAGGAGTCCTGGTGGGAGCAGCAGGAGCCATGAATGAAGAATTTTTAAGAGACTACTTTAATGACGTAAGCATATGACCCACAAATAACAGTATTTTGATATTTACACTTAGCGTCGTGAAATGTTGTTCATGTTATCACAAACACAGATGGTCAGATATGTGTATATATAAACAGTCCTGATACAAGGGCCACTGTTGTGTGCATGTGGAGTTGGGGGCATTAAGGATTTTTGGATTAGGCTCATGTGTGGGACTTAGAGCATGACAATGCTCAGTCTTGTAGCACTGGGTGCTTACAAGGTCTCCCACAACGAGACCCTTCTCTCGAGGGAGGTACTTGGGAATGGGATCCAGAATATTCAGCAATGACCAAGGAGCCCCTTGCCCAGGAAGAAGCCATGAGAAAGACTATGTGATATAAATCTCGGGGATTTAAGCACATTAAATTGGCCTGTAGGGAGGTACCTATGACTCACCATGAGTCACAGCTACAAACTTTATAGTGGAGCAGGTTTTTGAAAGATAAGCCATAGATGTCAAAGGGTAGAGGGTGGGTCTGCATTTTCAAAGTAGCTGATGAAGTAAGTGGTGCTGGACTTGCCTCTTTGCCCAATAGCCTGGGTAAAGGGCCATTCATCAGCAGTCTATGAGGCACATGTTGCAATCCCCTTTCAGACTTTCTTTTTTTTGGTGACCTAACCATTGACCAATAGGCTATTCCTACTCATTGCAGCTATTCCTTTTTGCATAATGCACATCATTAGTCCTTAGGCTGGCTCGCTCCTTATAGTGCAAGTTTCACTTCCGTATGCCACAGAGTGTATGGATTGTCCACCACCTGTACAAATAAAACACCTTCACACCCTACAGCTGGCTGATGATGGGGTTCTGCAGGGGAGTAGCTGTGCAGCTTTGAATCACCACCTCAGGCCAGGGAAGGATTTGAGCTTAAGACACTTTTATGTTTCCTGGGTGCTCCAGCTACTGGTCTTCTGGATGAACAGATGCAACAGTAGCAATTCTGCTTTCCTTACGCTCTTTGCAATTCCTAATATTAAGATATACTTTAAGCAGAGCTGCCTGCTGAAGTCCTGCAGGAGGGCTTCATAAAGGTCATACTAGAGTAACCTTTACAACTTCTGGGAGGTTAAAATATCTCAGATTACAGGAAAGAAAAAAAAAAAAGACAAGTTACCAAACCAAATAGTTTCAGATGTGTGCTGATTTTTGTAGAAGCATCTGAGGTAATGTGCCTACTTCCAGGATCAAATGCAGATAAACATACAGAGTCAATGTGGGTCTCGATATATACCACATTACACAGATGCCTGAGCTAATATAGACTCCAAAACTTCAAATGTGGCACAAAAGTGGTTCTGAGCACAAGCCAGCAACCATATTAGATAAAGCTGGTT
>NW_008825498.1:5009973-5015447 GCF_000699105.1 Pygoscelis adeliae | reverse complement strand
GGCCCAGAGGATTTGGCTGTCTTCACTCCTGGAAGTGGAGCTGGTGCAAGCGTGTACACGGATATTGGTGCTAGCGCTGGCAGCAACTCCATTGCAGACGCTGCTTTCAGACTGAGCTGGCCCTGGAAGCGCTATAGTCAGAACCCGTGAGCCCTCATTGTTGCAAAGTGGCCTGCATAGAGCCTAAAAATGTATGTGCTGGACTATGTTCCCATACTTGTCAAGCCATTTAACTCTGTGATTTGTTTGCTGTTGAGCTCCTTGGGTGTGATCCTGCAGGCTATGCTAGTGAAAAGGGCCATGGCAGGTGGTGACATGTTAGCATGTACTCATTAAACCTATGTTCAAATGTTAGGTTACTCTCAAGCATGGTTTTGGCACTCTCCCACAAACACCTTGTTACAGGTGAAGTTCATTCACTGAACCAAAATAAAAGCAATCTGTTTATGAGGATGGAGTAGTATCACAAATGGCACAATTCCTGGTAGGAATAGCAGCAGGTGGTGATAGTACCCAAGGTTTTCCATTAAATTTCAGATTTTTCTTCTCATCAAGTGTACTGTCAAGTTCAGGCTAACTTCAAGAAAGCAAAAAGCACTTTTAGGTACCACCCTTGGTTGGTTGACGGTTTCTGTGGGTTCAGTTAAATTTTTTTATTTTAACCTTTTTGACCAAGCATTGCTGATTTTCAGATTTACTACATTTAGAGCTGACATTAATGAACTTTTGCTTCCTTTTGTTTTCTGTCTGTAGAAAGCTGTCTCTTTTGCGGATGAAGATGAAGCCCAAGCTGCAAACGACTGTCTCCTGGTTTATTCCCAGGGAGAGTCAGGCTCCCCCCATGGCTCCATCGGCTGCTGCAGCTTTATTGAGGGTGATCTTGATGACCACTTTCTTGATGATTTAGGAGACAAATTTAAGACTCTAGCAGAAATATGCATAGGCAGACACATCAACATGAAAGATGGCAGCTCCAGGAATGAATCAGGTTTTGGTCTTAATGACACAAAGTCGCTGTTCTTAGGTCAGCAAAATGCTTCCAGCTCCAAACAAGCCTTTGCCTCGGGCAGCTGCTTCCAGCCCGCCCCACCAGTGCACGTGGGCGGTGGCACAGGAGAAGACACCGTGTCTGAGGAGGTGGTCACGGAAACAACCTTTGCATCCCTCTCTGGGCAGCACGACACCCGGCCCCTTCCCACAGCCCATGCGGAGACCAGTTTCACCATGACAGAAACATCCTACTCTGCGGGGGCTCCGGCCCACTCAGCCACTGTCTTTCTAGACCCTCAGTTTAAGGAGAACGTAGTGGTGACAGAGAGAGTGCTGGCACCCATGTCGAGCTTGCAGGGTATGGTGGAAATCCCCGACTTGCCACATGGAAATAATGTGGTGGTTACGGAGAGGATGGTGAAGTCGGAGGGCAGCGGCCCAGGAGCCCTGATGGTTCAGGATCTCCCCGACTCCCAGTATGTCATGGTGAGGGAGCGGGAGAGGGTGCTTGTGCCTGCCGCAGAGCAGGGCTCGCTCAGCTTCCCCACTTTGGCAGAGGGGCACAGTATGGTGGTGAATGAAAGGGTGGTGACAGCCTCAGGGACGCAGAGCAGAGCCGAACAGGCGGCGGGTGCCGGCTCGGGAAGGCAAGAGCACGTGTTGATCACAGACTCCCTGCTTAACCAGGCGGGCTCCAACTTAGAGGGGTTGCCTCCTGCCAGCGCCACACTGAGCAAGTCTTCCAGGGTCACCAAATACAGCACGGTGCAGTACACTCGCTCATAGCCTGGCCCCTTGCAGGAGTGGTGGTGTCCGGCACTCTTGTGTCAGTGTGCGTCTCGCCTCGGGCTTTTTCTTGAGACCTGTATTTGCTGGAGTTTTCAGAATGATATGGACTCGCTTGCGGTAGTTTGTATAAATAAGGATTATGACCAAGAAGCTGTTAAGGAAATCTGCTGTTGTTATTAGGCAACATTGGCAGCAATGCTTTTGAGGTGGAAAGATGTGGGAAATATTTTTTTTTCCTTGTTTGCTATTTTTGTAATTGCTTTTTGTTATTCAGTTACTGTAATAATACCACATAACCACAGCTGCATAATTATGGAAAAGCAGGAAAAAAAAGTTTAAAATCTAGTGATGGATAGTAGCGTGCAAAGCACAAGTTACGTTTCTGAACTGCTGTTTAGTGTATCTGCTGAAGTCCTCCCTAAGGGGCATCAGTTTCTCATTGCGTGTTTGCCATCTACTACCTTGTGGGCCGGGGCAGCTCTGCTGGAGCTGCAGCTGCAGATCTCTGCACCTTGGTGAATTGCTAAGAAATCTCTCCTTCCTGAAAAGCCTAGACCACCAAAGCCAGTATGTCCTCAGGGCAGTGGTGTGTTGATCTCCTGGAGGGATGTCACAACTTCAGGTTATCAGCGTTTGTACCTTAAGTAATCAATACTTGTATATTAGCACAGGGGTTAAAGAGAGCAAGTAGCAAAAAAGCTGAGAACTGCAATTTTTTTGGTACCTCGATGTAAGAACTCCATTACTTGGTGTGGGTCTAGGCTGACATGGACAAGTAAGCATTTGCATCATATAGATTTTTCACCGGCTCCTAATTGGTCCTTTAATAATGTATGAGAAACAGCCAAAACTTACCGTAGCTTTAGAGCCAAAGATTCAGTCAGTGGCTTTGCTAGCAAAGTTTATGGCCCTTAGACATCTGTAGGATCTGATTTACAAGTGCGATCGGCTCAGTGATTTTAATTTTGTCTGTGAACTCGCAGATACAAGCACAGAAATGCAGCCTGATGTGTGTGTGTGTGTGTGAGGTTCTGCTGGCTCTGGTACCAGAGCTTGGGTGGCCTGTCTAATGCCATGTAATGGCAGCTTTCCTTAGCTCTGACGAGACAAAAGAAAGCTCCCTATAATTAATTCTGCAACACTAAAACTACTTTTCTTTCCATGAAGTTTATGTGGTAAAAGCAGAAGAGAGTACTGCATACTGTTTGGCACTATGTATATATGCACATATAAATATTTATTTGTATGCAGTTTGAAACATTTCAAAGTGAATTTTATAGCCATACACTCCGCATGTTTTGTCAGAGTAGAAAGAAGCATTTTAGATTAGGTATTGGTACCATGTTTATCTCATACCTGTAAAATCAGCAAAGCGGGTCATATGGTAATGCAAAGCCCGTGCACCTGCAGAGCTTTCTGGTTGCCTCCATCTCTCCTGGAGTTCTCCTGCAGCTGCAGTGTCATGTTTTCCACTGATATGTTTTGCCTTTGACTAGAAATGCTTTCGGTGTATTTGATTTTACTGGTAAGGATGTAAAAGTTGATTCAAAAACATAAACATAAAAAGTAGGAACTATGGCTGTGCTCAACAGGGTGCATCTTGACAGATGGGCCATTACATTAAGTGGAGGAGTACTTCCAAGCAAATCAAACTACTCGCTTGCTTGGACCTGTTGGTTATTTATCTCTTAAACTTCATTTTTTTTAAAATACGTGTATTTACTTTTAAGCAAGCGTGCAGTTTTACGTGGTCACCATTTTTTTCCTGCAGTTAGAGGGAGTGAACTTATTTCTGACTTTTTAATACAGTATTTCTGTGGTTTTATGCAATGTTAAAATAAAGAGCTCTACTGTATTTTTTTTATTCTTCATTCAGTTTTAAGACAGCTACCACGGTGAAAACACTGACTTTCCTACTGCAAATAGAAAGTTTAAAGATAGAATGAGGATTGGGATTTCCCAAACAGCCTGAAGGAATATCTGAAAGATACAGATGTAATAAAAGTTGGTGTCCTGCTAACTTACAGATTCTGAAAAAAGTGTGAATTCTGCCTGCTGGTTAAGCGCACTAAATTCTGTAAGAACTTGATGCAAGGCAACAGCATTCCATCCACAGATTTACTGGGTTTTGAGTCAAACTCTTCTAATCAGTTTATACTTCCAAACAACATGGCATAAAATATTGTCTCAGTTTTACAGTTGTTAAAACATACAGTCATTAACATCCAGAAGAGGATGTAAGAGTCAGGACTGTGTCACGGAAATCCTGACTTCCCTGTGTATTGTTTATATATAAACTTTTATCACAGATTTGCTAGTGCTGTAAAGAGTCTATTTGAATAAATTCGTCAAAAGTGAATCTCCATTATTTGGTTTAGTCTTGTACCAAGGCTTCAGATGCTATCAGCATGTGTTAATGGTGGCAGAACATCCATCAGATTAAGTAAGTCACTTCTAATGGAGCTGTGTTTTGTAAATGATGGTGGCTGATGGGAGGAATGTACAGACCCAAACTAATAGAAACGCCTGGTTAGCATCCAAACACTAGATAACCCTGAGACTGGGACTAGCCCTAGACACTTATCTTTGCGAGGGATGCCTCATTCTGACTTCAAAAGTAAAAACGAAGTCTGTAGTTTTCTTATCTAAAAATAACAGAGCACAACCAGTGTGACGGGGACTGTATCCTTGCTTTGAATCCGTGGTTTGTTTTTCCTCGGCTCCTCACTAAGTATGTCAAACTACACGAGTATGAACCAGCATGCCGCAACAAGGAGGTGGCCGTCCCCAGCAGGAGGGCAAGTGGAGTGCCTGTCCCGAGCGCCCACGAGAAAGTATGTCCTGTGTCGTGCCTTGGCATATACTTGGAGCCAAGCTAGACTTTGCAAGACAGGACGATCTCTTCCAGGCTCTGTTCTTTCCTGGGAATTTGACGATCCTCCACCATCAAAGGCTTAAAGCTTGTCCGGGTTATCAGCAGTAAATCAGTTTTTAAAAAGTTAAATAAATCAGCTGCTCTCCCGAGGAGAGTGATGGTAAGTGTTTATGGCCTTGAGGCATCCCAAAAATGTATCACTCCCTCTGCTTGCACTGTGCTAGCAGAGCTGCTGGCTCTGGCTGTCTCCTCTACTGGCCCCTTCTCCCTCCTGGTGGCCTTAGAGCTCCCTGTGAGCTCAAAAGGCAAGAGACAACTCTCTGCTCTTCCTGCCTTGTGGGTAGGAAAGCTGCCCTCTGCCTGGCACCGGCACAGGCTTTTGAACACACTCCTCCAGCTGAACCAACCTGGGTGAAAATCAGGAGGGGCGGGGGGGAAATCAGTGTCAAACTCCTTTTGCATGTGAGGACGTGAGGCTGGGCTGAACAGGGCCCCCAGGGGCTCAGAGTGCCGGTCGGGTGCAGTTTGTGAGCCCATCTTGAAGCACACAAGCTAGGAAGGTCAGCCCTTAGGTGCCTGAGGCCCTATAGGTGCTCAGTGTGTCACGCAAAATTTGCCAGCACACGCCAAGCTGCAGGGCAGGCCCCTTACAGGACCTGTTTTTGTTGGCATGACAAGAAAAATGGCTCCTGTTCACCTGGGCCTGTGTAGGCTTTGGCCCAGGTGCCGCAGCTTGCAAGCACACGTATCCCAGCCCTGCCCACACAGACCTGGGCTGGAGCCTGGTAGTGGGGCCGGCACGGTGCCGTGTGTCATAGGT
>NW_008825498.1:5004978-5009938 GCF_000699105.1 Pygoscelis adeliae | reverse complement strand
AGCGTGGCCGAGGACTCAGGATTTTTGGCCTTCCCTCGAGGGACTTGAATCCACTGCTCTCCCAGCCCGGGATGCTCCATGTGGGAACAGGCACCATGTGTCCTGCCCCACAGTCCACGCCTGTAGCTGAAGCTGAAGCACACGCTCCGTTACAAAAGCTGCTGTGAATGGCAGAGTTTGTGCGGATTCAAGGCACAAGTGCACGGAAGAGCAAACCGCTGAGGGTTACTGAATACACAGAAATGACTTCCAGCTCTGGAGAAAGCTGAGAGTCCTGGTGGGAAGACCCTCTTCCCTAGGCATCCCCTTACGGTGACTGCTGATGATGGGATACTGGACAAGAAGGACTCTTGGCATGATCCAGGAGAGGCTTGATGTCAAGGGTGAAGAGGACAGCAGTCATCTGAGGCAAATGGACAGCAGCTTAGGGAAGTGACTGGATGAGGAGAAACAGGGCGTTTTGCTCTCCCTGCAGAGAGAGCAATCACTGAATAAAAAACTAATGCGGGGCAGTGACCCGATTGCCAGGTAAGTCATGCCCAGTGCCCCAACCTTCCCATGAGAGTCTCTGCTAAGAAACAACAGCACAAACATAGCCGTTGTGACCCTTAAACCACACAAAGAGGTTGCAGTCTCCAGCTCCCAGTTTCCCTGGGTGGCCTCAGCTCAGGAGCTGGCACTGCAGGTGGTTAAGTCTCCCCGGCACATCCTATTGCTCAGCACCTTGGCAGCTGAAAATCAAACTCAGGATTCCCCCCTCTTCCCAAGAAGGGGATAGATGGCATTACAGTCTATGCAGAACAGGTGCTGAAAGCTGCTCCCAAAATGAGTATATTATTTAACTTCAGGTACTGCCACAGAGAGCGTCACTGTGTCCACAGCTGATTGCCTGCCATGAAGGACAACTCCCCGGGCAGTACTGAGTGCTGGAGGGTCTCGAGTTTTGCAGGCCAAGGATACGGACAAAATAAGCTGAACCAGTATTTGGTACCAGTGGCCCATGCCATCCTCCTCACTGCACCACATCTTCATTTCCAGAAAAAACACCAAAATAGGCAAAGCTGTGGATATAATTTTGAGGCAGAGCAGAGCTGGGTACCTGCTCCCCTCTTGCGTGGGGGGGGTGGGGAGGTTATCCTCATTTTTACAGCTCTCCGTTCATGGAGCCACTGAGGCTGTAATGAAAGGGGGCATGAGGGTAGGGCCCACATCTGAAAACTGTATTTTTATTTAATATTAAGCAAATTTTTTGAATTGCCAAATTCTGAGGGAAACTTCCATCGTTACCTTGTATTAGCTGGGAAAGCCCAGGGAGAGAGGGATTTGCACTGTGCAGATGTGCCCTCTAGTTCATTGTTTTCTTTTAGTTACTGAAATATGTGTACAAAGTGATAGCACTGGTTTTAAAATTGCCCTGAAACTCATTTCCTTGAAATATATAACAGTGTCTTCAGCCAAACGGTGGGAATGCCTCCAGAAGGTGCTGCGGATGCACGGGGGGAAAACCACGTGGCAAACAGTTTGTTCTGCGGGGCACTGGGGCGGGAGGGTTTGTAGGCCTCCCACCTCAGGTCCAAGCTGGTTTCTGACCTATGATTCAAATGTTTCATCAGAATATTTCTCTTAGATCTGTTATCTCTAGCAAATAAAACTCAGAGATGAGATATCACCACCCAGTGATTAAGCAACAAACTGGATTGATTCCCTGGCTAACGATTATCCAAGATCTCTGGAGCGTGGCTAAAGTTTAAACCTTGGGGGAGCGCAGGAGTTTGAGAGGACAGTGCTGGTACCAACTGACAGCTCTCCCTCAGGCCTGGAATCCAGCCTCCCAAAGCACCCGACTACCCTTCTCCAGCCGGGGACAGGGTATCTGGGAGCAGCTGTAGAACACAGGATGGTTGCGGACGCTGAGCTGCTGGGAGTAGCTCGGTGGCAGTGACATGGCACTGGGCAGCAGGAGGGCACGGGCTGCAGCAGTGCCCTGGGCTGGGTACCAGGGGCAGGGCTGCGATAGCCTCCCTGGGCGATCTCCAGCCTGGCTGGTTGCCTTCGCCGCCTTCTCCTGCTGCCCACACTGGTCAAGCTGGTGCCTTCGTCGCTTCCCTTGATTTCTTCCCCTCATGAAAAACTCCTGTCTAATGTAAGGCAGATTTTTTTTTTTTAATCTGCAAGCATTACCAATTCCTTCTTTCATCCTTTCTTGAAAAGAAAACCAAAAGCAGAGCTTCCAAGTAGAAGGAATTATGTACTTATGGCATCAGCTTTTAGATAGAGCCAAATTACGTCGCCCAGATGATGGATTGCCCCTGATGTAACTCACATCTGACAACACAGCTAGTGCTGGCAGGGAGAGACTTGCTCTGTGTGCAGGGTGCTCACCGTTTTTCCATTTATCATCCTGTGATACACCTAACACTTTTGTCCTGTAGCCAGCAAGCTTGACTTTTGCAAGAGCAGGAAGGACAAAGCCGCTCACACTCCTTTTGAATTGGGACTCCAGAGAGGTACTGTCAAAATAATAGATCTGTTAAAGAAAAGCTTCTTTGTCATCCATCCTGCCTTTGTTTTGTTCCTGTAAGCAAGATGTGGGAGAGCTGAAATACAGAGCCATACAAACATTTAATTTTCCATAGTCCTGGTAACTTGGAGAGGGGCTATTCCTCCTCCCTGCACTCTGCCTCACTGGAATAAAATATTTTTCCCTAACACAAACAAACCAAACCATATCCATTCAGAGTTCTGTGTGAGGTTTTTCAGGCATCTCTTAAAAAAACCAAGCAAATTAGACTTAGTGTCAGATGGGTAAAAGTGTGGTTGTTCCCTGAATGCCCCAAATGCCCTTTTCCAGGTTAAATACCACCCTAATGGGGGGTGCTAGTGGAATTAGTTAGTAGTTGAGCTTACCGCACTTTGGATAAATGGCTGTCAGCTGGCGCAGATGAAGCCCGGACTACAGCAGGTAAACAGCTGGAGCAGATCTCAAGTCGTGTCCTGAACAAGGGATGGAGGATCATTCCCACACCCCTGCTCTTCGAATTAATGAGCATTTAAATATTTGATACCAAGTGAAACAAGTCCAGGCAGAGTGACCTTACGGTATCCTTGAAGCTGTTAGTTAGGATGCTCTTATCAAAGAAAGGGAAGGTAGGATGGAACTGAACACAGGTCTTCTCTCACATGAAAATTTCCCTTACAACTTGAATAGAGGCAAACACCATTATAAACTCTGCTAAATTTTCTGGCTCAGTCTGCTCATGTTACTTCGTAAGATTAGTTCAAAATACTTGTGAGACATTCAGAATCAAATTTTTTTGAAACATACAATTAGAAAAAAAAATCTTAGCTGCCTTTAAATCCCCACCCCTTCCCGTTGTGTTCTCCTTCTTTCAAATCCAAGAAAATTCCTGCAAACTCATTTAAAACTACAAGAAGACATAAGTACGTTGCACCTGTTGAGCATAACACACTATTAGGAGCTGGGAAAGCAACCACAGTAAAATTGGACTCATAAATTAGTCCAGGTCAGTATAGAAGTATAGATAGCTGTTCAAGGATTAAGGAAGTCTTTTAAAGGAGATATTTAAGCAAACGTTCTGCTAAAAAATCCTGAGCATTCAAGGCACCCGCTAACCCACTTACAAGAGATATTCTCACCATTTTATTGTGATCCCCTTCCTACAAATCCCACTGGTAACTTCTAGTGCAGTCTGGCATCCCACCGTATTGGTTTTGGCTGGGATAGAGTCAATTTTCTTCATAGTAGCTCCTATGGTGCTACGTTTTGGATTTGTGACCAAAACAGTGTTGATAACACAGGGATGCGTTAGTTATTGCTGAACAGTGCTTGCACAGCGTCAAGGCCTTTTCTGCTTCTCACATTGCCCTGCCAGCAAGTAGGTTGGGGGTGGGCAAGAAGTTGGGAGGGGACCCAGCCGGGACACTACACCCACAGTGCAAAATCCAAAAGGAAGGGCAGAACGTGGTGCCGTCCCAGAGTGTCCTTACTTATTTTTGAGATACTCTATTCAGGTTTTTCACTGAGGAGTATTCTGCCCTATGACAAAACAAAAAGAAGAATGCTTTTGAAGCACATGAATGGAACAGAAACATTCTTGATGTGATCTGGTGTGAGGAGCAAGAAAATAACGTGAGGTAGAAAGCTCCGGAGCAGTGAGGTTCTGCTGTAAACATGATTTTAGGCTCCTGAAAGCTGATTTATTGCATCAGCCGAAGTTTGGGATTAGCAGAAAAGGACAATGTGACACAGTATCTGATGGCGTGGAAGAAGGAGAGAAGCTGTTATTTTTAAAATTGTTTCTGGAAGAGAATGTGCTGAACGTACCGCTCAGTCTGAGCTTACAAAACTATCTGCTCTGTGTTAGAGACAAATAATCTGTGAGGAATGTTTGCTGCACTGGAAGGAATTTGTACCACAAATAAATTAGCAGTTAGTACCACCAGGGTTCATTTCAGAGAGAGCCTCCTTTGAAAAGCCCTGCCCCTCAGATAACCCCTCTTTGTTTCTCTCCCACATCTACCTTTTCCTGCTGTGCTCTATAGCCAGATTAAGGGATCAACAGGAATCGAAATACTCCACTGTGCCGCCTACTCGTCCAGCAGACTCTGCTTTTTTGTTTAGAGGAGTTGGAGTTTGACAATACCTGACCTATCTGAGTGCATTAAGAGTGTTTGCAGAGCATTAGGGAAGAAATCCAGCCTTTCAAAGGGAAGGGAAATCTGCCCTTAGCTTTTTTTTTTTTCTTTATTTACCTTGGTGACAGAATGATTTTTAGGTTTTTATTGCTGGCTCTGTCTGCCACAACAGATAAGCTTCTGAATCACAGCGACAGAGGAATGGCAGGCATTTTCCCTGGGGCCGTTGAAAAGAGAATTGGTTTATTATCCTTATTACCAACAGATGACCAGCTACTTCCCTAGAGGCACCAAAGGTGTAGCG
>NW_008825498.1:4983640-5004933 GCF_000699105.1 Pygoscelis adeliae | reverse complement strand
CCCCCCCCCCCCCCCCCCCGCCTCCTGCCTGCCCCGGGCCCTGCCCCTGGGGAGGTGGAGGGGGGGCCGCGGGCAGCAGCCCCGGCGCCTCCCGCCCCACCGCCGCCTCGGAAAAAAGGTATTTTTCCCGAAGTAGGAGGGAAAAAAACCAGGGGTGGGAGGTGGAGGCAGGCGGGTGCCTGAGGCCACCAGGTGGCAGCCTGCGATCGCGCGTGTCCCCTGCCTCCCGGCGCGCAAAAAACCCCGGGTGACGTTAGGGATGCTGAGAGAGGCTCAGCCAAGCCCGGGGTACGGGCCGGTACCCGAAAACGCGGTGTTACAGACGCCCCTGCAAGGGGATGGGCGGCAGAGCGGCCGGCAAAAAAACCGCCTTCCCACCCAGCAGCGCGGCGCGACAGCCGGCGAGGCTTTGCCGGCGTTGTTGCGGATTGTTGGTTTGGTCAGAAAGACGTCTTTACTGGCATCAAAATGTAACCCGTTGTGCTCAATAAAGCCCATGGGAATAAAGAACAAGGTCCTGGACTGCAATACAGCCTTTCTCTTTTCTAGTGTTTCCTTTCGTATAGGCAACAAATCCCTGCCAAAGAATAATGATTTTTCCAGCTTTGTCACTGATCTCTTAAATAAGATGTTCTCTGGCAACATACCAACACTTCCCTTGTTCTCAAAGGATGAATCCTTTAGGAAGCACTTACGGCATTTTTCTTTCAGAAGTTTTGATACATTTTGTAATGAAAAGAAAAAACGATACTCAACCCGATTAATAGAACTGCAGCTGACAAAACGTGTGCTGGGGGAGCGGTAAGTTTCCTTATTGGTCTTAGCATCGAGTAATGCAGGAGCAAAGCCTCTAGCAGCACCTCTGCATCCCCCTTTCCTTCACTCTTCTTCCTCTCAGCTTTGCATGGTTTTAACCTGAGGCGGCTCTACCAGTGTGCTGGGCTTATGCAGGTGATGAGTCAAGCTACAGGGGGAGGAAAAAAGACATCCCAGTTCACTGTGTGGTGGTTTCTGTATGACCGTCACCCTAAATCAAAAGGAACGACCGATCAGTGACACCTTTAGAAAAGAGACCTATTATGGATGTAATTTTTTTTAACAGCAAAAATTAAGAAGGGATCGAGAAAAAAAATTAGACAAAACAGCACAGGATGTCCCCTCCCTCAGAAAGCTAACAGTATTGTTATGTGCTATGCAACACAGTACATTTTTCACCCCTTTTCTCTCTCCTTGCTTGGTAGGTTTTCCACAGAAAGCTGTTTGTCTTCTGTCAGTGCTTCTTTTTTTTGTGGTCTATCCTTTCCATCCTGCTATGCTGGAAGAGTCATAAGAGGAGTCTAGACTTGACCTAGGGTCACGACTAGACCCTATTTGCCATGAAGGCCCTATTATGTTTGCTTCATCAGGGTTCACTTGGTAGTTTCCTCAGCATCTAGGCAAGGGCACCACGAGAGGGTCCAGCAATTCCTTTTCCTTCTGAGCAGAGCTCAGCCTGGGATGAGAGGCAAGTGTAATTCTAATGGGAGTTGCTATGTTAATCACAGCAGTCATATAGGGAAACGTAGGTAATTACAAGGTCAAGGACAAATTAGTCACCCTGTCATAACTGGATATTCTGACAAATAGCAAGGCTGCCATAGTCCTAGTAATTTAGTTTTCATGGGTGCAAGGAATTTAGTTTTTGATAACTCTGGTCAAAGATGGAGTTTAGACCGCAGATGACTAATCATGAAAACAGTAGGATGTCTGTAGGAGTGAAAAGAGAATGCTCTCTATTTTTGAAGGGTATTTTTCTTCCTTCCAGAATGACTTCAGATGAAGGGCCCTACCTGATCTTAGGCAAAACCTTTTTTTTCCAAAAGTAGACTGCTTGTGGGGGCAGCATCAAAAGCAGAGGCTGTGTGTATCACTGCTCAGTACACGCTGGTCCCTCTGCCTGCTCACTTCTCTGCTTTCCACCATCTCCACATGGCAAGCTCTCCCAGGCCCTTACTTCTGGAGTGAACCCTGGACACTGCCATGATGAAGTCAGTACTACCTGTTCAGACTGAAATCCCCCCCCAAAAAGTGTCTCAGGGCTGAAGATCCAAATGGGAAGGAGAGAAAGGGAGCGACTTCCTGTCCTCATCCAGGGTGCTGTGCCAAAACAAAAGAGCTGCAAGGCCAGCAAACACCTCCTGCAGCTTGCTGCTAAGGATGAAGAGAAATCAAAAGCGATTTCTTCTTCGAGTCTGAAGGAGACCCGTAACATACATGGGAAAAATCTCTTCTGGGGTAGGAACTGCAAAGTGAATGTTTGCCTTGTGTTTGATCAGCTGAATTAGCACATCCCAGCAAGAGGAGTTCCATTTTTGGACCCACTACTCTAGTCACCAGCTACCCTGGTGTGGCCCACTGAGCTAAAACTGATCTTAGCAAATGCAGTGTACAGTTTGAAAATAGTACAGTTACTTCCAAGGAGAAATTACATGCAGAGCTAAGGCAGAGTGTGGTGACAGGAGAATTACACATGCTCGTCAGAAAAAAGGACGGTGCATATTCATTCCTTCTAAAATTTGAAACCAAAAAAACCCCCAATGTCTCCTTTGCAAGGGGCTCTGTAAAGCAGGATGTCCATCAAACACAAGGCCTTGAGTAGGCACATGGGCAGCACATGTTTAATGTCAGCTACAGTTTAGAAAACAGAGATTGCCCCAGAAAATATTATTTCAGTCTTGTTTTTTCTTGAGTTACTGCTTCCCTGGGAGACTCGAGCATAAAAGACATTGAAAGTACCAGTCCCCTGGAAAGCGGGTATATTGAACCGCCCACAGAATTGCTTTTCTATACATTGCTACTTTCTGTTTCTGTGTTTTATTTGCATGACAGTCTGTGTCCATCACCTCCTGAAAGTGTATCCTTTTGCTTACCTCTCTCCCTCCACACATCCTTCCCTTCTGCTGTTTTTGCAGCCGTTGTTTCTCACCATCCCTCCGTGCCAATCCTACCTTTTACTTCCATTTTAGCCAGGCAATTCTTGTCCTCCCCTTCCCTGCTCTTATTAAATGCTTGGCTCGTGTTCCTTCCTGCTCCTCAGTCCCAGGGACGGGTCCCCGTGCAGCTCTGCCCTTCTTTCTGTCTCCTCCTCCTCGCACGGTTCTCCTCAGTGCAGCTTTTCTACCTAAAATAATCTAAACTGCTTTCCTACATGAGGAGGCCTTTGCTCCTCATGCTTCTGTGAATTCCCATGCTGTGCACGATCATCCCCTCCTCCTAGCTGACAAATTACATGCCCTTCCCAGACTCCCTTTCTGTCTGCTTCCCTGACACCGGCCAGCTGTGCTGTTTCCTGATGTTTCCGTGCCCTTTTCACTGGTTCCTTCTCAAAACCCACTATAAGCAATTTCGGCCAGCGGTTCACCCTTAACATTTAGTAATTACCTTGGCCACTCAGGTTTGTTTCTTCCTCCACTTTCTGAAGCTGCTTGACCACTTTTGCTTGAGAGAATGGAACTGTGTTGGCTGGGAAAAGAGAAAAAGAAACGGGGAATTTCTCGATGAAGGAAGCAAATGGGCGACCTCTGAAAGATCTAAACTCTCTAAACTGTTTTATAGAGTCTTTCCTGCTTTCTCCCAAAATAAACCATTCAGAAGGGTGGGGGTAGGACTTCAGTTTCTGAGACGCCCCTAAGAGCAGAGACCCCCGGGGTACCCTAGCAGGCAGAGCCACCCTGAGGCGCTGAGGCTGAGTGTAGAAAGGAAGGGCCAGTTGTTCAGGATCCTGACCAGCCCCTGAGGATAACAGATCTATGGAGGGGTGAGTGTGGGGTAGGAGCACGGCAGCTAAAAATCAGTTCTTAAATAAGTAACTGAAATGTATAATTGCACAAGAGCACTGAATAGAGGTTTCTGTTAATCTATGATCCGATAATCTTCTTTCGTTGCCTCTTAGCAACAGAATTACAAACTGAGGACGGAAAGCCAGGGCGACTTAAAATTCCTCTCCTTGCTGAGCAGAGAGGAGAAAAGGTCCCTCTCTGGGCAGGCACAACAGGTTTTCCAGGTACTGGCTATATTGTGCCTTTCGGCACTGTCATGCAGACACCTGATTTTCAAGTTGCCCAAAGTCCAGCTCAGCTGGGAAAAAAAAAAAATTGTTTGTAAGAATTAGCAAACTTCACTCACAGAAACACAGGATAATCCAAACAAATACATCCACGGACCCTGTTAAGATGGTATGTCGTAAGCAGGAAGAATGTGGAAGAAGGGACCGGTGGGCCAAAACTGCTGCACTGGAAATTACTCTTAACTGGTGGATAAAAACAACAGTCATCACACCTTTTCGGGGAACCACAATGTCACAGAGATGCTCAGAGAGTGGTGCAGGAAGGTGTTATCCTACTGCAACAATCCCTACCCAGAGCCACTGGCCTTCATTGTCCAATCTTTGAGAGACACTCTGCACCCGACAGTGCCAGCCTACCTCAGCCCTCTCCCTAGATTCAGCTATTTTCATGAACATCACAAAAAGTGTTAGACTCAGGTGCCTACCACCATGCTCTTTACATCTCAGCCTCTTTTTTCCATCTCCTTCTTACCTGTTTTTCTTCTTCTGTGCTTTTTAAATAAAGAGTCTGGAGCAGCCAGACAAGCCATCATCTTTTGCAAAGTTGCTATGAATCTGGGGGCAGAGAGGCAGTTAAAAGACGTGCTATAAGCTGCTTGTCAGCCAGGCTCAGCCGCATCTCGGAGAGGCTGATAAGACTGCACGCCCTGCTTGTCATTTAGCAGATTCTCCCTCACAGTCCAGCTCGGATGCCTTTGTCTTTGCATGTGCCGTGATCCTCAGAGACAAGACTCCAGCAACGGCACCTTCCTCCCACCTTGAGAAATTTGTTCCATGTACTGCAGAAGGAATGGGCTCCCATCCCAGCGGTGCTGCCCAGCAGCAGAGGAGAGAGGGGAGGTATTTCAGCCAAAGGGCAACAGACCCAAGGGTGCTGTTAAAATGAAAGTTTAATTTAATATTTACATTTTTAAAGGATTAACTTTGCTTTGCCGGGTTTGTTTATCTTCAGCCAAGGACATGGCTTATTTTTGGTTTTTACAGTGATGTTTTGCTCTGAGCCAAGACCTGCCTATGCCAGTCCCATGAACCCTGTTTAAGAGAGTCACTTTGTACCACGATATGACTCTGCTCCAGGTTGCTGGAGCCATTTATTCCCAGGCCAAACCAACCGTGGTGGCATGGGTCTGGCCAAGGGGGCTGCAGAGCTCCACGACCGCTGGGTGCCCTGCCATGGGCCACGGGGCAGGCTCCCCTCGGGAAGGAGCCGACAGGCAGGCCGAACGGGAAGGGCAGAACAGGGCACTCTGCTACCTCTCCTCTACTTTTTTGGGTGGCTGGGTGAAAGGAACAGCTGGAGTAGTTCTAGCTCTCGAAAGAGCCCAAGGGGTGGTTTCTCAAAGCAATTACGCCTGTGTTGGTAGATGTTACTAGAGTACTTATGGACCTCTGCAGGAAATAAACCCACCATCCACAAGCCAGTTGTGTGTATGCAGTATGCAGTTGTGCATGCCACTTCAGGCAGAGGGGGGAAAAATTCTTCATAAGCCGTGTATAGCTCAGTGCTTTCGTGCACTGAGTTTTTCCCAACTTCTGCATGCCAACCCTGGGGTTAAAAAAAAAAAAAAAAAAAGACGACAAAATTCTCAACAGAAAGGAGTGTGACTAGCAATTACACACTTTTCCTGCTATTTACAGCCTTCCTCACACAATGGTACAAAGAAGGAGCAAAATTAGTACGTGTTCCTCTTTTTATGTGACTTTTCGTACTTTGCGGAGGAACTTCAATAGACTCATCAAGCTGATACTAATAAAAGATCTACAATTCCGTCTATAGTCAAATATTCCCCAGATAATAGTCGTGGGCTGGAGTTATTTGCTGGTTTTGCTCATCTCAGGCTATGCTTCTTTCATCATTTTTCAAAGACTAAAGCACCTACTTGCCAAGTATCAACTTTAAAGAAAAAGCTAAAATTTACTTTTTCCCTGTCACCAGGAGCCCAATAGCTAACGACGTCAAGCTCATGGGAGATCATCAATACAAATTAGTAGCCGATAGTGTAGAGAAGTCCAATACTGAGGACAGAGGGAATCTTTTAAATTCCGTGAAGGAAAGCAGAATAAAGAAAATCATCCAGAGTGTATAAGTCTTATGTCCTCTGTTGGAGGAGAATGTTAATTAGCGAGGGTGGATAAGGATTTCAATCTGACATTTCAAAGCATTTTGAGGGATCCAAGCGATCCTAAGGACTTGTCTATCTGGCCACACTTGAGAGTTAGTTAAGGCAGTATGTGAACATAAAGCGTGGTAACCATTCTGCTAGGTGTGGACAAGCTGCTAGCCTCGGTGCCTTCTCTGGCCTACATGAAAGGGGATTAAAATTCCTTTGAAACACGCTTAGAGGGGAAAATCACAGAGATGAAGGGGATTAAATGAATTTAGTTTACCAGCACATATTTCCCTAAGTTGGTTTCCAGTAGCTCCAATATTATGGGCTGTGATGCAGTTTCAGGAAGACATGGGATGCTGTGCACTGCATCGTGTAGTAGCGAAGGGACCGTAGTGCTGCCCTACAAACAGGGAGGGCACTACCTGGCAGATGCCTTTGGGCAGGAGGCCTTGTGTGGCCCCCAGATCAGCTCTGCAGGAACGCTGGGGTGATAAGGAGCAGGAGTGGTCCATGAGCTCTGGTCTGGGAACTGCTGTTAGAAGGGCCAGTACAACAATCACAGTTCATACTATAAGGACTCCAGATTTTCTTGGACTACTTTAGTCAAGCAACACTGAATTCCTCAGAGATTTGAACAAACCAAACTCAACCTCTGGAGGAAAAAATGTCCCAAAAGGTAAAACACAACCTAGGCATGTTTTACTGGTACATTCTACAGCATAGTCTGCATTATAGAATTTATAGATTTTATAGCCAAGCAAGGAGAAGGGTTTAGACTAACTGCCTGAATATCAAAGACCTGTGGGCTTAATTGAAGTTAAGTCATTGGTGTATAGCATTCAGTGGACAAATATCCAGCATCAAGGGATGCTTTGGACAGCTCTGCTACTAGCTTGAATTGCTGTGAGCAAGGAAAATGAGCCTTCATAGAAAGTTGCTTGAGACCTCCACATCCCATGACAGTGAGCAATGGGAATAATTCCCCAATAGCTCCATGCTCATCCAGTGCTGTGGATCACTCCATTTGCATGGGTTTTTTTTACACAATATTTAAATGTGGACTCCAGTTTGTAAAACAAGCTGTTGGAGTCCGGAACTCAAACTTCCTACTTCTCTGACTTGAGTACAGGTATACATCTTTTTTCCTAGCTATAGCAGAGATCTGACTGGCTGCTGTAAGCCGGCTACTGTTTCACCCCCGGCCGCTACATACTGCATGACACAGAGGGTTTGCTGGAGAGGGTGGTTGTTGTTCTGCTTGAGTTTGTCCTAAACACACAGCAGGCCTCTGCTTCATTATTGTTATTGATAAAGCAACCCTGGATGCAGAACAAGTCCTGAACAGTCCTGTGACTGAACGGTTTCTCAGCAATGGTATGTGGTGGGCCCATATACTATGCAGACCAAGAAAAAGAAGCTATATGCTCCCCAGAAAAAACATACACAAACACAAGGCAGGGATAAAATGCATACCCCAACTTGCAAAAAGCAGATTTTACAATAGCTGTGACTGTAGATCTAGAACAGTGGCACAATGGCCATAAATACAGCTAAGTTGTAGCCTCAGCGAAAAAACATACACAAACACAAGGCAGGGATAAAATGCATACCCCAACTGCAAAAAGCAGATTTTACAATAGCTGTGACTGTAGATCTAGAACAGTGGCACAATGGCCATAAATACAGCTAAGTTGTAGCCTCAGCTGATATATATTTTATTTTTGTGCTACGAGAGGTGTTCTGAACCTAGTTCAGAGATAGTGAGCAAAGAAACTGCTATTTTTATCCTCAGCAAATGTTGCACTGAACTATTCACAAGCTTGCACTCTATAAACCTGAGCATGTACCTGTTACGTGATTAGAATTCAGTCTCCCAGCTTGGCTGGCAGTAGGTAAAGGGGGTTATAACCACAGGGGCTTAATCAGGGAAAAGTATACACATGTTGCCTTTGTTCACCCACTTAAAGCAGCAATCTGTGTTTGCAATTATGTAAGGCAGACAGCACTTCATACAGAATGCATACTGGAGAGTTTGTGTATTTACATATATGAAAACATACACAAGCTAGATTTTCCCTTACAATACACCAAGTCACGACTGCCAGTTAATCTCCTGTTGACTCATGTAGCCCACAGCATTTCAAAGTGTACAAATTATTTTTGTCCCACCTAGTACAAAAGTAGCTCATTTTACTGGCAATGTGGTGAGAAGCATTAGGAGTCTCAGAGCTACTCATATTTTTTATGGTATGCCTTCACCACGTATTCCTTACCTTGCTCACAGAGTTAGCTTTCACGTGTACTACAGGTATAACCAGCAACAGCTTTTGGCTGAGGTAAGCTGGTCTAAGAGCAGCAGCTGGTCTACAATAGCTATTAACTCTTTTCTTCTGCTTATGCATCCCACTGTTTGCTGATTCCACAGCATAGAAGTGTCCAGCCCTTCTTCAACAGTTTTTCTCCTTGAAATGTTGTAGTATACTTTATTCTTGTTCTTAAAAGTTGAAGAAGAGCAAAAAGACAAAAAAAGGAAATCCAGATGTTATTGCTGTACTGTACATAAGGTTCATAATCTGCCCTGTTCCTGCCCTTTTGAGATACCTTTTTCTTTCTAACTCTCAAAAGATGCAAGGTTGTTTCCTCTCAGATCCATTTTCATGCGGTACACGTTTGCTTTTGCCACATCGGTGACACTGGCAAATGTACTTCGAAGCTGATGCAAAAGTTCAGTGAAGCCCGTGGTAGATACAAGAACACTGTTTATGAGATAAAATGATGAGTACAGCATTTCCTCAGAGCTTTTGGCATGGAGGAAGGCACCGGCTCAGTTAATAAAAAGAAAGGCATAGATGTGTGACTGTCACTGTAACTTGGTAGCTTCCCGCTCAACAGCGTGCCCAGTGGATTTTATTCCAGGGCAGATGGGGATCTTATTCCGAGGTGAGGCAGATTGGCAGGGGGGATATAGGGGCTGGGCAGCCCAGGACACATGACAGAGTGTAAAGGCACTCACGGGCACTCCAGTGACAGTTCACATCCAAGCTGCATCCAGATGAGTCCGTGCAGGGATCTACATATATTGATCTCCACTAAAGAAAGAATTGAGTAATTTAAATGACATTATAGGATGATTAGCCATTAACCAATGGCTAATTTGGCCCTGTGCAAATTTGAAGAAGCTTTTGAAGAGACTACCCAGGTGGCCCTGCATGCTGGAAAAACAGGCATTTCCACACACCTATTTGTATTCAGGTACCAGAATGAAGTGCCTTAGACTCAGCATTTTACAATCTTGAACAGCAAGATGCTGAGCAAAGTACATAGCTGCAATAGCTTTAGCAAATATATATATAACCTAAGAAAAGATTATAATTTAACCCTACAGAATCTTTTTAATGGTTATAATAGCTAGGAGAAGATTTTCATTGTCATGTCTGATCTAATTATTCATTTGACATCTGCAGTCCACTGAGAATGAATTGAGAATTTATGGATATTTCCTTAAAAAATTTCGTACACTCCCAAAAGAGCCTAGCCAAGACCCTATGAAAATAGTGGCCTCCGTTAATGTTTTTTGCTATCAGAAACATTTGCATCATGTTGTAGATTTACTGTGTACCTCTCACTGTTAGAAGGGGACAAAAAATAAATTTATAACCTAAACCATTTAATCATTTTGCTAACAAAGAAATTGACCTTTAAAAACATTGATCTCACGGCAAGTTCCAAGCATCTTTCAGCAATCGGAAAGGTTAAGGCATCAGGGCTGGCACAAGATTATTCACTTAGCTTTGTGTATAAACTGATTTGGGTTTGTTTGGTTTTTTTTGCAATCACTCGTCTAGACTGATGGATTAGTATGTAGACATGAATACATATTAAAGTTGAAGAATAGAAGTTTGTTTTAGAGGGATCACAGGGACTACAGGGGTAGCTAATGAAGTAGTACCTCGTAGCGATCAGTGCCCAGTGACCTTGGAGTTTAAACGCTTCAGAGCAAAACCCTTCTGAGATGAGCAGGTGCCAGGTGAATTCATACATTACAAATGCCCCAAAGCAACGAACATCAAGTTAGATACTTCTTTTTTTGGACTTTGGGCTATGTCCCAGGACGCTCCTTGGACATAACCTTGCAATGATCAAAACTGGTGATTTTATACCTGAAGCCCAACCCAACCCATCTGTCTTCTAAATTGTTTGTTAACAGTTCCTTGTTTTCAAATTAACTGGATTTGATGTAGAATACAAGATAAGGATGATTTTTCTTATTTTTCTGATTAAGATCAGTAGTGTTTCCTCACTTCCCATTAAAATAGCCAGTGTTAGTCCTATGAACAGAGAAATCTGAGAATGATCATTAAAACTCTAAATAGAGACATACTCCTCATAGAAAATCAAAATGGGCAGCAGGCTGACAAACACGCACACACCACACAAACCTGAAATGCCACTATTTTTTAATGCAATCCTTTACAAATTGAAATTCAAGCTCAAACACGAACCTCCCTGAGCACATTTTTTAATTAGAAAAGTGTTCTCCCTGGCTTTGGAGAGAGGGAAAATGTTACATAATTAGCAAATAATGAAATCAACAGAAAATCTCTCACTGGCTTCAGCAGTTACTGCATTGAGCACTCGCTGACGTGCCAGAGCTCTGCCACAGCAACTCAGTGGCAGACATCTGGAGTAAAACTCAAAGAGTTCTTGACTCTAGTTCAGAAAATTCAGGCAAACTTCTTTGAGAGGTAAATCTCAGGTCTTTTCCTATAAGTCCCTATGGAATGTTACTCCAGAAAAGTGAAGGAAGGTGTCACATTCAGGTCTCTCTATACTCTAGAAAGGATTTTTGCAGAGTTCAGGAATTCATTAATTCTTTGGAAGGTGCTAGGGAAATCTATCCAGATTACCGAATGGCTTACCATCTATCAGCCCCTTTCACTCCAATGTCACAGGAGAAGCTTACAGGTTTTTATAGTCAAAGTCAGATATTCCAGCCTGTCTGAGCATTTTGTCCTGTAGAAGCAGTTGGCTTTCTAAATAAAATCAAATAGAAGGGAATGGAGCAGAGAATAAGGAGCTTATCTACGTAAAACAAGCATAAGTGTGTGAGACTACATGGAAGAGAAAGAAAAATACTGTAGCGCAGTTGGAAAAATCCTTGACATAAACAAGAGTATTAGCAGGACGTGTTTGTTCTTGACCTGAACACTGTAATGCTTCCAAGCAGGGAACATACTTTCATTAAAAATAGGCATTAATTCTAATTCTTCAGAGATGAACTTCAACTGATTTGGAATTCAGATAAGCCTTAAAGCATTTACATATTTTAGGATTATCTAAATTTTTCCATAACTGGGGGTCTCATACTTCTTGGCTTCCATAAGGCTGAGGTTACTGTGCACACTAGGGACTCTGCCATTCTCTTCTCCGGCCCCCTAATCACCCTGTAATGCTGGGTGACCACCCCTTCTTCTGGGTTTTGTGTGTCACCTAGCCCCCAAATAGCCCTATGCTATCTCTGTATTAGCTATATAACCCTACTGTTTCTTCCACACCAGGATTCCTAAATAAATATCTCTTTCTGAGGAGTTTTCAGTGACTCTGTTTACTCTTTTCTTACAGTAGGGCTTTTATGCTATTGCTCTGTGCAAAGGCTCTGTGTTGCACCACTTTCCTTGTGGCGTGTATCCTGCTAGCAGTCTCTGGGAGCTGCCCTGTTCCTTGCTCTTCATGGCAGCTTCCCTACTCTTTCAGAAGGCCTAGGTTTTCCCAGCCCCACTTACTCCTCAGTGCTCAGCCCCTTGTCATTTCACATTCCCATGTTTTTTTATCTGGGATAAGTTATTCAGTTTATAAGCTTCAGACTCCACTGCACAGAAAAGGTTTAACAATAATAGACAGACAACAGTCAATCAGCACTTTTTGGATGCTCAGCAGTTACCCATCCCCTTTCTCCTTTTCCCTCCCACAATCACGTTTTGATTCTCCACCAAGGGAGAATCATTCTTCTCAGCCAGCTATTCCAAATTCCTGAGCCTTCCCATACATTTTACAGAAAGCATTAGCATATTGTGCTAGTAGGTTGAGGCTGACAATGGAAGGAGGAAGACCTACCTAGCATTGGTTTCACTAGGCTATAGTAATTTTAAATTAGGTTCACATGTAGAATTCTGTATAAATTCTAGACGCTCCATAGCCTTCCAGATCAGAGAAATAATAAAGACTTTTTTTTTTTTTACCTTCTCACTGAGTCCACTTCTATCTTAAAACTTACAGAAATAATCTAGTCATCTGCAAAATGTGTGAGTGGAGATTCACAAACACACAAAGTCTAATTTCCCTTCAGAATGGTGTCTCTGCTAATAGTCGAAGGATCCCTGTCTAGGCTATGTATGGGATGGCGAGAGTTGAAAAAAACAGCAAATGAAGGACAAGAAAAAAAATTCATGTTTGGGCTTAGAATTTTCCATGCTCCTTATTCACTTTAAAAACCAGCTGCCAAAAGGTCAATGTTATAAAAGAGGAAAGTTGATAATATGGACAGTTGAAATGTACTATCCCTGTAGACCTGATTTTTCGGAAACTGCTACCTTGCAGGAAAACAGGAAAAATAATTATTTTTTGTAGTTATTCTCCTATAGGAGAGCAATTTCACATACAGGCAGGTGCCAATATCATTAGCTCCTTGGCATTATTTCCTTGCAGAACAGCTGATAGCAAATGACAGGACAGTCTACTTGCACTAGAATACAGATAATTTCTCTCCCTGACATACAAAGTTTTACTGCTTCAGAAAAATATTTACAAACAGTGAGAGCAAAATAATGAAGTAAAGTGTCGATGCACAGATTTAAGAGCTGTATTTGCCTTTCTAAGGTCTGTATACAACCCACAAGCACTAGATTGCATCATGATTTGTTACTGCTGGGCACCTTGCATTGACTTTTATGTGCATGCAAAGTGAGTGTAGAATGATACCTACGTATCAGCCTGCTTTGCTGTAAGTACAAAGGGCACTTTGATCCTGGTTCAGGAGATCACTGTAGTATAGATTTTTTCAAACACCAACTTTGCCTAAAGAGAACAACTGCATAAAGCAGCCTGAAGGCATGAAAGCCACCAGAGAATACCGTCCACAACTTCTCTCTAAGACCTTCATCATAATCCTATTCAAGTTAAGAGGCAAAATTGCTTTTTGTTAGAATACTGTGAAATCAGTAAAAACTAAGTGTGCCAGCTCCTGAGAACAGAAGTGTAGACTCAGGGTTGTTTAGGACATTGGGAGAAGGAAATGCCAAACAGGCCTGTTTCTTTGCCTCTCAACTAACACAGGGTACAGTATGGACAATTTTTATGTGATGCAGCTGGAGAAACCCAGCTACACCATGCCTACTCTCCCAGTTGACAACTTCTCCCAACTTAGGTTGGGGCTGAGTTCACCCCTGAAAAACCTCTTACCTAAATGTACATTTCAGAGCATAACAACAACATTTCCAGCCTAATAAGAGTTTGGCAACTAGAACGTTAGCTAGATGTTAATATAAACTACCAGTCTATGCTAGTTGCCTTAGCCCTCCTTCTGGGGTATATGGAACAAGAGAGGACCCATTTCACTTTTCCGAGACCTTTACCAGTTGACAACTTCTCCCAACTTAGGTTGGGGCTGAGTTCACCCCTGAAAAACCTCTTACCTAAATGTACATTTCAGAGCATAACAATAACATTTCCAGCCTAATAAGAGTTTGGCAACTAGAACGTTAGCTAGATGTTAATATAAGCTACCAGTCTATGCTAGTTGCCTTGGCTCTCCTGGGGTATATGGAACAAGAGAGGACTCATTTCACTTTTCCAAGACCTTTATCTTCCCAAGGGGACGGATCTCTTGAGGTCTCTTCCCAGTGACTAAGAGGAAACCTCAATGTCTACCTGAAGATTAGGCAAGATGAATCCTCAGGAACTTCTGGTGAAAGGCAGATGCTGTCAGATCCTATCTAAATTAGGTTTCAAAAAGCAACATTGCTCCTTTTCAACAAGCAGGGGAACTGCTTGGGAATCTGTCTCCCAGCATGGACCATTAGCACTGCTTGAGCCAGACAATGAACAAACTCCATCACCCGTATCCTGAGTCTGCATCTATATGTGGGAACTGGTCTTCAGAAAGCACTGAATACATTGAGAAGAAACATGGAGCAAGCCCAGAGAAAGCATTGGGGCATTATCGTGCCCAACCTGAGGGCAAGGTAAAGATCTAGAACTGGTTGGATTTCTGGGCAAACAAGGGTCATTTGCATTATTTTGTGGAGAGCTTTCTACGAGCCTAATCTCCCCAGGCAAGGGTCATGTTTGTGTCCGTTACTTATTCTCTTTGCTCTCTGCAGTCCTTCCATTGACTGCAATGGCAGTGCTATTCATGGACTGACTCTAGGATTGGACTGTTTACTAAGCAAATAATCAGAATCAGCAGATTTGGAGTCGTATGGGCACCCAATAAGCAGCCTGTTTTGTTGTCGGATGGGCTATAAAATCCCAAATCCCCTCAGCTCCTAGCTGTTGACACCAAGGCTCACTAACAGCAAACAGAATGGCCTTTCACTCTGTGCTCTTTGTTTTCTTAGCTGGACTGGTATTTTTCTCTGAAGCTGCACCACTGGTAAGTCTCTTTTTATTCAAACTCAATCATTACAAGAATGATAATCTAGATTTTCTAGTTGACTAGCATCCTCCTCATCCATGAAATTTTGTAACCATTAGGCTTTGCTGGAGTATTATTTTACTACCATTTTTTAAGTAGCTTTTTCAGAATTCTTAAAACTTCTTTTTTTGCCGTTTAGCCATCTGTTTTAGGATATTATGAAAGGGTCAGGGATCTAGGAGGTGTGACCTTTTATTTCTGTCTGTTTCTGTCAGTTTGTTACTCACATCCCCTATCTTCAATACAGAGGCAGCTTTACCTCCTTCACCAAACAAGTGCTTCTCTAAAGCACTAAAAAAATATTTTTGAAGTATGACTAAGGATTCCTTATAGTATAACAAAGCTTAAGAAACAAATATTCTTTCAGCCCTAGGGATGTCATACGTATTTCTTTGTTGGTTTCCTAGGCTAACATACTCTGCCTGCATTTGTAATAATTTACTATTTTCTTATTTGTGACCTCATTAAAAAGGTATACTTTTTAATATTTTCCCAGGGCCATGCGCAACTCTAAATATTTATCAAGCAATCTGTTTGTGTGTGTGTAATAAAGTTATCAGTATAAAGTTCTAAGATACTCTGCTTTAAGAAATAGATGTTTGCGAACTAGCTTTGAATACCATTTGGCAAAGAACTTGCTTTTGAAACGTTAATTCTGCAATAAGAATCCGTGTTTTCTTTGAAAGAAGGTTTTTGCAGGGCTGGTGAACAGCTCCTATACAACCTCTCCCACTCTCCCCAAGGTCTCCCACGGCTCTGTTGATTCCAAATGCCCTCTCATGGTGAAAGTGCTGGATGCAGTCAGAGGAAGTCCTGCAGCTAACGTAGCTGTTAAAGTCTTTAAAAAGGCTGCAGATGGAAGCTGGCAGGACTTTGCTACTGGGTAAGTTATTCAGTCTTATGGAGCCATTTTCAAGGTCCCTCGGGCAAACAATTGAGAAATAAAGGGAATGGAGCTCTAATCAAAAAAGCAGTATGTTTTCTAGCACGTGTCACACTATCACCGTTAACAGCACATGAATTCTGGTCTAAAATCCATCAGATTCAAGTGGAACTTATCCATGACTGAAATACATGCTAATTGTAAAAATATGTTGAGATGCTTATCTTATCTTTGTAAGGGCATAGGTTTAATAATTATTCTCCTAGCTTCAGTACTATATTTCCTTTCTATAAAAAGAAAAAAATAATTAAAAGCCTATAAAGCAGAATTTTGTAGGTAATCCGGACTAACCTACTATCTTCATATGCAATGGATATAGAGCTTTATTTGCAGCAGTCACATACAAAATCCTCTCTGTAAGCTTTGTCTGTACACATGCAAACAATAAGTGCATTAGTTGTCTTCTCCTGTGTAACAAACATGCTGGTTGGAAGAAACTCCTTGGCCAGAAAGTTTTAAAGAGTCCCATTGTAACACAACACAGAAGCACAATCTCAGCATTTGTTTGTGGTCATTTCTAAAGATCTGCATGGCTTTTGCTGGAATGACAGCTTACTACATATAAAGCATCCTCAGAACATCACTGAGAGGCAGGCAATAATGCTGTTATCTTCAGTCTGTGGGAAAAGTATGGGCAACAGAGGAATACAGGTTACTAAAATTCAAATGCCTGAATACCTCACCTGTTTAAGTTTCATTTTAACAACTCAGTGAATCAGATTTTTAAATAAGTCAAGAGAAATCTCTAGTAACAGCAAGATATACAAGCACAGAATGACAAGAACAAGCATGGGCAGAAGCCACCAGAGCATCTGATGGTCTTTTAGTAGGATTTTTATAGTATGATTTACATAAAAGTTGCAGGGAAAAAAACAGAGGAAAAGACTACAAGGAGAGAGGTACCTTTCTCTCCATCTGAGGGGTTGCTTTTTATAAAATTCAAAACAAAAAATACTTTTCCCCGTTGAAAAGGAACAAGAAAGGTTAGGAGATTGAAGGAGAAACAAACACCTCCACTCCCAAATGCCAAATGTTAATCTAGGAACAAATGACTCTCAGAATGGATTTATATACTTTAACGAACAGAGAAACTCCCTGAAAAAATGACACGTTGTTGTCAAAGAAAGCGGAGACAAGGATAATGTCTCATCCTTAGTGAGTATTTCTGCCATTATTAGGAAACCCAGATTATTTCAAATGTTTCATCAAGTGATCTTGAACATGTAATACAAAATACACCTTACAGAGGAATAAGATAAATGCAACATCAGTGTAAAATGCCCTCACTTTTGGGGCATAACAGTGTTTTCTTGTTCAGTTTGCAATGCTGCTCTCAACAAGCCCAAGGAGACAAATCCCGCAGTTCTTAGCCAACCTCTGTTGACACTTTAGGTCAGTACACCCCTGAGAAAATCAAATCACTTCTTCTTAAATATAAGTTGAGAAGATTAACCCTAGGCAAGTGAGAAGCATTTTTCTGGGGGAAGGCAGTGGAGGAAAATTAAACCACAATTTTTATTGTAGGTAAAGATTTTGACCTTTCCTTTGACTTGCATCTTAACCAAGGCTGCTTTCAGCAATACCATTGATTTTAGCTGATGACAGTTGTTTGAACTGGGTTTTCACTCATGATTGCAATTTTTTTTCTTTTGGGAAAACCAGAGTTTCTCTGTGTTAAATCAGATGAAAATCTGATTGCAATCGAGGAACACAATCTGTAACTACTCCTGTCAGGTTAATAATATTTTGAAGTTACAGTGCCTAGCAGATGCATATGGAAAAGTTACATTTTGTACAAATGTCTATAAAAGTTAATTTTTTTACTTTTTTGTTTGTTTGTTTTTACTTTGCTAACACATTTTAGGGAATTAAGCAAATGCACCTAGCAACTAGTGAACTTGGGGTAATAGTATTTAAAAGGCAGGGATGAAGTTAGCATAGCAACAGCTGACTTTGTTAAGAGGCTTATTTCAAAATTAGTCTAGCCAAAAATATGCAAGAAGAGATAACTCAAGCTGAGATGCACTCTGAGGAAGGCTTTAGGGCACAGAGACCTAGGAAGCATGTGATCTGGGTTCTATATAAGCTCCTCCCATGACTAGCTTTGACCTTCTCACTCCTCACATGTTTTTGGAAATGTAGGTCTTATCATGTAGTTCAAGAGTTGCATTCACCAAACATAGTTCTTATGTGACCTAGGTAGTAAATCATAGAAAAAAAACCACCAAAACTGCAGCATATTTGAAGTGGTTCCCACCACCCGCCTTTTTTTTTAAAAAACTCCAAAATAATAATTCCTGTTCCTGAGATATTTCTCAGCAGTCTGCACCTAAGGGCAGAGTTTATCTCAGTGCAGCACGTGTCCCAAGAGTTCATAAATGTCATTGCACAGACAGTGTAGATTTAACCTGGTCACAATATACAACTAAGGTCCAGACAGTGGACAAGAGGATGAGGATTGCAGTCTAGGCTGGAGCTGTAGTAACTTAACCAGTGGTTTGCAAATTTTTTGCTGGAAAAGCACACCTTTTTTAACATAATTGTCCATCTTACAGCAGATGCTGGCAGTCCACATCCTATTAAGAATAAGCAACCATACTATATTTATTTCCCCACTCAGACCGAAATACAAGTGCTGTTCAGAAGGAATCACTTGTAGCATTTTGCTACCAGGGCCGAATGCAGGGCATCCTCTGCCTTGTGCTAATCCCAGCCAGGCTCTGAATCGCACACCGTCCTGTTGGCTGTCAATGCAGCAGTAATGCTGAAGGGTTTGCTTGTGAGACCACTTGCATTGAATGGCTACCAGTTAATAACTAAAATTAAGGAAGAGCCATTAACTCCTGGTAGCGGGTGAGAGTCTTCAAGTGAACTCCTGTTTCCCACCTGTTCTGGATGGTTAACATCTGCAACTCTGGGTCAGTACCCATTAGGGAAAGCACCATTCAAGCTGCATCCACACTTTTCTCAAACTAAAACTTATTTGTTTGCCTGAACAAAGATTTTGAGGCAGACACCATTTTTCCTTTTAGTTGGTTTGTGTCTAGACTATCCAACTTATAAGCAGATGTCTGTGAATTGCTAACTTGCACTCTGAACACTTCTGCAGGATCTCAGTAATTCTGTTTCACGGTTTCAAGGACACTCGCCAATGAATTCTTCATCCTTTTACCTATTGCCTTTTATTAAGGCAAAGTAGGTTAAGACAGGAAGTACTAATTAAACCAAAAAGAAAACAGATGGGTATACTTCACAAATTACCTGTGACCCATGTTTCAAACAGGGCTTGGATTCTCTGCAGGTTTAGTCTACCCTCAATACAGTTGATTTCACTTGTGCTGGACCAGTGAGACTTTCGTCAGTCTTCAAAGTGCTAAAGCTGAACGTAAGAAAACCTGAAAATTAGCATGGGGTTTTCAGCCCTGTTACTTCTTAATCTAAGCAAAAGCTCTGTCATTCAGACTTTTTTCATTCACCACAATTAACCAAAGATGACAAAGAAGATGAAGGAGGAGGCAGCGGCTGGGAAAGAAAAGCTGCAGTAGCACAACTGATTCTGTCTCTGATAAGCAGCGTGTCACTGCTTTCTCCCTTCCTTCTCTTCCTCATCAAGCTTTTCTGTTTTCTGCCTAGACAACCACTCCTTGCCATAAGCTGGGCAAGTTCCACTAGTTCTTCAAGTCAAGTCTTTCTTCATTTTTCCTTCAACTACATCATGTGGTTATGAAGTGCTATAAATATCAAACAAATATTTTCAGCAGAAAAAAAAAATTAAAACCTGGTAAAAAAACCCAGAAATAAAGTAAAAGGAAGGAAAAGAGATAAATGGGGCTTAGAAGCGAAGTATGTAAATATTTAAACAGCTGTCATACAAAGCTTGCTGCTTTTCAAACAAATAGGGTGCAATGCCAGCTATATTTCCTTCTTGCTTCTGGACTTCATTCACCCACAATTCTTTGTTACGAGATGAGTACATAATCTCTCTGAACTGGGAGTTCCTATTGCTCATTTATATGGCACCCAGTGGAAGAGGCCCCTGCTCTTTGACCACGGCATTGTAATTCAAATTAATAAAATCTTGTGACGCTAAACCGCTGTTCCAAGACGCTACCACTCAGGGTCACATAAAAACACATCAGTGTATAGGGGTAAAACCTATAGCCTCACTGCTAATAACTAGAGAATAAAATAATTTTCCACTAAAATCTCTCTTCTCTCTTTAATTATAATTTGAGATTTGGCATCGTGCCTTTCATCATGACGATCCTTTTCCTGAGCCACTAACATCTGGTTCCAGAGGGCACTTGGTACAAGTTAAACATAATATTAAAAGAAAGGCCTTAACTATAATCCCTGCCATAGCAACAGAAATGACAAAAAAAGCCAGCCAGCTTTGATTTGTGACGTATATGGATGAGCTGGTAGCAAGGACAGGCTCTGCAATATGGAAACATACACTACATGGAAGGAGGGAATTATTTCAGATTATTAGAAACCATTCAATGTAGAATCTGGCTGTGCAGCACCGCTGCTATTTAATATTCCACACTGACTGTTTCCATTTAGCATCTAAATGACAGTATAAAATATTTATGTAGATATTTTATCATTACAGGAAAACCACAGAGTATGGGGAGATCCATGAGCTCACAACAGAAGAACAGTTTGTAGAAGGAATATACAGGGTTGAGTTTGACACCAGCTCTTACTGGAAGGGACTTGGCCTTTCCCCATTCCATGAATATGCTGATGTAAGTATTTGCAAATATACTTAATAACCTATATACTGTGTATTGGCATCAGCTGGACAGAACAAATACAGTCCGTAAATACTGAATTCGGTGAAAAGGTTCACTGCCACATAAGGTTGTGTAAATAAAGGCAGTATACAGCTGGCTAAGCCAAAGGAAGTAGCCAACTTCCCTGCAAATACTGACATAGCTCTTCCAACACGGAGCTGTGCCCACTCACCCTTTCAGACCAGTAGGGACCTTTGTTCAAAAAGAGCTACATTATTCAAAAGCACACAGCATTTAAAAAACAAACAAGAAAAAGAAAAAAAGACTGCTTTTATCATTGCTGAAGGAACATATGGATTTGAAAACCTCATTTTATAGGAAATGAGTTCTTCTTTAATCAGAGGCATTTCCCTCATATCAGTCACCTGAAAAATCCATGAATTCTACTATGACCTGTAATTACAGGATAAAACAGTTCTTTCTGATGTGCCTTTTTTTTTTTTTAAATGTTCCTGTTGTGGTTTAACCCTGCAGGCAGCTAAACACCACACAGCCGTTCACTCACTCCCCCCCACCCCCAGTGGGATGGGGGAGAGAATCGGGGAAAAAAAGTAAAATTCGTGGGTTGAGATAAAGACAGTTTAATAGGACAGAAAAGGAAGGGAATATAATAATAATAATAATAATAATAATAATAATAATA
>NW_008825498.1:4982656-4983361 GCF_000699105.1 Pygoscelis adeliae | reverse complement strand
GTGTGTTATCACATTATTCTCATGCTAAATCCAAAACACAGCACTGTACCAGCTGCTAGGAAGAAAATTAACTCTATCCCAGCTGAAACAGTTACTCAGTACTGAAATATGCAATAAAAAAAAAGGCATAAAAATACAAAGAAATAACCATAGTGAGAAAGGAAAAGTAGGCTGTTTCATCAATACCTCAATTTCATAAGCAGGCCAGCAATATAATCATGTCTTGTGCCTCCCTTTGCTCTCAGCCCTACACTGATTTATGATGTGCTCTATTCTATCACATTTACTTAGCACTTCCAAAAATTTTGTTTAAATTCTTCAGGTTTAATCTACCATTAAATTTAACTTTCCCCAAATTAAGCAGTCTGGAATGGCTACAGGTTGCGTTGTAGAACATTTTAAACCACAAGTTTATGAAGCTCTGTGGAAGACTAAAACAAATGACTGAGGCCCAGGTCCATAAAAGTCTGAGGTGTGGCTTGGGTCATTTAGGTCAAATAAACCTGACTGTGTACAATGTAACTGAAGCCTACAGTCCTCACGGCCCAGCAGCTTAGACTTTGGCAAGACTGGGATGACACCAAGCTGAGTAGTGCAGTTGACACGCCGGAGGGAAGGGATGCCATCCAGAGGGACCTGGACAAGCTTGAGAAGTGGGCCCGTGTGAACCTCATGAGGTTCAACAAGGCCAAGTGCAAGGTCCTG
>NW_008825498.1:4956667-4982209 GCF_000699105.1 Pygoscelis adeliae | reverse complement strand
TACTATTATATACTAAATATACTAAAAGAGGGTAGATATGGACTAGATCTAAGGAAGACATTTTTTATGCTGAGGGTGGTGAAACACTGGCACAGGTTTCCCAGAGAGGTGGTGGATGCCCCATCCCTGGAAACATTCAAGGTCAGGCTGGACGGGGCTGTGACCAACCTGATCTAGTTGAAGATGTCCCTGCCCACGGCAGGGGGGTTGGACTAGATGACCTTTAGAGGTCCCTTCCGACCCAAACTATTCTATGATTCTATGATTCTTTGAGGACCTGGGTCCAAATCTCAGAAATTTCTCAGTCTTCAGCGAGCATCCCAAAGTAATGGGGAGCATTACCCTTCAGAACGGTGAAATCATTGATTGAACAGAACTGGCAAAGTAGTCTGCAGAAGAAATGGAGTGTGTGTGCTAATGCTTAATAAGGTAGGTCTGAATGTTCATTGTTCATCATGATCACAAGTTTTCTCTTTTCCAGGTGGTGTTCACTGCTAATGATTCCGGTCACCGCCACTATACCATTGCCGCTCTCCTCAGTCCTTTCTCTTATTCAACCACTGCTGTTGTCAGTGATCCCCAGGAATAAACATGTACTGTCATTACACAAATACCCTCCTCTGCTAGAACTATCGTAGGCTTTTAGGAGGAAGGTTTTTCCTTCTACTAATGCATAACTTTTTGCTACATTAGGTTTTTTTTTTCCATTTTGTAACCTGGCAAACTTCAGACAAGTCAATAAAATGTTACTTCTTTAAAACAGTTTTGATTCTATTGGTGAAATTTTATTGTGTTCTAAGGTGTCATGATTTGTGTTCAAGTGCAGAGGACATCTGGAAGCCATGCATGGGATATGGAAGCAAATTAACACTTGATTTGGGTCTGTTATCTTCCTCCACTACCTTAAAAAATCTCACTATCAACTAGGTCACAGGGTAAATACCAGAAATACTGAATACCTAGCAGCAGAACAAACAATGCAGAAAGACTGTTGAAATATATATATCCAGAGAGCTGAAAGAGTTAAAATGTGTGTACCTTTACTTAAAACTTCAGGCAAACCTCAACATTTTGTCATTTCAAGAGGAAAGTTTGCGGCTCAATCTAGGAAGTTCTGAAGCAATTTCAGTTAGCACCCTTTTTAACAATTTTGATCTTTAACCCAGTTGGCTACTGTATTCAGGTGCATTCCAACTAAATCTCTAATAAGTCAAATCTCTAGCCATTATTAAAAAGAGTCCTAAAATAGAAGCATCATCTTAGCAGTCTCTTCATATTTTTAGAAACAGTAAAAGGTAAGCTGTAGAGTGACTGTGATTCAAATAACATTGTTGATAAACTGACCAAAGAGTTTGAGGGCTTTAGCAGTGATTTCTGTAACTGATGGCCTATTGTATTTAAAATATCCTGATGCAGAGGAATTGTTGTTTAACAGGATTACAGAAACTACAGAGATTGTTACTGAAATCATGCCATTCAGAAACCATCAGCACTCGTCTGCCACTGACCTTGGAGTTTATCTCTACACCCAGAGCCTGCTGGGATGACTGCATACCAAGTGAATTCACAAGTTAAAAAAGCTTGCCTTTAACATTTCACTATTTGGTTACTTTTTTCCCTGATTTCTAGACACTACCACAGTTACACAACTCTTCTAAGCAGTGCAAATAGTTCCAAAACAGCACCCATCTTAAAGCGTGCAGATTTCATGGGATCTTACTATTCCTAGAGCTTGAGAACCAGTAGGTTTGGTTTGCAGTGGGCTACGCCCAGCCCTCAAAATAGGGGATAAGTATGTTCATACAGTCGTGGTGTAGTCATAAAAAAAAACCAAACCAAAAAACTCCTCTGCATGTAGTCATCCCCCCGAGGACAGGATAAACTGAGTAAGAGAGCGTATGTGCATGCATTTAAGTGAAGATCAGAAAGACAAAGTTTAATTTCAAGAAGTGACAGTTCCCTAAAATGAAGCACAGACTTCTGGTGGGGGCTGACTTGCAGTTGTACAGGGAAAGTCCTGAACTTGTATTGAATCTAAGGCACAAGTAAAGTGACAGGACTTAAAACACTGTTTAACTGTGCTCCAGAAACGGGTATGTAGGTATCTATTTATCAGGCTGGAAACCAAAAGTAACATATTTTTCCTTCAGGGGAATTCATAAGATAACTAGATAGCCCACACATTATCCATTTACCTTTTATCACAGGTGCGGGCAAGGCCACCACAGAGAGAAATCTCGTAACAGATAAATATGTGTGAGTCAATTAAGCCAAGCTATAACCACAGAGATTCTCACTGAAACTGAAATTGCCAAGTGGACAAGAAATTTGTATTTCTCTCAACTATATGAGATGCATACAGCACTATTCCTCAACAAGAAGAGAAAAATAAAACAGAATAGACATTGTTTCCAAGAAAATATATCACTGCAGTTGAGCTAGGCAATATTCACAATAGTTCCACAGAAATGATAGAAGAGACTTATTTCTGCAGACAAGGTTCATGTTTGTATGAGTTACTTATTTTCTTATTGTTTACTAAGTAAATAGTATGAATCAGCATGTAGAAAGTCATATGGGTTTTCTGATAAGTAGCCTCATTTTAGAGGCCTTGATATAAAAATCACAGATCCCACCAATTTCTACTTGCTGACACTGAGACTTCCTAGTGGTAGGCAAAATGGCTTTTCATTCTGTATTTCTTGTTTTCTTAGCTGGCCTGGCATTATTCTCCGAAGCTGCACCACCGGTAAGTGTCTCAGGATTGAGGTCCTTCACACTGATGTAGTCCCAGCTTTTTTTGCCTTAATTTTTTTTTAATACTTTAATTACTGTAAGTAAAAAATAGAATATTCCTTTTTATTGCAATTATTTTGGTTTTATGGTATGTATTGACTGTAGTTCTCTCCTACTGCTCTTCTTCTGGTCCTTCTTTCTCCTTCACTAGTGATCAGTGAGAGGGCTTTATGGTTAGAGAAACAGCACTTGTCATTAGACTCAGCGACTATGTGACAAACAATGTAAGAGAAAAAAGGAAAAAAAAATCATATTCACTACACAAAAGCCTTGGGCCTGTTGGAAAGTAACTAATAGCCCTTATAACAAAATGAACAAGCTCCTGTCGTGGGGGATTTCATTTCCTGTTGTGAGATCCATGCTGGAGAAATGCCTTCTGTAGTCCTCTCCCTTACTGCTCTATTCACTACAGCTCTATCCCATGCAAGCAAGAAGGGATCTCAACACTCATTGATGCAAGCAAAGAACAGAGCCAAAGCCAGGATCCCACTTCCAGAGGCCTCATTTATTCCAGCAAAGCAAACTAGAGACACAGACGCTTCAGCCTGAAATTCTCCTAGAACAGATCTCTCTCTCTCCCCCTCCCTACTCATTCCTCCTCTCAGGCTCTGATCTTTGGGAAAATGAATACCTGACCAACCTTTGTGAGGAAGTAGACTTTCCTTGAGTGGTTAAACATTGGAACAGGCTGCCCAGGGAAGTGGTTGAGTCACCATCCCTGGAAATATTTAAAAGACGTGTAGATCAGGCGCTTAGGGACATGGTTTAGTAGGCATGGTGGTGTTGGGTTGACGGTTGGACTCGATGATCTTAGAGGTCTCTTCCAACCTTAATGATTCTATGATTCTTTGAGCTCCTTGAGGGTGTAAAAGCCAGGAAAATAGGCGGTGGCACTAGAGCCCCCATTGCTAATGACTCAAAAGAAACACTAGTGAGGAGCCTGTGCATTCCAGAAAGGCAGCCTGAGGAGTCAGGGCATACAGGCGGTACAGACACATGCTGATACATTGGTCTGATATAGGGCAGGGTTCCTGGCTGATGGGATAGCAGTACGTCACAGACTGTAAGAGTGGATGTAAGAGAGGGTTCTTAGTTTTTAACATATACATCATGATTCATTTTGCAATGATTAAATGGAGATCAATGATTGCTATTTTGAGATCATCCCTGATTAGCACCTTCCACAAAGCTCTCTTTTCTCACTTTTCATATACAGAATTAGGTAATGGGAGGTCAAAGCCCTGATTCAACTCTACCTTTGAAGAGGTAAAACATCAGGGCATAACCACTGCTTTGCGATGAACATGCTGTGAGTGAAACTACAGTCATCCCATCTTTGAAGGAAGGTTTTCCTCTCCTATCCCTGCATAGCTGCCAGGGGCTGACAAATCTGATCCAACATGGTGCTAAGAAGGAGTCTGTATGTGATGCTTATCAAGTTTGCAGCAGAATTAACATAACTCTATGGCAACAAGACATCAGAGGCTCTCAAATCCAGAAAGCTGTGCTCGAATTGCCACTCCAAAATACAGAGGAAGAGTTGCCAGATTTTTAAACATTCCTACTACATTTGATGACTTAATTATTTCCCGTTGAGGTCACAATTTAGTTACAACTTCATGCTGGAGATGATGTATAGCTAAGCCATGACAACAAGGAATGTGTTCTCACACGCAGCCACAGTGCCTCCTCAGAGCACATGGCTCTCCTCCCGACAGCTCCTGACACCTTCCTCCTCGGTTCCACCATATCCAGCTCCCAGAAAGCTTCAGGCCACATTTTTGCAGTACACAGTGATCTTGTGGAGGAAAATATGGTATATTCTGCAGATCTAAAGAGTAAGATCCCTTACAGCTTTATTATGCACCATCCCTTATCTTTCTTACAACGTAAAAATTCTCTCTTCCTACCTGAAGGATTCTGCTGACTCCAAGCGTCCTCTTTTTATAAAAATTCTGGATTCAGTCTGAGGAAGTCCAGCTCCAAATGTTCTGGTTAAGTTATAGAAAGAAGCTGCAGATGGATCCTGAGAACTATTAAATTCAAAGTAAGTCATACCAAAATAATGAGTGAAAGAAGGGAAAGGCAATTGGAAGAGGCCAAATAGTTGAAAAAACAGTTTCACATTCTCTAACATAAGTTATCTTTTTTACTCAGAGGAAAGATAACATACTATTGAATGACTTTGCTGCAGACTGTCTTTTAACGGTACTACAGTTTCCACTACCAAATAGTTTTATAATGCTTCATAATTACTGTGAGCACAAGAAAGTATTTTAAACTATCCTTTAATTCAATCATCGCTTCTCTTCAATTTCACTACAAAGGATCGTATTACTTTTTAGTACCCACCAATGAACTGCTGCATTGTTACCAGAAGAATCAGGCAGACTCTTAGCTTGTTTGAACTAAGACTCTGGTTGAGAAATCTACCGTTATTGGCTATTTTCCTCTTTCTAAATGGATTTTCATTTCATACAACACCACAGCTTTAAAAAGAAAACACGGAACTGTTTTGAACGTATACCACATCATAACTGATAGCCACCTTTGCTTCAAGAAAAAGGAATCAGGCAAAAGGAGAAAATTTGGGGATAAAGTTTTCTTACCTCCTCCCCCACAGAGAAGCAGTTACACCTAATATAAGAAAAAGAATCTCCCAGATATTTAAATGCTGCCACGTCTTTTAAAAAAACTGTAGAATTTCGAATGTAGATGACTTTTTTTTTTTAATTGCCCTCAATTTTAATATATATTAACACTTTAAAAACTCAAAAGCAGTTTTTACTTAAAGTACAATCTGAAATGAAATTGAAAAAATTCTTAGGGGATACACAGAATGAACATTCTTTCTCTGTTCAACAAGCAACACCCCACTTCCACACTTTTCTCCCCAGGATATTTGCAAAGTCTCACCCTCTTTCCAGGTCTGTTAATAGCCTATTCTACCTTAAAAAAGTGAGATAGGGCTCGTAAGGGCAAAAGCTGGCATTGTGCAGGAATTTCAATAGTGGGATCCCAGACTCAGTTGCATTTGTAGAAAGTCCGTGAGAAACTGTACGTAGCGGCTCTTTGGTGTTGTAGAGCAGTGGGCTGGCAGAAGCAACAGTGCTCTCCTACGTGCCCTTGAAAATCATAGCTACAGTGAAGGCTACGCATATTTGTGCAGGGGGGGGCAGGGGAAGAACAATCTATTCATGTTGTCCAACTTAAACTGCCTCCCACCCCTCAAGTGAGAAGATAGCTTCACACATTGGAACACACTGGAAATGTGTGTGATTTTCCATTAACAGGGTGTTCAGTTTACTTATCGTCAAATCTGAGCTTAGAGGCTTTATATAAAGGTACTCAGCTGAACAGCTGGATGTTGACTGAAGCCTTAAAAACATACTTAACATTTGAAACAAAGAACAAAGTAACCTTAACATAAGGTATGCAAAAGTCATGATAATACTAAATCAACCTCTCCAGCCTTGTTAATTTGTAAGTAATTGAATGTTAGCAAGATTCTGAAATAACTGCTCTCAGTTAAAGATATGTTTGGTTTTAGCTGAGAAAGCTTATTAGAGAAATGAACAGTTATCTAACAATGATGAATCTATGACCAAAAAAAAAATAGAGACGTTTGAACAGATTAAAAAAATCTGATGACTACAGAGCATCTTGTAAGATGCAAATGGTGTTCCATGACTTCATAGTTATAAATTATATTAAAGCACAAATCCTAAGTAATGCACTGGACAATGACATAAAAACCATTCAATTCTTTATTTTTCTCTGCATGCAATTTGAATAAAATATTCAGAATAAGATCTGGCAGCTAGAACACAACACAGTGGTTTCTGACTACTAAAATCAGGCGCTAGCAGCATTGTTATTTGCAGATAACCTACCTAATCAAAAACCTAGTATTATATAACTTATTTCACAGAAATAGGTTTCAACTAAGAGACATGTTTGAGAGACAGCATTCAATATTGATTCTGGAGCCCCAAACTGGTTGGTGTTCAAAGGTCTGGTTTCAAGCCAGTACTATGGCCTTGGATAGCACTGATAGCATCTTCAAATCAAACAAAACCATCTGTTTGTTGAGGATGGAAAACCAACTGATCAATACAGACAACAGGGAATTTCATAAGGCTACACTGTTGGCCGACCTACAGTCATTTCAAATAGCAGATCCCAAATTTCAGACAGCCAACTGTAAAAAATATTCATACTAATAAAACAACTCAATGTATTTAAGTAAGAAAACTACGGAAAAATCAAGAGAGTTGACCCTACTTACTTGCACAGTAAGTGCATCATAGAGCTTCAACATTGCTTACAGCAGTGGTGAAGTTTTCCCTCTGAGTGGGTTCATTTAATTAACTCCAAGACTCTGCCAAGAGTCTATGAACAATAATGCCAGCTTTTGGCTCACCCCCAAACCATGCAGAGTAGTGACATGGCAGGCAGCCATCTGCTGTGGCGATCGTGGAAGTAGCAAATGCCAAGATAAGCTCTGAAGCATCCACAATACAGATGGACGTAAGCCATTCCAGATCAATAGAAGTATTCATCATATTACTTAAGCTACACAACATCACTCAAGTTCAATTGCTAAGAACTGCCTTTTTGTTGGGCTTTTAACCAAAATATAAAAGTGCATTCTTCTGCCACCACACAGACAAACCCATGACAACGGAGAGTTCCATGAGCTCACAACTAAAGAACAATTTGTCACAGGGATATACAAGATTGAGCCTGACACAGCCTCTTATTGGAAGAGACTGGGCTTGAATCCCTTCCATCACCATGCTGATGTGAGTATTCATTTTCTCCTGTACTTTAGTTGCAAAGAATAAAGATACTTTATATGTCTAGGTTTCAATTACTAATTGCACGTGTTGAACTTTCTTTTCACTTTAAAATGTTTGCTTTAACACTTTAAATCCACAGCCTCAAAGCTTTGTAACAACATACCCATGAGAGAATCTAGTTACTAGTTTCCCCATAACTCTCAATAAGCTCTTAGACGCATTACTTACGAAGAGGTTTTCCGTCCTTCTACCTCTACTTAAGCCTGTGATTCTTTCTCTGACTATTTCTAGACACCTGAGGGAGTACAGGTGGAGTACTCTGTTAAGTCTCCTGGGAAAAGGATTCTTCTGCCTTTTGGATCCCGTATTTGTACAGCTGCAGACAAATTTTATAATTTAGATTTTTAAAGATAATGGAAGTATGAACTGTGTTCTGAATGCTTGGATCCTCAGTTTACAACAGAAAAAAGTATAACAGGCCTTTTTAGTTTGCATGGGACAGCTAAACTGGTTAGATGAAGGTGGTCCAAACCTGGTACCAACTGAGGCCAGCTCCAGGACTTGGGACTCCCTGGGGGCTGTCCCCTTCCCCTCCACAGCATCAGCCCTTTCACATGACCTTTCAGTAGCAGCAGCAGTCCCGTATTAGTTGTTTGCTGGACTGTGACAGATCAGTGAGCACCACCAGCTGTACGGTTTGCAACTGCTGCTCAGACAGCCCTTCCTCATCTCCTTGGAAAAAAGGTGGCAAACACCTGGGTAAAATGTTGTTTCTGCCTCCCTGAAATGGACGAGAAATGACATTCTTACTCTAGACACCAATGAAGGTCAATGCTGGGTAGTCTTGCCTTCTGCGATAACTGAAATAAAAGAGGTAAGATGAGAAAGATTTACAGCATGCAAGTAAATTGATTATACATCAAGATAATGTTTAAGTCTATATTCCAGACTAGAAATGAATTTAATCCAGAGTACAAGAGCCTCCTTTCTTAAAAATAAGCCTCCGTAGGGATCATGTTTTGCTGAGTTCACTGGCTGTTTCATATGCATCTTTTTTATTAATGTGGAAAGGAGCACAAGCTATGCATCACAGAATGTTATTAAACTGTGCCTATTTTAAAAGTTGACACCCATCATCTCACAACACAAAATAATCTACTGCGTAGAGGGAGAAATCAAAGGACGGGACATGAGCTGACGGGGGAGATGTTAAAAGGTCTGTTGTAAATGATTCATATATAAGGTCATCATTACGTTGTGGCCAAAGGACTAATGCACTCCTTCTCCGTCTACTAGATATGTAAGTAGGAGTAAAGAAACTCGTTACTTCATATTTTGGCCTGATGACAGTTACTGTAGCACTATGTTTAATTCTGTTCCTCAAAGTTCAGGACTTCATAAGAGCAACAAAAATATTCAAATACTTGAAAGAATGCCCCCTTTTTTTTTTTTAAGACAATCAATGGGGTTCAATGTCTATCTTCAATACGGATTTATTGGCTAATAATTGGATACATAACTTGGATAATAAATATATTTGATAAAATTTTAAATAATGTAAGTAACATGTATGCTTTTAACAAAGGATATTTAACCAGTGGAAAAACTGTGTGCGACAGGCAGTCGCTGATCACACTGATCAAATCACCAGAAAAGCAGATATTTCCAAAGTTTTGTGGGAGGTTAGATAAAATGATCACAACGGTTCCTTCTAGGCTCATATCTAGAGATCCCTCCTCATTTGTCTTGTCTTTGTTTTTTCTTTTTCCAGGTGGTGTTCACAGCTAATGATGCTGGTTATCGACATTACTCCATTGCTGTTTTCCTCAGTCCCTTTTCTTACTCAACTAAAGCAGTAGCTAGTGAGCCACTGGAACAGAAGCTGACATTAAGCATGAAAATTTAGATGTGTAAATTAAAATTTCCATAAATGATAAGAACTTAGTTTCTGACTGTACCAACAGCTTTAGATTTCACAGGAAATCACTAACAGTAACAGTCAAGTTGTTTACTCACTTTGTTAACTTTAGGAAGAATGTGTATTGACTTTGTTTTCAAATACTCTTCTGAATTTAAGTATTCTGTATTTCTCTATTCCGTATTTCTGTATTCTGTAAGTATTGCTCTTCTGAATAAAAGTTTAGGGTTTGAAAAAACACGTTAAGCTTAGAAAAAATGCATTGAAACTCCATTACTGGTATTCTGGCAATAAACCAAAGTCTTCCATGAAGTTAATAAACCACATTCCTTCTTGCAAAGGAAACGGACCAAACACATCTGAAAGGTGTCTCATGAAAAGTAAGCACACAGGAAATGCAATCCACCACCTACCATCATCTATACTTTATTACTGAAGCCCACAATAGATGAAGTCACATGGGACTACTACTCAGGACCCCACGTAATCATCAGATAAAAATCAGAATTGGGAGGTGAGTTTAAGATATAGGAGCAAAAGCAGCTTTAAAGTGACAGCAAGGTAGAATAGCATCTAAGGATGGCAAGGATGCTACACATACTTAAAATGCCTTCTTTCCTGCTTTCCCATGTATTGTAACTGGTGACACTTTCAAGGAGAGTCCGCATCCAGTGTTGCAGAAAAGTTTATCCGTGTATTTTCATAAAATTCTGCAAATACCTTTGCCCCAGTTGAAGTACTCCCAAAAATTACTCGCATACCTCTAACCATCAGACACTTCTGTAATAGCTGTAAGATACAAAGAAAAATAAGAAGGATAAGCGACGATTCCTGAGAGAACCAGCTCCCTATTTAATGCCGGGAGAAATACGGATGAATCCTTCTACTTCCCATTCTTGTAATCCATATATAAGGAAGATTACTCCTAAACAGAAATAAGCATAGAGAAGAGCCATTAGAAGATTCAACAGAATAGCAACCTTATCTTGGAAAAATACGCAAAAACGTTGAGTCATTTAGCCTAATAAAACCAAAAGCTGAAAGCATATAAACACCAATAAAGGGAAAGCGATTCGTTAGCCTAAGGCTTCATCCCATCATAGCCTAATCTGATGTATTTGCCGGCCAGGTTTCCCTTCCTTTTATTGTTACTTCGAGGTACTGAGCACTACAAAAATGAGCACTTCGTCTATAAACAAAACACAAAGAAGATACGTTGTCCACAGAACCTCAGAATAAACAAACCAACACAATCTTTAGAACATTATATTTCATAAAAGACAATGATAAAAAAGTACAAACATTTTCATGAACAACAAAAAACCAAAACTATGATAGTACACAGGAAATTCCCAGCATTTGTTTCAGTGCATTTTTCATTAAGCCTATCTTACATACCTCTACAAATAAAATAATCTTAAGTACACTTCTTCTTGCTGATACGCAATGGATCCTTTTAATATTTTTAAATAACTGGCTCATTAGTAACCCACCACAACATAGTCATTAGTAAACATAATGATAGAAAAATAGACTGGCAAGATCCAAGAAAAAGGACATTTTGCACTTGCTTTTCAATATACTGTCTATTGCAAAACGGATTTTATATTTTATATTTTCCTACTTAAATTTGAAATACAGCAAATGGGCTTAAGAGTATCTTAGCACATCAGCCAGATTCCATTGTTAATATTTCTGTAATGTTTTTACTCGTTAATTTGCAAGACCTTCGGAATCTTGTAAAATACTCCCTCTTTCTTCTCCTTCCATGTTCACTCCTTGAAGAGAAGACATCCTTAATTTGCCTTGTCAGCAATGCAAGAGCCAATGTGATTGGCTTCTCTCTACATTTTACAAGAATCATGAAAATATCAAAAGGAATGTGCACAACTCTTAGTTCTGCATCGCATTTATTTTGTTTGAAGGCACTGTCTATGTTAAAATTCACTACAGAATAGTACTGAGTTCAAGCAGGTAGTATACAAACACTATTTTTTATGTAATTTAAGATGGCAACTTTTAAAACTTCCCAACAAAGTGATAAAAGGTATTTGGAGAAGAGTGTTGGTTAACGATTCATAATTTAACATCCATCACTTCGGGGCACCAAAATGTAAACTTTTTAAGAACTCAGCTATATATCATAATCCATTCATATACTGGTTTAAATCACATTTTTCTAAGACCATACATGATTAAGCACTTAGAGCTGTAAAGTTATATTAGTTCAGCCACAGCATATGTGTAATATAGTATGTATATATGTATGTATATATACATATATATGCATCAGAATTTTTAAAAATTGCACATTAATTTCACAGAATGCCTAACAAATGGGCACAAAAGCATGCTTCAGAAAACAGTACAGACCTACAGTACCAAAGAATGTTTCATAATCATAGGTGTTAAATTGTAGGTGAACTTGTACTGAAAACCAGAAGTCACTTCAAAATTACATCAGGGATTTAAAAATTTATTCAACAGTTCTTAAAGAATTGTATTAGTCTGTTATGAAATAAGACTAATTTTATTTTGAAGATATAATGGTTCATACAGTGTATTAATTATCTCCCCTTTATCCATATGCTTCAGAATATTCTATACACTCAGTTATAGAAAAATATATCAAGGTGATCAAACCACTTAAGCATGCTTTTGAAGGAGGTTTTGCTCACTTTATGCTTACTTTTTGTTATTTTCATTGCATTACATCATTCCTAAAGCATATCAGATTAACTGGTAGATTTTTAAGGTAATTCCAATACGGTTTAAAATATCCCTTACAGATGTTCTCAACTACTTAAATTAAATCATTACATTTCTACTAAATATTTGGGATGCCTACAACTAAGCTCCTAACTTTACTGAAGAATGGCTAAGGGCAAAATTTGCTGCTGGGGTGTCAAAGAAATGAAAGGTGTTTATGGCAAACAAACTCAAATACACAAAGCACCACACCAGCTGTGGCAGCAATTCAGGAAACCAACACATAGCAATGAGTTAAAGTTAGTATTCTTTGTCAACACTCTTACAGAACACTCTGTGGATAAACAATCCTTATTATATACTGCTTTCCATTCTTCATGGGAGCAGAAGTCAGTCTTTGGTTCCTAAAGAGTTGAGTAACTGACACAAACAAAACAGTTTAGTAGGTCTTGGTCAATATCTTTGCATTAACATAGAAAATAAATGATCCAGTCCTTTTCCTTAGTATTAACGAGGGATGTAAAAAAAAAATTAGGAAAAGATAATAATGCTTAGCAGTGGGATACTTTTAGGCAGCGTAACATTACAAGCAAACAGAAAATAAGAAGATGTGTTTTCATTATAAGCCGAGGAAAGGGGATAGTTACTCATACATATAACACCAGAAAAATAGAGAAACAGACAGGACCAATCTTTAGTGGGACTGCGCAACCTCAATCTCATTGAAAGTCATCGACTTGAGGATACTTAGTGCATCATAGAAGCACTCAGCACTCTATCAGAATAGGCCCTTAAGTAGCTATATTGATAATATATTATGGGTGGAATTTTAAAAAGCACTTGGCATTGGCCTGCTTTCAGTTCCGCTTATGCCATCATCATCGGAACAGTTTGACCAACACCATGGTTCTGAAAATCCCACACTGCAAGCATTAGAACTATTAGAACTAGGTTTTATTATTTTCTTAAAAATCTAGCTTTAATATTCTTCCAATGAAGACACATTTTTGGCTCTTCTGATTTTGGAGGAATAAAAGTGCTGTTTACTAGGATTTAAATAAAAAAGAACAATACCAAAATACTGTACGCACCCAGACACATTGTTTTAGGCATTAAAATCCCTGACATTGACACTAGTGGCACACTTGGAAACAGTTAGAGTTCCTGTAGATCATAATACGCAACAACCGCAAGATTTTCCATAATACACATGCAATATGCATATAAATAGGATTTAGATGGCAGGCAGGGTATCATACAATTTTGCTGGCAATAAATAAAATTAAAAGCTTTCTTTCTAGCAAGTTCATATGTGAAATCGATTTTTCTATGTAGATATGCAGGAGGCCTAGAGCTCAAAACTAGTATAACAGTTTACAGTCATAGCTGGCCAACGATTAATATTTCCTTCATTTTGCATAAGGTATAACCTTTTTTTAAGCATACTTACATTTTACACTTGTTCTTTCATGCTAATAAAAACATTCCTATAGAATTCAAACGAGAACACACTCAAATACATACTGAAGCATAAAATATTGAGCAATTTAAAAGCAATGTACACACATTAATTTACATCACATATTTACAAAACACGTTTTAAAAAGAAACAAAAGCATTCATTTAAATACGAGGGGGAGGCGGTTTAGTATAAAAAAATTCCTGGAAGAAGAGGCCTCTGTCCCTACTTCCAGAGAAGCTACAAGTCTGTTTTCTGCAGTTTATTTAGTTGAGTGGTTAAGATGATAGAGAATATGAAGAATGAAGGCTTGAACAGTAGTCTCATGCTGTAAACATCTGAGTGGTAGCTGCTGGCTTTTCTTTCAGAACAAAATGCGTGGTACATACAATCACTTTACTTCTCATCCCAAATATGCATCATCAAATGGTCAAAAGTCTCTAATTCTAAGCCGCTGTTTGTTGGTTTAGTTTTGTTTTGTTTTACAGTGTCTATTAGTAGTTTCCAGTGTTAAAAGTTTATTCTGGTAGGGTAGCTTGTCATTCCACTTCCATCAATAGTCTCTAACAGGAGCAAGTTCTGGTATGAGATTAACAGTTATATTTTTATACAATCTACTGACAAGTATTTTAGGAGTATATATTAAATTGTTCAACCCATCAATATACTGACGCTCTCTGGAATACCTCAGAAGTTTATATCTGCAGAGGGAGTTGGAAGAAGAAAACATGAGAAAGATTTGCAAGAAACAATTCAACTGATGTTAGACATGATACTGTAACAGTCATTTTGAAATACACTTTAAATTCTAAAACTACCTCTCAGCCTTTGAAATTACCAAATTACCTACCTAAGCTTTAAAATCAAGCCACTTTCTGTTCTTTAATACACTTAGATTTTATGTTCACATAGACAAGTTAACGTTAAGACTAAATAACAAAGAAGGCATTTAATGTGTATATTTTTTATGATCCCAAACTAAACTGATTTTTAAAGAACATTCAATTTCTTCATGTTCTTTTGCCATAAAACTCAACTACGGAGCTCAGAGAAGATTTAGGAACCTTCACTGTTCATCATTATACATTTCAATGTCTGAATTGTTTTTCATTTCATTCTTGAGACTCCTGCATTTGCAAACATCTAAATTTGAGGCGATTAAAAAAAGTTCCTCTCCCCCAGATTACTGATATATAGATTTTAGTTTCATATCATGTGTTTACTCATGTCTGCTGTACATGTCCATTTAAAAATTATGAATAAAACAGAAAATAAAGATGTTCCCAGAAAAAGAGACACCCATTGATAACAGAATTGAGCAGTATTTTTAATTATCTGAAAACATATACCATAACCCCTTTATTTTGCGTTTCACATTCTAATTTTTAGGTGTAGCTCATCTGCTGCATTCTGGTTGCTATCCCAATGTAGGGCAGGCAGAACCTACCGGCCAGTTAAAGTGTTTTGCATCTTTGTAGCAAAAGAAAGGAGCCCCGAACGAAAAAGTTCACATCAATGTAAGCAGGAAATGAGACCTGTATCTCAGAAAAGAATGAAATACGATGGAAGAAACCAATCCTTGAGGAATTTTAAAGTCTGTTTTCACACAGGAGTCATTTCCCCTAGCTGTGCTGCTTCCTTTTGCAGAATATCCAAACTAACCAACTAACGGAGCCCTGCCAGTACTAATGCCCAAACTATTAAGGAATAATGACATTCTGCATCCAAGATTATGACGATAATATCTTCTGACACACAAACTCAGTTTCTCTCATGATTAAATAAGAAATATCTGAACACCAAACATAATGTGTTTAAGAAAATACAAAGTTTAGCACTAAAGAGGGAATAACACTGATAAGCACTGACTGCTTATTAGTATGTGCGGAAGATTTGCATGTGTGTAAGAAAAAATTTTACATCTTCAGCTCTAGTATTTGAACAGTTCTCTGTTTTTCTTACCGTCCTAAAAACTGGACTTCACCTCTGTGATGATGAGGAATGGATTTGTACTTCCCTAAATCTCCCTCTGGTCTTGTTATGTTGTATCCAGCATAGTGAACCCTGCAGAAACATTTGTACGAAGAGTACTAAAAAGATGCTTTTACAAGTTACAGCAAAAGTGAAAAATAGGCATCAAATCTTTTAAAGCTAAGTCTTTGCGTTCACTGACATTCTCTCCCTAAAAAACCCAAAACACCCCTAACCCAACAACTACAAAAGCTGGCAAAACCAATAAAGTGTGAAACAATAATAAATTCATATTTAGTATTTCCTGCTTTGTTTTTAAAGCACAACAGCATAAAAATATGAAAATAGTAAGGAAAAAAAATAAAAACATACAAACTCTTCCTTTAAAATGTATCTCTTTATATATAAATTCATGCAGACACTTAGTTTCAGCTGCTCAGCTGGAACGTTTTACAGTTGTTTACTGTGAGCAGTTAGTAATTCAGTGAGTATTGTTGTACATTGTCCAATTTGTGACTATCAATATAGCCACAAATTAACCTCTCTCTCAAACACTGCTCCTAAGATAGGAAAGAGACTTAAACTCATGCTTACTCTACATGTCTGTGGGATGGTATTCCATAAAGCTAGCAGTAAGAGAGAAGTAAATTAAAATAGAAAAGTAACGCACAGAAGATTAGAAGGGATGAGACGAAATATGCTTAATACCATTACCTGTTGTTATATACATTATTTGTTACAACACCTCTCTCTTAAAAGCCTGTTAACTGTCCCCAGGCTAAGAAAAAAGAACATCATACTTATCCCTTCAAATGATATGTTCTGATATTTCTAAAGTGAACTCTTTAGAATTTGTTCATTTAAAACCAAACAAAAAAAAAGGTAAGAACTGAAAGAAAAAACACCTAATTGCTTCTTAAGTGGCGGATACCACAGAACAATGAGAAAGACATAAGCACTGAACACTCACCTGTTCCAAAGATCATCATCTTCTCCACCCCATCCCCAAAAGGCATTTGGAAACCCATTGATCTTCTTGAATTGTTCCACTGTCAGGCCACTTACACCACCGAAGAACTCATTGTATGGAAGACTGAAAACCAAAGACAAATTCTGTATTATTAGCTGAACTTAGATAGGTAGCCCTCTCTGTGAACAGTATCTTTCAAAAAAACAAGAACCCCAAACTAAGGACAAGAACAGATGCTGAATGTATTCACTAAGGGAAACTGGTTCACAGATTGCTGGCATTAAGTAACATATACACAAGTTGAATAAAATGTTTGCAGTAGTGTCTGATTTGCATAAAAGGTACTCTTAGACTGTAGCTCAAATTAGTACCACCATATGAAACAGAAGTCTATCACATATTTCAGATGGCTGATCTAGACCCAAAGCTGAAATGTAAAGTGAAACCCTCAAACTATTTTATTTTGACACTATTCAACTGAAAAAAACCCTCTCTTTAATCAACTAAAAAAATTACAAATCAGTACTGCATCAATTCAGTAATTTAATTCATGACTATATTCTACAGAACTGTTAAAACTTGAGAGGGACAGTTTAACAGTACATATTCAACCACAGTGAAATACATACTTATTTAAAAAACAATTTTCCAGTTTTTAGAAGCTAAACTTTTGAATCAAAGGGTTCTATAGGCTTTTTTCTCAGTAAGCATACAGTAATTACTAACACATCTTATTAAGTAATAAGCAGTTGGCCAACACGAACAGCCACTATACCTAAATAACATAACATACTAAGGCTCAGGCAATGTGATTTCCAGTTCTTAAAACACTTTGTCAATCTAAAAAAACCCCATCTATTTAAGTATCTGTATTTATTTCCATCAATATTAACTTGCATCCTTAACCCAGAAGCTGCTACAGTAAAGTGTGTTCCTTTTTCAGAAATAGCACACAAATTTGATGAAAGTAAATAGAACATTTTTCTCAGGAGACACTTCCAAATCTGGAACCTTCAAGGAGTTAGGACTATCTACAAAAAGATTTACCATTGCTTAGGACACAATTGCCATACTGAAGGACAAATAACTCCAGAATGCAAGGGGAAGGAAAAAGAAATACACAGTCATGTAATTTCTGATCTCTGTGGAAACACAGGATTCAACCAAATCTTAATAGCTTTTGGGGAAGGTTGTTACTATATATCCCTTTCAACATTTAACTGACATAACAGGTGTTCTAAAAACCCCTAAAAAACCAAAAAACCCACCCCCCCCTCCAAAAAACAACCAACAAAAAACCACCAACAATCCAAAAGCAACCCACCAACCAAAAATAAAAACAATTAGGATATGACAGTTTATGGAACTGTTTGAGGATTTTATTCATACGTATGCGTGTGTGTGTGGTGCACATGCACTTTTTTGTATATATACCGAAATATATATTTATTTTTATATTTCATACATATGTATTTATATATATTTATCTATTTTGTAAATGTATTTTGTAAATATTTATCTGTATTTAGACACTTTATAGATTTTATAAATGCATATATAAATACATAACGTATTTTATAAATACATATATAGATGAAATCACATATATTTGTATGTTTTATTTATATATTTTTAAATACATATACAATCTTTAAAGGTTTGACTGCTAATTGGTTGACAACCTGAAGTCCAAACACACAGTCATGTTTTCAATGCATTGCTTTTGATCTGTCAGGTTGACCAGGTTGTCAAGTTGATCAACTTCACAAATAAAATTTCAGGATGGCAAACACATACATGTAGCAAGCAATAAGCTACAGCTTTATGTGAAGTGATGAAGAGTGTCAGGAGATAGCCATGTTAAAAAGCAAGTGAAACATTAATGTAAAATGGCAGAAGGAAAGCAGGTAACAAAACTGCAGGACCCACTACATTCATCAGATTTCAACAGAGACTGAATACAAGATACGAAATGGTCTAGCAGTAAGAAAATCTTCCATTTAAAAAGCAGTACAAAGCAGAAAAAAATTGTACATTTATGAGAAAATTAAGTAAGACATTTTTCCTGTGGTACTTCGCTGCAGATTAGCTGCTTATCTTTGTTAACAGCCACCACAAAGGCTTATGTAGCCAGAAAAGATTTCTAATAAGCAAGGTAAGTTTTCCCCCCTTGACACACGTAGCCATCTTTTTTTTTTTAAAGATCAACCTCACTGCAACAAGTTCAACACTGAAAATTATAAATAATACCTTCAAATCAGCAACATATCAAATGTAGACACTAAACTTAAATCTTCCTTTTAATAACTAGATATTCATTTATGTAAATAGCATGGTAGGAGGCTGTTTTATTGGTTTCACCTACTGTATATACTGTCACAAAATTCATACACACTGTAATAATGTTTCTGGGTCTCTAAGAAACAACGTGAATAAAGCTAATTACTTACATGTACATGTATTTGTCGAGCTTTGCTGCAAAATGGCGTGGCATTTCTCCACATCCATAATAATTTCGGTCATTTTCAGGTAAGTGATCCACATCATGAAATATTATGCAGTCCCAGACAGCATCCTTCATAGCCTCTTTGAAGCCAACATTAAAGAGCATTGCACGATTAAAAGGTTGTGTACCTGTCTTCAAACAGAAAACAAAGGAGACTTTGTAAGAATCGAGAAGAAAGAGACAAAATTTCAATACTGTGAGAAATACATCCTCTACCACATAAAAAAATAAAGCATTGACAAAGATGCCTGTTATTCCTCTAGCAAAGCAGAGCAACAGCTCTGGTTAGCACCAACTGCATCAACTGTATTTTGTGATTTAAAAAGTCTAGATGTTCTCCCCTCTTACACAAAACTTAACAGTACTAGCAACTTATAGCACCAGTAACTCTGAAGTATCAAAATATGGGTGGTTTGGATTAATACAGCATGATATTACAAGTTAAAGAAATACTGATACAAAGTAAGAAAGAAACATTAAGTTTTGTTTCTTGTTAACACGGTCAACTACTGAAAAACTTCCGATGCTGGGAAAATGCCTACAACTTTGTTACATATTTATAATTAACCTTATATCCACCTTATGTAACCTAAGAAACTTAATTCCAGTTTCTTAGAAACTTTAATAAAGTCAGATTCAAATAATTTTTATTTCCAGCACAATTTAAATCTCCTCATGTCCACTTTGAACAAACAAGACAACCTAAGACCTTTTGATATAGCAAATGAATTCTGCGTGCCTTTTTTTAAATGACAATTTGGAGGGTCTTTTTATTTTCTGCCCATTTTTCACTTTGTCACCTGAAAATATTGCATTGCATAAACCATGAAAAATAAGTCCTGTAATTTCTTTAGGGATCTAGCTGCCTACTACAACCAACAATGGTGCGAATTCCCTAAGTTACGCATCTGAACTACTTTATTTCTTGATTGTGGCTTGCAGAAATGTCTTTTTAAGTGGTTTTTTTCCTCCATATCCATTCCTCTCTGTTTCTGAAGAGACCCCTAGCCAAGGTACTAGTCGGTAATCTTATATCATTAATGCCTCCATTATATTTCACATATATTAATTGGACAGCATACACTTTAATACTATTGTCTTCAACTGGATTTCAGTGAACATGTGCTGCAAAATGGCCTTCTGTAAATGACCATTTCCAATTCTTACACATAAAACCTTTTTTTTTCCTTGAAAACTTACAAAGACAATAGATTCAAAGAGCCCATGTTATCACCTACAAAATATCAGCCCATATTTGAAGAAACGCAACATGTATCTGGCCACTGCTTAAACTGGGGAATGGAGATGAACTTTCTTTTTTCATTCAGAGGATTAGAACAGCGGAGTAACAATTTTTAAATTCTGGATTTATCCAAATCTTGATAAGAATCTCAAATCCCCTTTAGTAAGGAATCTTGAAGAGTCAGTAAACGCTATTACCTGTTCAACAACATAGAAGGCAAATTCCAGCCGCTGCTTCTGCAACATAGGTATCAGATGACGGAAAAAAATTGGAAGATGCTCATGGCGATTCCGAAAAGGAATAAGGATCGCCACCTTCAAAAAATTATATGTATATTAGCATTTTTAAATGTTAATGTTTCAATACAGATCAAGTCTCCCATGGCTTACATAGGCTTTTCAACTTTTACATTTAAACTGGCTCGGTGTTTTACACTCTCTTTCCCACTAGGAAAGTGTGCTGCAATTTTGCTCAAAAGATTAAAAAAAAGAAAAAAAATTCTGAGTAAAATATAAATAAGATTTTCCTTTTATGTTCACTTGCTTCTAATTATACTTTAAGCAACAAGCACATAGGACAAGTTTGCAGACATATGACAAAATGTTTAGTAACAACAGTTAATGAACCTTTAGAAGTTCTTGACAATCCATTTCAAGTTTTTCTTCAAGCTTTAGTCTCTTCTTGAGCACAGATAGCATAATACAGAATACATATACTAAAACATATAACATATAATACATATTATATAAAATATATAGCAATAAAAGACTGAGTGTGTGGAATAGTAAACTATTCTTATACACCAACAGGAAAAAAAACCAGAAAAGCAGCATCTCACCTTCCATCGTGGCTTACAGTCTTTTGGTTTCCAGTGTCCTCCTGGTTTAATGTCTAAATCTTTTGAAAACAGTTGCTGAATTTCATCAAAGCTAATTTCACTCATATTGACATTGATAAGGCCTCCTAAATAGAGGGGAAAAAATTATTTATTAATTTCAGTTAAGACAACAGATCTAACGCTGCAAGGTATATCATAGACAAATAGCATCAGAAATTTGTATTTACACTACCTACAGATAAAAAAGAAACAGTCGATACTATCCTCTTAATATTCAGTTTTTGCAGAATGAATTTCGGTATTTCCCCAATATAAACATTCTTTCAATAAATCCTATAAGCAAAATACTCATTTCAGAGGACACAGAACAAGCAAAGTAATTTGAATTCTGTATCTATTCCAGAAAATTAGAGTCATCTTTCAGTTCAAGTACCACTGTTAGCAATTCTACTTCATCTGCACTACTGAACTGATACTCAAATTCTGGGTCTCTTCCTACCTGCACTTCCACAAAAACAGAAAATGCATCATCACCATACTCAACAAAATTCCTCAATTTAAATTCTAGATAATTACACACATTTCATGTACAGCCTTCATCCATTAATTCACCACTGTCTGCATCAAACCAATTTATAGCAAGTGGCTGGATTTAAGAATTACTGCTGATAGAACTAATTAGTCCAGTGGGAAAAGCATTCACAAATGGCTACAGATTAGAGTGGAATTCAGTAAGATACTGAATAAAGACCACAATATGGTAGCAAAAAAAATCAGGTTAGTACTTATTATGAGAAAACATTTACACTTAGTTAATATCTAAAAGTTGTCTGTCATTAGCTTATGCATGTGTATAAATTTCAAAACTGGAAATAATGATTCATAGTAAATACTCTATCCTCAAAAGCAGAAGTAGAAGGAATCAAGAAAATCTGGGGAGAAGAACAGTGTAACACTTATTAACCAGAAGCGCCAGTTGTTCTTCAGCAACTACTATACTAGATCATCAAATAAAAATCTTGCAATAACTATCTGACAGACACCATAGGATATTCTACTTTTTTTTGTCTAAAAATTTAAGTCTTTTGGTGCGGGTTGGAATTTTAAAGTCAATGAAAGAAATCACTCTCATTTTCTCCCCTGTGCCCATACCCAAAAGATCCTATTTGTGTCCAAAAGATTGCTTCATGTTGTAACACCAAATTGACTAGCTATCTAAATCTTTTGGAAAGATTGACATTTTTGGAGCATACTAGGAATAACTGTTTTTCTCAGAAGAAGGTAGAAGATACTGCAAGAGCTATTTTAGTTTCGGATATGATTAAATGTAGAACTACTTGTAAATGTAGAAGACAACTTTTAAAAAAAGGAAAATGATAGGAAAAAAAGGATCAGGAACAACACAATAAGGAGAAGATCTTTTAAGAGCAGATTTAAACAAACTCACGTTTGTTTATTTATTTATTTTAGAAGAAAAGGAAACCTGGTAGCTGCTGAAAAAAGACTGTATAAATATACACCAGAACAAGCTCTGTAATCCTACAGAGCAAGAAAGAAAGAAAGAAAGAAAGAAAGAAAGAAAGAAAGAAAGAAAGAAAGAAAGAAAGAAAGAAAGAAAGAAAGAAAGAAGCTTAGATGATCATTATGGTTGTATCTGAAACTCTTCAATAACCAATAACCTGAAAACGAAATCTTCCAAAAAGTAGAAATAAGGGCAATCAACAAAGGACCAGTAAATAAACATGTAGCAATTAAATTTAAAAAATTAAATAAATCACTAAATCAATTTCAACTACCAAGAGACAGAGAAGCAACAAGAACCTTTCAGTTTATTTATGGAATCTAATAGGAAAATAAAGATAAATAAAGGTCAGTTACTACACCAGAAAAGGAAGCAAACACGTGATGTAAAGGACTCAGGTGCCTTAGTCTTCTGAGAAAAGTTTAGATGTGATCAGATGCTTACAGAGTTTAAATTAAAAAAAAAAAAAATAAAAAAAAACAACAAAGAAGGAATGGTAAAACAGTATTTATATAAGGCAGGTGCTTCTAACTTGATGGGACATGATGAAATTCTCTCCAGACTGTTTAAGAAGTAGCTACAGTAAACCCCGAAATATTGGTACTATCAAAAGTACATAGGAGATGGGTGAACAGAAATCAGCAGTATTTCCTTGTCATTGGTGGGGGGCAGGAGAAGACATCTCACTAAGTATCTGGGCTTTGTATTTACTACTTCCATTACTGTCTAGCATGCTGCAATAAAACATTATTTATACAACCTGCAAATAAAGAAAGCTGAGGAAGCAGAAAGCGTTTTGAAGAACAGAATCAGAAAACAAAATAATTTCAACAAATCAGATAATAGAGTGGAATTAATAATAAAAAGTATGGATTGTTACTGAAGGAGAAATGAAGCATACACACACAAAACAGGAAATACCTGACTATGTTGCACAATGCAGAAAGATATTTTGACAGTTTATAATGGATTGCCTATTAATATGAGACAATAAACCATAATGCAATTGCACAAAAATGGCAAATCTCATTCTGGAATACATTAACTGCTGTTATATGAAAGACAGAGAAGGCAATTACTAGTTCGTTTTGTAATCAGGGTTTTAGCCGGTTATGATGCTTCAAAAGGAAATCAAATTAGAGAAAGTCTATAGCACAAAAATCAAGAATGAAAAGAGCTTTAGAAACTATGTAGTCTAGAAAGGCTGAAAGTACTGGTTTATCTGCAAAGGAAGAGACTGACAAAAACATAAGTCTTTTCCAAAACAGAATAATTTGGTACATAGATGGTAATCAACTTTTTGCCAAGCATCAAGAAGGGCAAGGAGAAGTCCAACTAACTTGGGGCGGGGGGAGGAGAAAAAAGTAAATGTACATTGAGCATCAGGTTGAGTATTAGGAAAAGCTTAACTATTCAGTTGATGGAATACTAGAATATACTACTTCTGGAGACAGTAGAACTTCTTCCACTGATAACTTTTTTTTTTAAATACAAAATATATTTTTCTAACAACTATTTAAAATGGTTTAGGTATATTCAACCCTAGTGTACTGTGGTGATCAAACTAGAAGATCTGGATATTTCTTATAGCTCATTAAGTACCAGTTCTTAGACAAACCATGAAGTTACTTGGATAGCCTGCTTAAAAATTCTTAACATGAGGGTTAAGATATTTGATATAACTGAAAAAACTGATCTGCTTTCCATCTACCTCTCGAGTCAGTATTAAAATTATACTGATTAAATACTCTTTTGTACTGCTTCTATCTTGAAGTAGAGGTGTCTTGCTTATGAATTAGCACAGCAGTGCTCAACCAGAGGGTTATAACCTGAAAGACTGAGTCACACACAGAAGGCAGTAGTTGGTCCTATTTTAAGAGTATATGTACTTGGGACAAAATATAATTTTACCATACTCCTTCCATGATACAAATTTGGCAAGTTGATGTAAAGAAGAGTAGTTGACTTCTATAATAACCTTAGACTATTAAGCAGGTCAAAATATACGTGACTCAAGAAGCTTTCTTCCCTGGCTATCTCAGGACCACCTACAACATCTCATTGCATTAAATAATCTTCAGAGAAGTTTTATTTAGATCATAATTAAATACACAGATGGTTATTAAAAAGGTATACATGAAAACCAAAGGGTGAGACATACATCTCTTTGCTGAACAGTAACTTATCTAGTGAACTATTTTCTATTAAAATTACAATTTCTCTATTAAATTCATCAGGACAGAATAAGTACAAAGAGATTACTAACAAAAAAGATGGAAAAGAGAGCAGCAATAAGGAGACCTATAAACAAATTCTGGTAGAATTACATATAGCCAATGAGGCTGATAGCAAGGATGGCAGAGTAGAATGCATCCCTACTCTGGCAATTCTAAATACCTGTCAGTGCAAACAAATCTGCATCAATGATTTAAGAGAACATGCTGTAAGTAGGCTGACCTACTAAGGTACCTTAGCACCTTCTAACTTGCCTCATCCCTGCACTCCTGGACAGCAGACTAATACACAAGTAGAAGAGGTAGCAGAAGTCAATACAGTTTTGAACTAACTAATCTGGCAGAATACAACTGCCAGATCCCTTGAAAGTTTCATTAAAAATACTAATTTATACGCATTCTTCAATCAGCATAATCATCATTCTTGTTCCTCTGGTTATTCAGAGTTGACATTTTTCAAACTTTTTGTTTCCCAAAGTAGCTAAAATATTTACTATTAGAATAATTTATTTTTATTTGTTTACATATGCAATATTACAGAAAATAACATCCACATGATTTTGAAAGTCAAACA
>NW_008825498.1:4948037-4956636 GCF_000699105.1 Pygoscelis adeliae | reverse complement strand
ATAAGGATATAATCACAGTGTGACTAATTGCTACTTGACTTAAGACAGTTTTCTACACGATTTAAGTTCATAAGCAACAGCAACTGATTTATACTTTTTTTTGGCTATATGTATCTTTACAATGTAAGAGACAAAGTTTAGAATTTGGAGGCATTGAAAAGAAACACAGAAAACAAGCACTGTTACCATACTCTTCACTGGATAAACTTCTCTGTTGAGATTAAAAAAGAAGTTATAATGGAATTCTAGATCAGCCTAATAAAATCCACTATTTTTCTTTGAAGAAAAAATGATCAGCAATTCAGTTTGGCTGTCAGCAACATTGTTTGTATGATATGGATCTGAACTGCTCTATTAAATACTTAATTACTTTCTCATGCTGAATGACAGCCCACAGCTTAAGTCAGGTGTTAGCCTAAAAGACAAGAGGTTAGAATTCTGGAAGGTGCCACAAATATCTTCAGAAACTATTTCAAATTTTCTCTCTTACAAATCAGTAGTTTACTTGTTTGATTTTAAATATAGCAAGTAAAATAAATATGTTAGCATAACAGATACTGCCAGATACTAATGAGCAGTCACTTCTAGTAACATACTTACACTTATTTAGAGAGTTGTTATCCTTCTTCTCTAGTTCGTACATTCTGACACCAATGAGACATTTCAATTTAACTAATTAGTTTTGAGATCTATACTAATGCTACTAAGTAGTTCTTCACTCAAAAATATTAAGTCTGTCTACAAAACATTTACTAGAACTGAACTAATTCCACGGATTACTGACTCAAGTTATGATTTCTTCCAAATGCAGAGCACAAAAAAACATTCGTACTTAATCATCCCTTGCTTCCTACAGCAACCCTGATAATGTAACAACAATTCCTAACAGAGAAAAAAGCTGAAAACTCAATAGCGGTTTCTAAGAAGGAACTCTTGTTTTAGCCAAGGGACTGCAATTTTATAAAGGTTAAATATAAGAACTATCTCTAATAGCAATCAATCAGTGGTGAAGGTCAAAGTAAAGCAATCACCACCAGGAGTGATTTGCCTCTTTCTTTTTATGTTCAAAACCGGTCTCCTAACCTAACACTTCTTGGTCTTTAAGGATTGCTTTCTCTACAAGGTGGAGGAGAGCAAACAATGCCCAGCATTTTGTCTGAATCTGAAAAATGGCAAGTTTGCAGGAAAGGCGAATTCACATCAAAATTTACAGTTCTTAACAAGAATTTTTGAGAATATTCCCAAACAAAGCTATACTTTGTCTACAGAAAGAAGATAGTGTCATGCCCAGACTTTCAGCCACATTGTTAAATCAGGTTAAGGACACTGAATTACATCAAGGAGCTCTTCCAATCTCAGTTTGTGTAACTGCTTTAATTGTGCAATACCTGCTTATAAGACCTTCTACATATACTGGGATACTGCTACTTAGGACAGCTGTGATATTACAGGTTTTATAAAAACCCGGCAAACCAAAACAGCAATGGTGCCAAAGTACTCAACTCAGTTTCTTATTTCTGCATGACGCTCCTCTGCAACTAAACACTTTCAAACAAAATAATTAGAAGTTTAGATTCTAGGCCTAAAGACAAATAAAGTTAGGGTTACCTAATCAGGTTCTATTTAATAGCTTGGGATCTTAAACATCTGGGCTTGAAAGTTTAATTTTAAAATTTCCTGAGGATCACAACTTTTCACTTGTTATATAAGTACTGCTTCCTCATTATGACAGGGCTTTAGCACTTTCTTACCTCCATCAATTCTCACTTCACTACACCATCTTGTTCGGTTTCCTATATATTGAGGTAACTGCGATTAGCTAATGAAGATTTGAGAACTAGCTTCTGACTCAGGAATCTTTGTATTAGGAATATCATTTCCAAAAAGAAGATTTTTAACTATTCCTCAAAATATGCAACTCTGAATGGGTACTTTTTATAAAGTTGGAGTATTCCTACATATTAACAAAAACATTTAGTATTTAATTTGTAGAAAGTAAAATTATTTGTAAATAAAATTAAAAACACATTAGGTGATTAGTAAAGAGGACAAAAGTTTTAGTAAGACAATAGTTACAGGCAAAATTCTGCTAAGCATTATTGTCCATTCTCAGATGTACTTTATTCATTATTTTCTGCTACATATTTGGACTCCTTACAATTATATTTTATATTAAAATAATTGTATTTTGTTTTAAGTACAATCCAATTTACTAGATAAAAATTAAGGTCAGTTTAAAACTTACTCATGTAAGGCAGCTTCTCTGGACAAGCCTGGTAAGGAGAGTAAGTGAAGTTTTCTGGAAGATACATTGTTGTTTGAGCAACACAGTCACTAGAATTGTTTCCTTCAGGATAATCTTAAAAAGAGGAATTGATTTTTGTAAAAACCTATGTTATCCACTTAATTTGTAACATATCATTATGCAGGTGAGAGCATTAACTTTGTAAGTAACAAATTCCTAGCAGCATGATTAAAAAAAAAAAATTTACTGCACTAAAGGAACAATAATTAAATTAAGGTATCTTTGTTACAGCTATGACAAATATTTCCTACTAAAGTAAACTGATAAACAGTAACTACTTGGCCTTCACTCCAGTTACAGAGAAGTAGGACTTGGGTCTAGGTTTTCATAATCAAGCTATGTCATTAAAGTTTGGCATGTTGGTTTTTTTTTTTTTTCATAAAGCTCTTTTAAAAATGAAATTAAATAAGAAATATTCTTACCTGTGCCATTCAGTGTAGTATTTTTGTTAGTGTACAATCTGATCATGTGTCCTATTGTTTTTACATTTTCTCTCAACATTATACCACGAGCTTGCACCATAAAGAGATACGTGTTTGCTGATAAAACAAAAAGCAATTTTGAATTTCAATTAAAATAAGGTATTTCCAAATTATTCTAGCATCCATTTATAATGTGTTCAATATTTGTTATTATGTCTGAATCCATGGCTAGTGAACATTAATCCTTCGAGATGAAGATCCACAAAGCGTGAAACCTAACAGCAACAAAACAAAAGAATAAAATGCATTCATAACCACAGGTTTATATAAAACCCCAAAATTATAAAATGTCAATACACACTTTATGTGACACTTTCATTTGTCTTTAACTTACAAAAAGCAACTGACAGTGCCAAGAAACAATTGAATTTACCAATAAAAAAGTTTTCATATGTAGAGACATCCCTCATATATGCATTTACATATACATCATAGAAATATAGGACAAAAAATGGCCAGAAAATCTTTTAGTCCCATAGAATAGTCCCTCTTTTTACTCAGTAGTTAACACAACTTTCAGTCAAAATGTACTGCTATTCATTCACCCCCAACAGCTGTTTCGTTACACAACTGCTACAAATCACTGCCAACCTCAAAGTATTAATGTTTGATAATTATATATGAAATATTTATTATAGGCATCAAGGGTGAGTAAATCAACATTCTGAGTAATTAAGCGACTCACTAATAACAACAGCATGAAATATTCCTCTGTCTCAGCCTTGCACTCAAAGCCCCAAATCTGATCTCAAGACAATTCTTTGTCCTAAACAGAAGAGAGTAATTAAGTTGGAAAAGAAGCTGCATTTATGTCTGAGTAAGCAAACGTCTATCCAGCACTCACAGAGCTCAAAACATAATGTAAAAAGGAAGGACAAATTCCCTTTGCAGAACAGTTTTGCTCTGGGTAGCGAAGAGGATCAAAGGGATCATCTATCACTTCACCTATGTTAAGCACCCATTTGTCTGGCAGATATTTGGCTCACTGTAACTAGTAACCACCCTAACCAAAAAATGCCCTGAGACTTTGGAGGAAACTAAACATACCAGAAAAACAACAGATTAATCTTAATCTGTCCTAAAGAGATTAAAGAAAGTTAGAAAATTATCTCAGGAACTCCACTCCATCAGATGACCCAGCAGCAGTGGCATGACACAAGTAACTCCAGATCAGTTGATACCTTCTTGCAGCCCAACACAAAGAGACTAGAGCTACAGAGAACTGTTTATAAAGGACTGCAGCATTTCCAGAGGAAAATACAGTGACTAATTCCATCACATTAGCTAACAATACTACCGACACACACACAATACCAACATAATCTTTTAAGGAAAATTATTTTCATGAAAGGGGGGGTGGGGGGGGTGGTCCTGGCTTTCAAAGAACTCCTGATTAAAACAAGAAATATTACCAGTAAGAAGACAGGCTCTGAATATGTCAGGAGCTATACATGGCACATAATTCTCAAACTCTTGGCCAGCATGACTAGCTGTTTTGGTTAACAAGAGTTTACATGTCTGTAAAAGTTACTCAGCTGCTAGGATCCTGCAGTTGTCTCAACACCACCTCCCCACCCACCACCACTAAAACAGAAACAAAACAAAACAAAAAACCTACAACCTCGGCCTGATGACAGAGGCAGGAAATCCAACAAGAATGATTCTTACTGGGATGCAAGACAACTGGATCCAAGACAACAGATAACATCCAGATTTCCTTACAGAAAACTTGCACAAAAACTTCTCAAAATTTTAACCCAACTCACTATAAAGTAGCACTTCGGGGGTCCAATTATTTTCTTACATTCATAGTTTATCATTAAAATTCTGGTTTTTAGGGTGTCTGTATTAAACATTTCAGGGAATCTGTACAATTCTTAAGTTCCTATATGAAGTTACCTACTCAAGAAACCTTCTCTTTTAGGAATCAACATAGAAGCAATTTGATCTGTTCCTCCAAGAACAATTATTTACCTTCAAACAAACAATTTCAAAATTCAAAGATTCCCTGAAAGTAAAACTAAGTGGATTTTTGCCTTTCAAATAGGACAAAATTTTCCTAATTAACAAAGAATTACTTTATTCAAACTTTAACATATTTCAAATTGGTATCCTCCCTTCTCTTTTCCCCACATATTACTGTACAGCTCTTCTCTTCAATATCTTCCTATTCCAACACTAAAATAAATTTCTTTTTTAATATAAATCAGTTAGTAAATACTGATTTCAGAGATAACCTCTGGAATATTGTGTGCTATATTCTCCTTTTTAATATGATACCAAAAGACAAAGTCACTTGAGTTTTTAACACTGCAGAACAGCAGGTTTTCAGAAACATAACCTTAATTCACGTGTCAGGCGATACATGTGAATTGCCCGGCTGGCAGGTAAGCCCCCGCCCAGCTGCTTGCTCACTCCTCTGCAGTGGGATGGGGGAAAGAATCAGAAGAGCAAAAGTGTTGAAGAACAACAAACAAACAAACAAAAAACTCCAACCAAACTCACCACCAGGAGACAGATGCCCTGCCAGTCCCCAAGCAATGGCTACTTTGGGGGAAAAACTCCCACAGTTTTATTGCTGAGCATAACATTACTTGGTATGGAATATCTCTTTGGTCACTACAAGTCAGCTGTGCCAACCTCTTGCCCACCCCCAGCCTACTCGCTGTGGGGGACAGAGTGGAAAACAGAAAAGCCTTGATGCTGTGCAAACACTGTTCAGCAATAGCTAAAACATTGTGTTTATCAACACTGTTTTCGTCACAAATCCAAAGCATGTGTCTCTGGAGACCTATGCTTAGACCTCTTTCTGACACCCCATAAAATCATTTCATCAGCTGCTTCTTGTTCCTTTTTCATCATCAAAACTACGAGCCCCTATCTTCAAACTTCCTAAGAATGATACCACCTTTCTTAATGAGAAAGATCAGTGCTTTTTCTTCTACTTACATGTTCACCAGCCTTGGGAATTTCTTTCTGGCTGCTACCAAATCACATTGATTGCAACGTGTCAGGTGATACATGTGAATTTCCCGGCTGTTAGACAGACAGATGTCACTACACACAGAGAGACAGAAATTGTGGACACTGTGCAGCCAGCGAGCATACTCTCCAGCATTGCTCCTGATATGGCTGAGATGAAAGATTTGCTCCAGAAGTCACTGCAAGGAATATTAGAAAAATCTACTCAAACATGGTACCGTTGCACTCTTAGGAATCCGATACAGTACAGAACTGAGACTAAGACCTTCAAACAAATACGCAAGAAAGTTAAGAGGGCCATATAACTGTTCTCAATTCCTATGGGAAACTTCACTGTAGCCCAGATAATGCAGACAGATTTTCTGCAAAAGCATCTACATCTCCCCTTTGTTGAAGGACAACTTCCTTCTTCTGATGAAGAGGAGAAAAATTAGAACAAACACACCAGACCTTTGTGAGAGACAAAGCTAGAAAAGACATTTCTCTCAAAAGCAGGCATCATGAAAAGACAGAATTAAAAAAACAACCAGGCGAAGTCTGCTGCCACCTTGGGTTAAGTACTCAAGAGCTGCTCTTGCTAGCAGGAAGATCTAGCCTTGCCATGTTTTCGTCAAGCTATTCTTGTAGTCTACCCCGATCCAACATCTCTTCCTGGCTGATCTGCTTGTCAACTCACCATCCAGCTCTACCCAAATAGATAAACACAATGAAACATCTTCCCTTCTGTGCATTCTTTGTCCCAGCTACCTGGGTCTCCAGCACAATCATAGTTACAAAGAGTACAGACCTGACCAGTTTCTTCCACTGTCATTCAACAGCTGCTTAGATAGTAGCTGATGCTTGAGTAGCCAATTAATTACTTCAGAAGCTAAAAGCATCAGGCAAAAATCAAAGATATTAATTTAGTCCTAAAAATAAATCTCATCTAATGGCACAGGTTTGTTGGCAAAGACCTGTGAAGAAGAGCATAGTTCATATGTCACATCAACCAGCAGTGACAGCAACAAAGCATTCAAGATAGTCCACAACGGCCAGAAGCATAACAGAGAAATACATCTTTTCTGCTAGCGTGGTGAGGGAACAAGACTGACAGCAGAATACCAAGGGCTGAGTCTGATGACTTCCACAGCAATCCTCTTTTCAGCTGTCATTGGTACTTTAATACCAGTCATCTTCCTGAGCTTGGCATGGGTTTCCACAAACCTACCTATGCTGTCATGAATATGACCCTTAACGTACTTGGGTAGCCCTCAAGTGCCTGTATACTAATGCACACAGTATGGGGTATAAACATGATGACTTAAGAGATCTGTGTGCAGTTCCAGGGCTACGATCTTACTGGTATCACAGAGACATGGTGGGATAGCTCCCATGACTCGAATGTTGCAATGGGGGGATACAGGCTGTTTAGGGAGGACAGGAAGGGAAGATGACGAGGGAGAGTTGCCCTTTACATGACAGAGCAGCTGGAGTGCATAGAGCTCTGCCTAGGGATGAAAGAGGAGCCAATTGGGAGCTTATGGATTTGGATTAAAGGTGACATTATACTGGGTGTCTGCTATAGGCCATCTGACCAGGAAGAACAAGTGGATCATGCCCTCTACAGACAGATATGAAAACAGCCTCACATTCGCAGGCCCTCGTCCTCATGGGGGACTTTAACCACCCTGATATCTGCTGAAAGGACGACACAGCCAGATAAAAGCAGTCCAGGAAGTTCCTGGAGTGCATTGACAATAACTTCCTGACACAACTGATACAGAGGCCAATGAGGGGAGGCGCTCTGCTGGACCTCATACTCACCAAGAACGAGAGGCTCACTGGGGATGTGAAGATCAAAGGCAGCCTTGGCTGCAGTGACCATAAGATGGTAGAGTTCAGGATCCTGGGGGCAGGAAGGAGAAGGAAAAGCAAGCTCACAACCCTGGACTTCAAGAGTGCAGACTTTGGCCTCTTCAAAGATCTGCTCAGAAGAGTCCCATGTGATAAGGACCTGAAGGGAAGAGGGTCCTAGAAAGCTGGATAACATTCAAGGATCACCTCCTCCAAGCTCAGGAGAGCTCCATCCCAATGAATATTAAGTCAGGCAAAAATGTCAGGAGGCCTGCATGGATGAACAAGGAGCTCCTGGAAAAAAATCAAACACAAAAAGGAAGCATACAGAAGGTGGAAGCAAGGACAAGTAATGTAGGAGGAATACAGAAACAATGTCCGAGCATCCAGGGATGTAGTTAGGAAAGCTAAAGCCCAAATGGAATTGAATCTGGCCAAGGATGTCAAAGGCAACAAGAAGGGCTTCTAGAAGTACATAGATGACACAAGAAAGACTAGGGAAAATGTGGGCCCATTGCTCAACGAGGTGGGGGACGTGGTTACACAGGACACGGAAAAGGATGCAGTACTGAATGTCACCTTTGCCTCAGTCTTTACTATCAAGACTGGCCTTCAGGAATCCCAGGTCCCAGAGACCAGGAGGAAATGCTGGAACAAGGAAGATGTACCCTTGGTGGAAAAGGATCAGGTCAGGGAATACTTGAGCAAACTAGGAGTACGTAAGTCCAGGGGACCTGACGGGATGCATCCGTGAGTGCTGAGGGAGCTGGCAGATGTCATTGCAAGGCCACTCTCAACAATCTTTGATCCATCATGGCGACTGGCAGAAGTGCCAGAGGACTGGAGGAAAGCAAATGCCTCTCCTATCTTTAAGAAGGGCAAGAAGGAGGACCCAGGGAACTACAGGCTGGTCAGCCTCGCCTCCATCCCTGGAATGGGAGCAGCTAATCCTGGAAACCATTTCCAGGCACATGAAGAACAAGAAAATCATCAGGAG
>NW_008825498.1:4940153-4947347 GCF_000699105.1 Pygoscelis adeliae | reverse complement strand
TATATGCTGGGGGCCACCCAGCTGGAAAGCAGCTTGGCTGAAAAGGCCTCGGAGGTCCTGGTGAACACCAAGCTGAACATGAGCCAGCAATGTGCCCCTGCTGCAAAAAAGGCCAATGGCATCCTGGGCTGCATCAGGAGGAATGTTGCCTTTCCCTCTACTCAGCACTGGTGAGGCCAGACCTGGAATACTGCGTCCAGTTCCGGGCTCCCCAGTAGAAGAGAGACATGGACATACTGGAGAGAATCCAAGAGCCATGAAGAAGACAAAGGGACTGGAGCATCTCTCCTGTGAGGAAAACCTGAGAGAGCTGGGACTGTTCAGCCTGGAAAAGAGAAGGCTCAGGGGGATCATATTAATGTATATAAAGGGTGGGTATATATGTGTATAATGTATATGAAGGGAGGGTGAAAAGAGGACAGAGTCAGGCTCTTGTCAGTGGTGCCCAGTGACAGGACCAGAGGCAACAGGCACAAACTGAAACACAGGAGGTTCCACCTGAACATCAGGAAACACTTCTTTACTGTGAGGGTGACCGAGCACTGGCACAGGTTGCACACAGAGGTTGTGGAGTCTCTATCCTCAGAGATACTCAAAAGCCATCTGGACACAGTACTGGACAACTGGCTCCAGGTTGAGCCTGGGGGGGTTGGACCAGATGACCTCCAGAGGTCCCGTCCAATCTCAACTATTCTGTGATTTTCTTCCACTATTGTCTTTCTGCATTTGTACCAACCATCACTCCTGTCACAGTGCAAGGCAATGCACAAACCAGGAAGGCAAAATTTCACATTTAACCAAAGAAAACATCTTAACAATGTAACCACCTAGAACTAGTTTTATTCATATTCTCCTTATTTCACTGTACACCGTCCATAGTGTTGAATGTGCTTTTCAGAAGTCCTGTAAACAGGTGTTTACAGGATGACAGTCCCACTGGGCGGGAGTGTTGATCTGCTCGAGGGTAGGAAGGCTCTGCAGAGGGACCTGGACAGGCTGGATCGATGGGCCAAGGCCTGTTTGTGGTTTTGTGAATGCCTAACCATTTTTGGCGCTTGTCTCAAGAGAGAAGCCAACATCTTGCTCTTGGCTTCAACAAGTTCCTTTTGCTAAAATTTGAACTAAATTTATCATAGGTGTTAACTAAGATGGGTATGGTTGCAGCCACATGCAAGTTCTGCATATGGTTACAGGCTACTTACCTGGGAAGAAATTCAGTTCCTCTTCGGGTTCTAGCATAAGCAGAAGAGACCTTATCATATACCAGGGCAGAATTGCTCTGCTTTGTTCCACAGCTGGCATAAGCAGATCAGCCACAACATGTTTGGGCCTCTCACTACAAGAAGGACACTGAGGTGCTGGAGTGTGTCCAGAGAAGGGCAACGAAGCTGGTGAAGGGTCTGGAGAACAAGTCTTATGAGGAGCGGCTGAGGGAGCTGGGGTTGTTTAGCCTGGAGAAAAGGAGGCTCAGGGGAGACCTTATCACGCTCTAAGGTTGTAGCAAGGTGGGTGTCGGTCTCTTCTCCCAAGTAACTAGCGATAGGAGAGGAAATGGCCTCAAGTTGCGCCAGGGGAGGTTTAGATTGGACATGAGGAAAAATTTCTTTACTGAAAGAGTGGTTAAACATTGGACCAGGCTGCCCAGGGAAGTGGTTGAGTCACCATCCCTGGAATATTTAAGACATGTAGATGAGGCGCTTAGGAACATGGTTTAGTGGACACGGTGGTGTTGGGCTGGTGGTTGGACTCGATGATCTTGGAGGTCTTTTCCAACCTTAATGATTCTATGATTCATAGTAAGTAAGAAACAGCACTTCAGATTCAAGAAACATATAGAATCCAAACTGTCACACAGTGTACAAGGTAAGCAAATGGGAAGTGCAGTGCAGGATATAAAACAACATACCCATATAGGACACCTTGGAATAAATACCATACTAAATGTTCCACCTAAAGCAACTGCAGTGTGAGCAGGAACTCATACCTAATTCAGATGAAATTTTCACTGGCAATTGATCCAGATCTATATCAGCAGTCATGGACACACAGCTACATGTCAGTCATCAAAAGTCCTGGTTTTAGGGCATTATTTAAAACTTATTCTGATAAAGCACATTAGGGTACTAAAGGGATCATCCTGTATTTCAGAGGAGATGTTAAAAATATCGGATCATTTTTTGTCTCCATTTTTTATAGCTCACTAGTTATTAATAGTTTTATGTGTTAGACTGAAAACAAGACCACTGGGGGCGGGGGAATGCATTAATTCTTAAAATATAAAAATATCTGTAAAAATGGCTCAATGTTTTACCTCAGGTAGCTTCCTGTTATTTAAATATTCACTCGAGGACTATTTACACCTTTTTTAAAGAAAAAAGTCTCATTCACAAATCACTCTCCCTTAGGGAATCAAGCTCCTTCCAGTAGTGCACCAAAAATTAAAGCACTTCTCACAACACTGCACTAGTTTATCATCCCCTAGCTTCACAGAAAAAGCACAAAACTCAGTTTTATATAGAAACTTAGTAATTTATCACGCTGTACACATACACCAAAGCAAAGCCAAAACAATGTGCCATGCACTTGGAAGCAATCAACGTAGTAAAATATACAACAGAACAACTGAATTTAAAACTAAATCAATGACTAACATTCTGAAAAACAGTAGGAAGTTAGAACTGTGATTATTTTAACAAGATAGTCAGAAAAGCACTACTGAGATTACAAACTCCGATTTCTTAAATGCCAAAGAAGAAAAGATTAACAGATTTGGAGATCATAAGTTTCATTTAAAAATGCAGCTTTTATTGTACCAAAAACCAAAAACCCACCAAAACCAAAAACACACAAGAAAAAAACCTTTCAAAGCAATTAACTTTTTTTTGCTAACACCCCCCCCCCCCTACTTAAAAAGCGAGATGATCATATCAGAGCAGATCTAGCAACATTATATACTGATCTTCTGGGGGAAGAAAAAAAAAATACTGAAAAGCTCAGGTAGGAGATACTTCAGAGAGAATCCAGGGACGCTGCAAAATTAAAATGCAATAAACAGCTTTACAGAAAATAGGTCTTGCTAACGACCATTGTCCCTAAAGTTACTCATTTGTTAGTCAACACCTGTTTTTACAGGACTTCTGAAAAGCACACTCAACACATTGCATAAAAATTGACATGGATTTGAATGGGTTAACAGTAAGTTCTCCAATAGTAATTGTAAATGGGGAATCATCTCATGGGGACATTTCTAGAACAAGTCCCACATGGATCTCCTCTCATCTCAAGGTTATGTGATATTATTCTCAGCAATATGAGAGTCATAAATACACTATTGGCAGAGTTCACGCATGGCAAATTAACACAAAAGTGTTCAAGATTAAATTCCACAAACTAATCTAAATATACAGTAAGTAGAGCTCAGCTGAAGATTGCTTCTAAAACATCACAGTCACAATTTTAGGAGCTAGGAGTATTTTCCACAACTACAGGATAGGGACTTTAGTCTGTAAAACAGATTCATTAAACAATTTTGCAGTGAAGGACAATACCAAAGTAATGTAAGACTACTATAAACTGGTTCCTAGTCACAAATTGAAATCTACAGAGAGCATAGATAAATCCTATAGTGTTAAACTTCCATAGGATTTTATTGTTATACATTTGTTGTTAATCAGAAGTTGTTTCTAAAACATATGCAACAACCAGAAAAAAGCAAAAAAATTGTGTGCCTTGAAACATTTTTCTGTTACTTGATTTGTTGTTGAATATTTAATACCAGCTTTGCACTATTTGTAATTTAACAACAAATCCAAACTTATTTCATGGGTATGGTGAGACTGCATTTCAGTCTGCATATGTATGCCTCCTTGTATGGAAAAAATATTAGAAAGATAGAGATCACCTCAATCTACTGAAAATACCCACAACTACACATGTTAATAGGGATCATTCATATGGTGCAGATGGATGAATCTGTACCAGCTGCAACAGAGAGTCTTCAAAATTGTTTTAGCGGTGGTGTTTTTCAATGCTCTAGACAATGTATACTTACTGCCACAAGGACATGCCAAATGGATGAGTCCTCTGACTGCAAGTCTGAGGGTTTCAATAAATGTCAGTTCACTGTTTACTGGAGCCAGTAAAAGAGGAAATCTCATTGGTCTAGTCTCCATTTATTGGTGAAGAAAAAAAAATACATAAATCAAAATTTCTTTCTCTAGTGGTATTTTTAAGCATGATACATGACATAATGTTCACTACAACTTCTAACACATTTGATACTATTCTATCCTCCAATCTCGGGCTACTAGTTGATTAATTAGCAAGTTAGTAATAATTAATAGCTAATTCTGAAACAGTATCCTACAGAAATTTAAAAATCAGCACTGCTGTAACCACTAAAAATACAGCTTATATATTTACTTGGTTTGGGTTTTTTTCCTCTACTCAAGGCAGATTCAAATCAAGAAAGTAAATATTTTTACTTCAATATTTTTCTTCGAATTTCTACTATTTTAGCAAAATTTCAACTCCAACTTTAAAATACTTAATTAAATTTCATTAAGACATTTGTTCAATGAAGACTGTTCTAGAGAGAATGACTTTGGACACCAACAATTAAATGGTTTTAGACTGACATCTTAAGCCTAAGCCTTGCCAATTCTTCCAGAATTTTGTTTTAATGAGTTCAATTATGGAGGCAAATAGAACACTGTGGTAACTGTAAATCAAATATTCCAAGTATCATCATAAATTAAATAGATTATAAAAGAATACACACACAATAATGTGAAGATAAAGAAGGACAACTGCAAATTTAAGAAAGTGAACTGACCATTGGGGATACCTTGCAAAAAGGCATCTTTTTTATCTGAAAGCCCTGAAACCAATCTCTGCACTGTATTCACACAAATCTAGCACTGGATCCCACACGATGCACAACCATTGCATGCTGCTCCCCATAACATCATTGCATTATTTGAATACAAAAGATTACCCAAAACAGACTAAGAGCTGTAGAAAAACAAGCAGAGATAGTAACTTGTAGAAACAGTCTTAGTAATGAAAAGCCAGTAGATAAGCTATCTTTCACCACAGACAGATGTGGAAATGGTTAAAGATTGGGCCATGTCAGTGAAGCACAACAGTTCAAATAAATGTTTCCAGGGCATACAGCTTCTCCTCCTCAATGGATGAGAAGAACACATTCAAATAACTGACTGGCTTAAGTGAAAACTCATTTCACATGAGGTCTCATAATTACTTTGTCCTTGTAAACTTAGCTGCACACCGTAAGTGCCTGTATTTTTTTCCCTTTTCTGACTAAGAGCAAGACCACAAAATGAGTACTCCATGAAATCTTATGCAGGCAAGTTCCCTGACTAGTAACTAAGTATACTCAAGGGCTTTAGGAAAACTATCAGATAAAGATGCAAAACAACTGATTCAGAAAGAAATATGCATGTTTAGTCAAGGCTTATCTTTTGGTAAAAGTGAAAGACAGTCATGAATGACTGAACTGCAATAATTTATTCAGCATCAGGTGCTAGGAATGACTGTGCTGGGCCAACATCACAGAAAAATCTTTCCACCTCCCAGAATAAGGCAGAAAACTTAGCCATGAAACTGCCTGAGCTCATAACAAGCTCAAGCCACTAGTCAGAATGCCAAGGAACTTTTGATCACTGGAAATCGGTGATCAAGCAGAAGAATGTGTAAGCCTCATACTCCTCTTTGCACAAGAAAAAAAGGGAAGACTAAAATGCTTCTGGGTTTGGTTGTAATTTCTGGAACTGAAGGGAAAAGCTGCACTGCAAGCAAGAAAAAGACCACTGCAGCAAATGAAATTACTCCTGCCTCCAAATGAAGTCTTTAATAAGAGGTGAACCTTAATAAAGGAATATAGCGAAAATAGCTCCCAAACAACCACCACGTCTGTAGTAGAGACATTTCCCTGCAGAAATTACAAAACAAAGGGACAGACAAGTTTCATTCACTGAAGAAACTTGTAAGAGACCCATGAGAACAATTCCTTACAAAGGAGTAAAAGAAGACGATAGCAGCAAAAAAACATGAACATCTATCACGCCCTGCAAAACCCATCAGTCTTTTATCAGATGATATTTCCACACAGCATCAAAGGAGTAATAAAGGATTTGTTTTGTTTTAAACAGTCTAGCTGTATTATTCCTATTTCAGTGCAGTCCTTGAGCTGTATTAAACCTATTGCCTTGAAGACACAGGCTTTATTACAAAATCCTCAGACAAGGTATTATCATCCGTGTATACAGTCAACAGTATGCTGCCCTGTATTAGCAACAGCATAACCAGCAGATCGATAGAAGCAATCGTTCTTCTCTGTTCAGCAACTTGTGAAACCATATTTGGGGTACTGGGATCCTCAAACTGGACACAGTAAGAGAGAGATGTTAACATACCAGAGTAAGCCCAGAGGAAAGCTTCGATATGGAGCATATGATGTATGAGTAGAAACTGAGAAAAATGGGTTTGTTCAGTCTTAAGTAGAAATGGCTAAGGGGAGGATGATTTTTTTTGCTGTCTTCAACTATGTAGTAGAAGTGTATAGAGAAGATGAAATTGAACACTTGGAGGTACACAGAGAAAAGACACAAGGCAATGAACACAAGGTGCAAGATCATAGAACCATAGAATAGTTTGGGTTGGAAGGGACCTCTAAAGGTCAGCTAGTCCAACCCCCCTGCCGTGGGCAGGGACATCTTCAACTACATCAGGTTGCTCAGAGCCCCGTCCAACCTGACCTTGAATGTTTCCAGGGATGGGGCATCCACCACCTCTCTGGGCAACCTCTGCCAGTGTTTCACCACCCCCAGTGTCAAAAATTTCTTCCTTCTATCTAGTCCATATCTACCCCCCTTTTTAAAGCCATTCCTCCTTGTCCTATCACAACAGGCCCTGCTAAAAAGTTTGCTGCCATCTTTTTTATAAGCCCCCTTTAAGTACTGATAGGCTGCAATAAGGTCTCCCTGAAGCCTTCTCTTCTCCAGGCTGAACAACCCCAACTCTCTCAGCCTGTCCTCACAGGAGAGGTGCTCCATCCGCCTGATCATTTTTGTGACCCTCCTCTGGACCCGCTCCAAAAGGTCTGTGTCTTTCTTATGCTGAGGGCTCCAGAGCTGGACGCAGTACTCCAGGTGGGGTCTCACCAGAGCAGAG
>NW_008825498.1:4935352-4940063 GCF_000699105.1 Pygoscelis adeliae | reverse complement strand
GTTGGATCAGATGACTTCCAGAGGTCCCTGTCAATCTAAATTATTCTATGATCAAACAGCAAGTCCTTAGAAATACCACAACTGCCACAGAAGCCAGGAACAAAGAATATTAGCACAAAGGCTGTGCCCATATCTATGGGCTCAGCACCTGGAAGCACTGACAACCATTTATTTTGCTGATAGCATTTTCAGCTCTTTCCTCCATTTCTGCACAAGTTCAAAAAGGAGCGATATCACCCTTTTCTATTAGGAAATAATTTTCCTAATAACAGAATAGGAAATTGATATCAAATTGTGAGCTAAAACCAATGGAGATATTTCCAAGTTTCACCTAGCCTGCACAGCTGCCCTTTGGTTAGCATTGCCAGAGAAGTAGTGAAGTTTTAACAAGAGAAACAGAAGACCAGAAGAGAGAAAACAGTAGCTGGTTTTTCCTCCTCAATCTCATTCCACTACTCAGGATTTCTAGTTACTGATGTCAAAGACGGACTGCATCTTCCCTGATGGCTGCACTGTTCCATAACCAGTTCTTATGAGAACTACAAAGGTCATCATGTCCAAGCTGGCCAAGTTAGACTACAATTGACTACAATATTGAGAGCTCTAAGGTACTCTTCCACCCAGTCCGGTAAAGGCTCTCTGCTGGACTCAGACAGAAAGGAATAACCCAGAGATGACCAAGAGATCATTTTCTGAGATCAGTTGTGTTGTCCAATGTGATTTCAGTTATGATGCTGATAGAAAATGGGAAAAGCAAAGAAAAAAATTCTCTGTCAATACTCAGATTGGCTTGGCAGTGAAATAATATCAGCAAATGCTCTCTCTTGGTCACCACTGCCTTGCTACTTTATCTTATTCTCTTCATCTTTGGACCCTTTCCATGACATAAACTTGAACCTAAATACATGTTCTGAATAGCTGTCAGCACCAGACATCAACTGTTCAAGTCCCTTTTATCAGTACTGCTATCTACAATACTGAAAAAGAACGTATTGGTGCCAAAGATTCCTGCTCTCACCTAGCTTCTTCAGTCTCTAACTGCAGTATACATGGGCATTTGTAACTTCCAGGGAAGATTCAGAGTCACAGGCCATCTTCATTAACTAATTCAAAAACAGCAACTTCAGTTTGTATCTTTTCATTTCACGTACCAGAGAAGGAGCACCAGATGAAGTACTGTCAGAAAAGTGGTCTTTCTGGAGAAGCAGCACCTGTTATCTGCTTCCATCAAATACTTGAGACTATCTCATAGAAGTATCATTTAAACATTTAAATTACATTTTTAAATTTTAAACATTTAAAATATTTTCTACCATTTTACCTTGCCATCCTATCCCTCTAGGTTTTGCTTCAAAACGCCCAGTCAATTAAATAGGGAAAATGAAAACCAGAAAAATAGCTGTGTTCTCTAATCAGCAGTTAGAAATCAGTCTGCTTTCGTTTGAGCTCCTCTGACTATCAAAAGACCACTGGGGTGCTGAGGTAGGGTTGTAGCCATGTCTACCCCACCCCATCTTCTGGTCTTATAGAAGAGGGGAAAGGAGGCACATGAACAACCCCAACATAGTGTATGAATTCTTCTCAACCATATAAACCCTGTATTTTTATATTATGTGGAATATTATGTCTTAGTCTCAAAACACAGAACAGTGTCCGAAAACCTGAAATTCAACCGTTTTTCCTCTCCTCTTATTCTGAAATATATGGGATAACAAAAGTTTCTATTTCCCAATGAACTAACATTCTGCAAAGCCTCTACAAAAAAAAAAAAAAGTTATATACAGGTCATTATTGAGCAAATAAAAGTATTTAAATATTAGACAAATAATTGAAGGCCTTAAAATAAGTAATTAAGATTTTTCCCTCTAAACAAATTGTCAGTATTCCAAATTGACCCAAACTGCATTTGTCACAAAATCTGCAATTTTGCAAAAAAATGCAGTAACTCTATTTTCTAATTAGCATGAAGGACAGAGGGAATGTGATAATGACCTCTTTGAGCATTCTCCCAGTGCTAAGGGCTTACTTACGCAGACATCTCCTCCCTTTGATAAGCCATGAACTGCTTGCTAGGAGGGAATTCCACTCTATTAGCCTATAAGAATGCAAATTTTCACTCAGCTTTGACATCTCAGGAAGCCGTTCTCCTACATCTTCCCCCTCCCACCTTCCAGTACAGTGCTGCTCCAGAGAACATTTGGGAGTCCAACTCCTCCCTCTCTTTTCAGTTCCTCTGACCGTCAGGAAGAGAAACCAGGCAGGGAGCAGCTCCAGTTCCCTACAACAGTTAGAACTTTCCTCCTCTCTGCCACTGTGCCTTGTAGCTTGCTGAGGAAGAAAGCATTCTGATGAACCAAATATCTTCACTAAAACATGTCTGTACACATAAATTATGACAGATTCCAACCATTTATGACTTAACTGCAGAATATTTTTCATGAAAAGCTGCTAACAGATAAGGTAGCTGAACTTCCATAAGCACTCTTAAGCCCTCCTCCTCTCCACACACAATCAGCTTTGTTTTAGATAAACCTATTCCACCACACACAATGGAAAAAAGCAAGCACATACTGCAATATGCAAATGGCATGAGCATACAGCAAAGGATTATTAGATGAATCATCTGCCTATAAACTTGGGGAGTGGGGTGTTATTGGGTTTTTTGCAAATCTTCCATTCTTGCAACTTACATTTTTCCCAAGAATACTGCCAGGATGCCTATTGGTTTTAAGGTAATATTTGACCTTATTTCTCTCCATTCTACACAGTAACATTCCCAGGAGCAAATTCCTGGGAAATCAGCATCACATCTGCAAGCTGACAGGCTTAGATGACCAGTGTAAAATTTTCCTATTGCCCTTTCCTTTACCATTTTCTATATTCCCTCCCCCAGTAAGGCCAGCACAGCATGGTAGCATTTTGAACCGGATCCAAGAAGTGCCATAGGCAAAGAATAAGCCCAATATTGTAGGGTTTCGATCTGTTTAAGCCGGATGAGTTCACAACACAACTGCATACAAAATTAGGGCAGTACACCATTGAACAATAGCCAAAAAGATCTGTAATCTCACAAACTCGTGTAACTACTGAAGATTTTTGTATCGTTAAACCACAGCCTGAAAGGGTTAACTGCAGTATATACGTCTGAGATAGCAAGAGAGACCACTTTAAGTGAGCGTTAATTTTTTCCTTAAGGTTGATCAGGCCAAAATAACCTACCCCAAGAATTCTTTTGGTGCATACTGTTGATTTCATTTCACTCCTGGTACAAAGGAAACCTAACAGACATCTAAACCCCAGGAGCTGAGCAGCAAGATGAAGTCAGAAAAGGAAAGTGTCATCACTAGAGGCTCTGATTCTGAACAAGGTACTGTACAAGCCTTGTTTAGTAAGAAGAGAATGTACTTCTAAGACACCCGTTGAAGAAGAAACATTTAAATAATGAAGTATGCAGCTGGAGTTTTACATTAGGTAAGATGTTAATAGTTTCACTTACTTATAAAGATGTGGAAACTGCACTTTGCTTTCTAAATCATACACCAACTGCTTGTACTTAAAAGTCTACTCTGATATTGCACTAACGTCGCATAGAACAAGATGTCTAAATGGACCCTAGCAACATCATTCTCTCACTTACAAGACTGTTATATCCCTTTCAGCGGGGAAACACTGACAGGCAAGAAACTCAAAACTCCAACCCATGATATATTCGCCAATATTTTTTTTTATTTATTTGAACTGTAATAATAATTGACAGGCACGTCAATATTGTATGAAGTGCTCTAAGTATGGGAGAAGTAATTGCACCTTGAAAGGGTTTACAAGCTAAATAGAAGATTGTGAACAAGAGGAAGCCAAACAGCATAAAGACACCAGTCAACAGGAAACAATTCCTGCAGATTCATCGGCCAAATCAACGTGGACATTTTGTAGTAGTGACTGCAGTGAGGAGTTTTAAGCACTGAGGACGAAGAGCGAGATGGTTTTACAGGTATTTAGGTAGCACCTGATAAGCAAGGAGAAGTGCAGGAGAAAGTGTCAACGTTCCCTGGAAAAAAAGGAAAACATTGCCTAGCCAATAGACACCCAATGCAGTGAACCACCACAGAGCACCATACAGGATACCGCTTGCCTTTAGCTCAGGGGTAAGGCTAAGCAGTTCTCAAAGGATCATCGAGTGAGAAAAAGCCTGGTGGTCTCCCAGGAACAGCGGAAGAGCCAGCTAAGGGAAACATTTTTTTGTCTGACCCAGATTTGCACAGTTACATTACATAGCTTTTCTTAAAGAAACTGTTTGTCTCCCCTCTGAAGTGGTTCTTTCAAAAGTGGAAGTTAACAAACTGTAAAAGCTGTGGAGATTCCACTGACAGAAGTAAACGACAAATATTCAAACTGGTTCTTAATTTCTGTTCACACGTGCTTTATTATTAATGCAGTTACTAATGATTTAAAAGATGAATGCATCCAAGTGACTCCAGCAGGCAGTTTTGCACTTCTTTCCTGGTTTCTGCCATTAATTTATAACACGATGAAACGGTGAGCTGCTTTTTTGCCTCACTTTTCCGGCCTGGGAAGCAAGAACAGCATTTACCTACCTCGCGATGGCAGATGAATCTTCTAGAGCATTTGAAATCAACAGAACAAAGATGCGAGATTAACACACGTTACCGCCGCCGCGACGGCCCTTGTCAGCCGCCCCGACCCTCCCTCG
>NW_008825498.1:4931478-4933917 GCF_000699105.1 Pygoscelis adeliae | reverse complement strand
CCACGCCACCTCGGCGTTTCGCGGGACGCGGCGGGGAAGGGCCGGGGCCCGCGGGCGGCGGCACCGCCCGGCCTCCCGGGGGCTCGGCGTTCCCCGCCCCTGCCCGCTTTTCGGCGGTGGTGCTGTCCTCGCCCCCTCTTCCCCGTCACCGTCGGTACTGCCCCGCTGCCAAGGGCAGCCACCGGCGGATCTCGTCGTACTTCAGCTGCTTCTAGTGCAGAACAGTTGGAAACGGGAGTCGGGGCTAGCAGACCCAACAGTTTCCCACAGGGCGGATTAGAAAACATTTCCTGAAAATTTGGCTACACTTGCGCTTTCAAATTTTCTGAATTCATATGTGATAATCTACACACTCCATTAGCAGTTTGCTTTCAAGCCCATTGCACGAAAAAGGTGTTTTAAAAGTCGGTAATATAAGCTTCATGTCAAGTAGCTGTTCTTCTTTCTTGCTTTAGCAACTAACCTTGGCTACCACAAGTTGCTAGGTGATCCGGTCAAGCCAGTGATCTCTCCCATTTCTCTGCAGAATGCTGTCACGGATGGGAAGATGTGTGCCAAGGGGTTGGCAGCTGGCCAGGATGTGCCTGAGATGGCAGCAGGATCCGGCTGCGTAAGAATCCAGTTCTGTATTGTTAACGTGTGTTGAGTTTATTCAGACATAGGGTAAAAAGAATGGAGGTACAGAATTGGTCCCCCCCCCTTCCCCAAATACAATCTTGTCTCAGTCACTATACTTGCACTGTGGTTTTTATGCAATAGGCGTTATTGATAACTTCATTTTGTTTCAGTAATAATTGAGACAAATTATTTTGTTCACCCAGCACAGCTCATGCTCAAGTAGAGTTTATCCTTTAGGCTGAGGGCATGACAAGTGCCATGTCTTCAGCTCAACAGTATTAATTCTGTTTTAATTGCTTAGACTGTTAGGTGCACTTTTATAAGACTTTCAATGCTACTGTGATGAGCTTGAGAAAACCCGCAGAATAATGTCTTAACTTAAATATATAGAGACATTTGTGGAAGAACATAAAAATGGAATTTCAGAAGATAGATGTGTCATCTGTAATTGAATCTCCAGCAGCAGGACGCTGCAGGAGCAGCAGCATGACTCACACACACTTGTGGTAGATGACTAGGCCCAGGTATCTGCTCTGAAAAGAATACTTGAAACATCCTCCATCTTCTTTAAATATTACTGCACAATAAGTAGATCACTTCTTTGAATAAGTCACAGTATTGCAATTTACTTATTATTGTAAGAAAAGGAAATTCCATTCAGTATGCATTGCTCTTTGCTGTATTTCATCCTGCAATGGAATTTGTGCAGAAAAGTTCTTAAACAATTGTAGCTTACTCTGGAAGAAGACGATAGTTCAGAAAAACTCCCTCCTCACTCCTGTTTTCAATCTAACCATCCAAACGTGAATTTTCTATGGATCAGCAAACACGAAATCAAACAAGATCTCACCAGAGCAACAACTGCAAAACCATTGTCTCCAAAGCTACAATAATCAACACATCTGTCGATGTTCCATAAGGTCATATATTTCATCAAGTCCAACAAGTGCTGCCGTAGGAAGTACATGCGTGAAACTAAATTAACGTGCTTCCCATGTTGCATTGGCACAATTGTGCATGACGTTCTGTTAACAAAATCAGGGCACTGATCTGTTGGAGAAAAATAACAGCACTTTTTTGGATAGGGGAAGAGGGAGAGGTTTCATGATTTTTTCATCTGGGTCACCTCTGGAATCCATTTGAAAGAGTGACACCCCAAACCATTGTGGCTTTATAACTGTGGACATAGGGTGCTGTAAGGCAACGGCAGGAACGAGTGCCGGAAGACCTTGAAGGAAGCAAAAGTATCTTAAACTACTGTAGTCAGAAAGTGTGGAACCCGAGCCCGACACAAGCGTCACTGAAGCTGTGTCAGAGGTTCCACTATCCAAGGAGGCAGAAGGTGGTATTCTGCTTAAATCATTTATTAGTTGGGGGTTAAAACAATACATGTATGAATGTGCTGTCCATATAACATCCAGTTTTACAGTCAGCCATACTAATGTAAAATCTCACATTTTGTTCTCCAGGTCATTTACTGCTGCATCTTTATGTTATTTCTTATTGCTCATACCCAGTCTTCGAATCAGGTGTAGTAAACTATTGTTTAACTAGCTGTTTTTTCTCTTCCGTGTAATGATCTGTCTTGAGCTTGTCTTTCCTCCAATTAGTACTCCTGTACACATTGCCAAGTTTTACCTGGCTTCCTCCATATTCTGTATTGTTCAGGCAGAAAGATTGTGTGACTCTGTCACAACTTTTCTTGTCACTTATCTGTTTAAAACACTTTTTATCAACAATAAAGTACTAAAGTACCACATAAATCTTGCAACTTTTGCATTGTCGTCTTTTTTTCTGCGGTTTTAATCATTAACACCAACA
>NW_008825498.1:4927025-4931422 GCF_000699105.1 Pygoscelis adeliae | reverse complement strand
ACAGTCATGTTTATTTGCTCTCTGGTTGCTGTCTGTCACTTTGTCTGCACATTCAGCTAAGCCAGCCCACTGCCTTATTTAGACTGTAGTTAATAGCCCATCAAGCAGAACAATTCTTTCACGCTCTTTTTGCAAGAACTCTCTCCCACTCACAACACCTATTTCCCAAACAAGCCCGGTGGACTGCAGCCAAGCCACAAACCTCCCTTGGTTCCAAGCAACCCCCTGAGCCACAGGCAGAAGTACATGATCAGCTTTCTCCTCACCACGGGGAATTCCATGAAATCTTCCCCGTGGCTTGGCTTCTTAAATCTTTTGCCATCACTGCTTTCGTTTTCTTCCTTGCCTTTTCTGTTTTCCTAAATGGTAGTAATAAAAATCGATAAATGAGTGTAACGTGTTTTCATTATTAATCCTACGTGTAGCAGTTACTTTGTTGGTATTGTTCATAAGTACCTTTGGTTTTTCATTTACTTGGATTTAGCAGCTTGATTTTTATTAGTAACACGTTGTTATATAGGGCAGCAGCATTTCAGGATCCTGTACAATAATTGATATGTAAGCCCTCTTGCAAGGTCAACAAGGAGTTAAAATGCCTTGAGTTAAAAAGCTCAGGGTTAAAAGCAGGAGAACAGGCCTGACAATTCCAAGAAAATGCACAGTCTGTGTAAGATTTTTAAAGATTAAGATTTTTAAAGATTAACATAAAGATTAATTATGATTAAAGATTAAATCAAGTTGTGTCAGGGTGATCTAGACTGTAACTTAGCAAGCAAAGTTAGTGTCCTTCAATGTGGCACGCAAACACGTAAAACTCACACCAATGAATACTGAGAACTGGAGTAAAGTACTTAAGCTTTGGGTTGTGTGACCCTACCTCACTACATCAGTTATAATCCCATTATTAAATCAAGTGTCAAATTGGAAGTATTCTGAGAATGTTTTGGATTTTTCTGGTAGTACAACTTTGGATCTGAAACATATTTTTAATAACTGCAGTCTCTGAGTTCTACATTCAAAAATAGGTTTGTAAGTGTGTTGTAGTTGCTACCATAAAAGAGTATTACCCAACAAGAAGGGTTGTGAATCTATTTTCTTTCACAGGTGGAATGAAAAAAATGAAACATTAGGCAAGGCCTTGTTATTCTTTGCTTCCAGCATTCCTACCTTATGTTTCCCAGGCTGTGATATTTTGCAAAATCATACTCTCTTATCTTCAATTAAGTTAATAGATAACAACTAGGGTTATATTTCACTCATATTTATCTTTTCTAGCTGATACTGCTCTTTTTGGTTTGAAGTAGATCCAGATGCCATTTCTCATAAGAAGCCTCAATTACTACTTTAGGAAAGATTACCTCCATGGAAAGAAAGGCAACTTTGTCTAATGCTAATCTTGAACCTGCAGATCACAGGCAGCGTCTATTCTAGAGCTAACCCATGCGACATACAGAAGAGGGAGGAAAGCTGTTAGTTTTCATGAAGAAGCTCACCCTAGGATCTCATGTGGTTTTAACACTGCAGATAACCCAAAATAAAGCCATTTCTCTCAGTAACAGTTAAAACAAAAATCAGAAAAAAAAATTTTTTGGGGGGGTCCTTTTGAAATTTTAATGTTAAATATTAGAGAGCTACTTCCATTAAAATCGTTTGCTAGCCATTATATATCCATCTACCAATAAATATAAAAGATGCAAAACTTGTAACACAAGTTGTAACACCCAGTTTTATAAAGTCTAGAGAGAGGAATATATAATAAACTATTAGATGCCATATTAATATTTTGTGAAAGAAAATAGAGCATGTAGTTAGAGGGGGTTTAAGTTTTAAACTCAACAAATGAAGTTAAAATATTCCTATTTGAGAATTTGTTAAGAATTTTCTGCCAGCAGAAGGCCAGTTCATCAAAGCCAAAATATTGGAACATACCAGCTTAGGTGAAACTTTTCTTGGAAAATGTGTCTGAAGTTCAGAACACCATTTCAGAAGATTTCAATCCTTATATCCCTAATTTCAGGTGAGTGTCGAACAGACAATAGGCAACAATTTGGCAACTGCAGAATTTCAGGAACAGGCGTATGTCTGTCTGCGTATGTGTGCATCCATTCTACTACAGAACGAGAACCTCTGCAGACCCTTGTTCTGCAGGGCTGGCGTTTGGTGCCCTGTAACTTCTGTCATTTTTATACTTTGATGAACTCTATCATGGTAAGTGAGTCTTAACTGTCTTATCTTTCCAATGATAGAGCACTTGTGTTCAATCAATTTCTCAGAGTCACTTCAGAGCAGTTAGTAGTTTTTATCACTAATAAACTTCTGTAGTACTGAAAGGGACAAATAAAGGGAGACACGGTAAATAAAAGAATTAATCGTCACCTTTGGATTTACAGATGAGACTTTTACTAAAATCAGTAGGAGCAGGGGATCGACATTTCAGAGTACCATCTGATCAAATAAACCGTGATCATATCATTACACATCAGCAAACTCTGTGGCTGAGTATGCCCCTCGCCTTTTCCCCCATGGCACAGATCAGAGCCTCAGAACACGTGTTCTTGTGCAGTCCTTTACTGGTGTTAGTTAAAGAAAGTAAAAAGAGACCTGTGCAATTAGAGGGGATAATCCCGTCTCATAACCTTAGGCTTTCTCACATAATCAACTGAGAGAAAGAAGCACCTCATCTACATTTTACAGACTCTACTGCTGGCATAAGAAGCCTCAGTTAAGTAGGCTGTGTGATTATTCTCCATGTTATCAGAGATATCCAGAATCACAAATAATCAGTCATTACTGTGGGAAAATACTCATTGTCTTAACCAGTCCTGTCATGTAACTTAAAAAGAATGAATTTAATAAGGATCATCGTCTTGAGATTAGGCAATTTATAATTTTTTCTGTGTCATGGATACAACTATTTGCTATGCCATAACATTGTAAGCATCTCATGGGGAAAAGACAATATCTGGCATTAGATCATGTACAGATTCCTTTAAAATGGTGCATGCATAGTCTTTTGGAATCTACATAGCAAGGATAATGTGCCAGTAAAAAATATTTTTACTGCTGTAAAAGTGCAGTACGAAGAGAGATTGATAAAAGAGTAGGTTTACTATTTGGGTATCATGGGAGTTGTTTCACCGTAACTTGTGCAGGTGAAAAAAGAAATGCAAAATTAGAGAGATTAGAGACTAATTAGACACTAATTAGAGACTAATTTGATGTTAGTTAGTGGTGATTAGAGACTTAATCACCACTAACTAACATCAAATACTATTTTTACAGAAATCAGAATTTAAGTGGCCTGAATTACTGACGTCAGAATTAATCTGAAACCTCTATTTGCTACATTTGGAGTAATAGCTGTTCCTTAAAACATTTCTGAAAAAGGAGTGTGACAAAGAAATCCTAAGAGCAGACTGCAGGCTAAGCTTACACTCTGGGACTGCTTCCCTAACCTCACTTTTAAAGATGTCATTCAACTCTTAAAAATCAGAGTACAAAACTAAATCATGCAGTTTGGCTGTTAATCGCTTCAGTGGTGAAATAAAGTAATAGAAGATTTTGTGGAAGGACTTTTGCTTTGCTTTGTTTTTCATGGCTAAAATCTTATCCTCAGAGATGCAATTCCTTTGCATATATAAATAGAAACAATCTGGTCCCACTCTTTCTACTGCAATCAGGAAAAAAGCAATCAATTTGTTAAACAGACTTAAGAGAGAGAAAAGTCTTACGTCTTGGAAGACAGATGTTTTCTGATTACGCTTTCTATTGCAGTCTCATTTAGAAATTGCATAAGTCACAGATAACTTTAGCAAAGGTTACAGTTGGTGCAGTTCCACTGCTTTGTTCGGTTCTCAATACCAGCTTTATTTAGTTTGTGAGATAGTGTTTAAATAATTTGAACCTTCTTAAGAGCTGAAGCAATGCTACTGTCCTCAGAAAAACTCTGGTGTACTGCAAACCTAAATAATAGTCTAAAGTTTTCCTAAAGCATCATCTTGCTACTTCTCTGATTATGCTCTGCAAAAAGGGAGTGCTAAAAATGAATAAATGTATAAGACAACAAAAAAAGTTTTTACAAATACATTAATGACAAGAAGAGAGCCCAGGAGAATCTCCATCCTTTATTAGATGCGGGGGGGAACATTGTCACTGAGGATAAGGAAAAGGCTGAGGTACTTAATGTCTTCTTTGCCTCAGTCCTTAACAGTCAGACCAGTTATCCTCAGGGTACTCAGCCCCCTGAGCTGGAAGACAGGGACGGCGAGCAGGATGAACCCCCCATAATTCAAGAGGAAACAGTCAACTACCTGCTACACCACCTGGACGCTCACAAGTCTATGGGGCCAGATGGGATCCACCCGAGGGTGCTGAGAGAGCTGGCGGAGGAGCTTGCC
>NW_008825498.1:4917929-4926425 GCF_000699105.1 Pygoscelis adeliae | reverse complement strand
AGCAAGTGGGGCGGCAGTGTTGATCGGCTCGAGGGCAGGAAGGCTCTGCAGAGGGACCTGGACAGGCTGAGGCTGGATCGAGGGGCCGAGGCCAACTGTATGAGGTTCAACAAGGCCAAGTGCCGGGTCCTGCACTTCGGCCACAACAACCCCATGCAACGCGACAGGCTTGGGGAAGAGTGGCTGGAAAGCTGCCTGGCGGAAAAGGACCTGGGGGTGGTGGTCGACAGCCGGCTGAACATGAGCCGGCAGTGTGCCCAGGGGGCCAAGAAGGCCAATGGCATCCTGGCCTGTATTAGCAATAGTGTGGCCAGCAGGAGCAGGGAAGTGATCGTGCCCCTGTACTCAGCACTGGTGAGGCCGCACGTCAAATACTGTGTTCAGTTTTGAGCGCCTCACTACAAGAAGGACACTGAGATGTTGGAGCGTGTCCAGAGAAGGGCAACGAGGCTGGTGAGGCGTCTGGAGAACAAGTCTTATGAGGAGCGGCTGAGGGAACTGGGGTTGTTTAGCCTGGAGAAAAGGAGGCTGAGGGGAGACCTCATTGCTCTCTACAACTCCCTGAAAGGAGGCTGTAGCGAGGTGGGTGTCGGTCTCTTCTCCCAAGTAACTGGCGATAGGACGAGAGGAAATGGCCTCAAGTTGCGCCCCGGGAGGTTTAGATTGGACGTGAGGAAAAATTTCGTTACTGAAGGAGTGGTTAAACATTGGACCAGGCTGCCCAGGGAAGTGGTTGAGTCCCCATCCCTGGAAGTATTTGAAAGACATGTAGATGAGGCGCTTAGGGACGTGGTTTAGTAGGCATGGTGGTGTTGGGTTGATGGTTGGACTCGATGATCTTGGAGGTCTCTTCCAACTTTAATGATTCTATGATTCTATGATTCTATGATTCATTAATACAATCTCATTTACGCAGAAGGTCATGTGCTGACAGTTGTGTAGAGATGGTGATGCTGACCATGATTGTTGTTGCTTATACTTCCCACTACAAAATCTCCGTTTATTTGCTTATAATTTAAGTAACCGTTAATATGTTAAGATAAAAAAATTCTGTGTAAAGTGTCTTTCCTAGGTTGAGCTATTCCCAAACATAGGAAAAAATTCTCTATGTAGGAAAAACAGAAAGCAAAAATCCGCCAAACTCTTCACCTCTTTTGCTCCCCAAAAGAAAAACAACAAGACCATTTGGTCATAATTTAAATTATCTGTATTTTGAAAGAGGAATAGTGGCCTTTTACACCATCTGTGTGCTCAGTCATGGGCATGAACATCTTCCCAAATGTTACCAAATAGTAAGCATTTTAAAAAATGAATCTGATTTCCTAGAACGAGTAAAATTCAAAAGATTCTGCCCCCACCGAGCATGTGCCAACCTCGCAGAGTTTCAAGAATTGACAATAAAAGTATGTTTGGCAAAAGGATTAAAGGTTATTACAGTATTGCAGTTACTCCTCGGGGAAGTGAGACATTCTGGGGGGAAAGGATACTATATATATTATACCTGATACAACAAACAGCCAGTCTTTTAAATTCTAGATACAGTTACAAATTCCAGTGAATGTTCCAGACACCATAAGAAGAATACCAAACTGGAAGGGTTTTTTTTAAAAAATCATATTTAGGTCTAGATTATTTTAAAATAGATTTTGAATCACAAATCTAGCTTGTGTTTGTTAGTTAGCTAAAACTCCTTACTTCTGTGGGTAGCTTTCCTTGCAGTATATTTCTAAGTATGTCTGACTGCTTATTGATTAGTGGTGATCTGCTGCATCATGCCACGAGATCTCCTTTCCAGTGTCCAGGCCATCAGTCAGAAGAAATAAGGCTAAAAAAGGCTAAAGTAGCCTTTGGCATAACCTACAGCAACCTGAGACCTGATCTAGGACTGTACTACCATCTGAGGGTCCCCAAGGCTCACTACAGGTTTTTTTTTTCCTGCTAGTGGCACGCTTCCTGTTCCAAAGAAAACAAATAACAAGTATCCTACACAACTCTGAGGTGGTCTTAAGATAGCCATCTATTCCCATTATTTATTATTGGTATTGCAATGGTGCCTAAAAGTCCCAGTCACAAAAGAGAACCCTAGGATTGTCCTACGGTCTGTATAAATGAAAAATGAAAATAAACCCTACATCAGGAATTTATGTCTGTCTTACCTTCAGCATCTGGTGCTTCCATGATAGGTATTTATACATACACACACACACACACACACACAAATGTTTACAACTTGCAAAAATGTAAGTCTTTTCATCTACTTCTCAAAGCCGGTAATTTATCTTGATCTGAACCACAATGACAAAAATTAAGTTCATGGAGCTCCATATGCTTAATAAGAACAACCAAAAACTGCTGTGGAAATCAATCTGCCAAAAACTGATTAGGTGCTGTAATTGTGCATTGTTGCTCAGAGAGTTTTTCACAAGGGAAAATTTGGTAAGATGAATTTTTCCAAGTTCCCATGGTAAAAGCAGTAAGAAATATTAAATTCTTATGATCTGTGGTTATGCACTTATTTTTTGTGTTCTCAAATATAAACAACAACAGTCAGGTCTTAAATATATTTAAATGTATTTAGGAATAAAGATTATAAAAAACCTAAAGCAAGAACAGCATCTTAGAGAAATTCTTGAATCTAAACATTTTCTGAGCAAGTATCTACTTTTTTCCCCCAAGATGTTTTGGTAGAATGACGTTGCAAGCATTTAAATACAAACTGGGAAGAAGAGAAAATGAGAGGTTTTTAAAGAGGTTCTGTGTTTCAGAACACTTTTGGAGAGAATCAAACAGACCAAAGAACGGGTATGAAATGATATTTAAATTGAGGATTAGTGACATGGCACCAAATGCACATGCAGATACAGGCAATCTGGAAAATACATTTTGCAATAGGGACAGAAGGTCTTTTCATTCATAATACTTTCCACATAGGAACGTAAAGGTTCTCTCTGTCTTACTTATCATCTAGTTTCCATGGCTAACACACCTCTTTGAAGAGAATTCTGAGTTTTAGTGATGATAGGAAGGCAGAGGTTACCTAATTAAGTTACCATGTACTATTTTGGAAGACTAACATCCTTCTGTTCTGCTTTTTTTCTATTATACTTAGGATAACACGGGCATTTGATTTACTCTGGAGTTAGCACTTTCTTTCTCTGTTTGTCATGAAGTTTTCTGCAGCTACCCTTTTCACATCACTGGGTACCCTCCCCATAGTTTCTAGCTGATTGCCTAAATAAAAGGTTCCAATTCAATTCTCCCAAGGGAAAAAAAAAATGCAACTTAACTTCTGTGGAAAGCAAACAAAAAGTCACAGGAAAACCTTTATATTGGAGAAACTATGCACAGAGCAACCAACCAATACTGACACAGTTACCCAACATCTATGTGGCCTGTTAGTTCAAGTTTCTAGTTATTTCTTTTCCTTCTTTTTTGTCCTAGTTTTGTTACTTCGGTGTTTTTCAGTGCACTTGCTGTGACATTTGTGCTTTCATGGATTGTTTTTTAATTGCGTTACTTTCTTCCATGATCTCTTTTGTTTTCTTCATTTCCTCTTTCTTTTTCCTGTATTATCATTTCAGTAAATACAGAAGTTTGCAAATAAATATGTGAACAAAAGAAGCATTTGAAAATAAATAGTCCTGTAACACAAAATAAAATTAGTAATTTATTGTATTTGTGGTTCAACAGAAAATACATTCTAGCTTTAATTTCCTGAAAATCATATGTTCATTTTAGTTATTCCTGTATTGGTGTGGCTTAGTTCAAAATCCTTAGCTGATGATTTTAGAGCTCCTTATGTTCAGCTAAGTCTAGAAAGAGTTTAAATGACCCAAATGATTTAAGAGGTGACACTAAACTATCAAAATTCTGGGGCTGTTCTCATTATCCTAGGTGCATAGGGGATTTGCAGAAAGGCGGAGATGAAAATATTCAGAAAATACGCTGTTGCAGTCCTGCAGGGAACTTTGAGATGGTTGTGTCCACACAGGTTTCATTGACAGATCAGGCATTAAGTAGGAAATGTGTTTTTTTAAGTGTTGTATAAAAAACTTCTCTTTTTCAATGGATGAATTCATGTTTGCAGTTCTGATCATCGCACCTCCAAAAAGTACAGTTTAAAAGGGTACAAGGAAAAGTGAAAAAAGACAGGCAGAGCTGTGGGTGGCTTTCGTACAAAGGAAACTAAATGGGTCAGGACATTTCAGTTTCAAATCAGACAGCTAGAACAAGGTAATTAGTGAATGATTATTCATTTTTTTTCTTCCAAACACAGAAACTGGGAATCCTCCAACTAAATGATCAGGCTGCAAGTTTAAAGCATACAAAAATAAGTATATTTTCATTCAATGCAAAATTAAATTTTAGAGCTCGCTGCCACAGGGACTTATAGGGGGCCAATGTTAATGTGGTTTGAGAAAAATTAGTCGAACTCAAAAGAGATAAATTTAATAATTACTGATGGACTCAATGGTTCTGTCTGAATTTCTGGTTCCAGTAACCCCCAACCTGCTGACCACAGGAGCTGAGGAGTTTCTGTGTCATGGAGAAGCAAATGTATCCACTCTCTTCCTTGACATAGTCCTTCTGTCTGGGACAGCACAGTGAGCTAAATGAATCCCAACCATTATGGATATTTAAATATTTTGCAGTGTAAACAATCACAGCAGGTTAAACAAGCAAATAAACACTCTGTTAATGGAACACGGTAAAATAACATGCTAGCTCTAAACCTAAATTTGTGAACTAGTTACTGCTTTTGACATGATAGAGAAGTTCTTTCACACATACAGGAGCCACATTATGAAGCTGCTGTGCCACACAGATCTGGAACATGGAGAGCCAAGTTATCAGACAACCTGCCCCCGGAGCAGAACAGTAAGGATGAAGTCTTACATTTGAAGCAGGGCTAAATAACTTGCAAATTTATTACCCAGCATTATTTATGCTCCTGGAATCCATGAGCCATGCTGTGACTTCCATGATTAGATCAGTTCCATGTTAATTTTTAAATGCTTTTATTTGAAAGGATCAGCAACTAAGAATCTGTATTACCCAAAGCTATAATTATTGTAGCTGTACTGAATATAATGGAGATTAAAGATTACAGTTCGGATCAAACCATTATGTTCAGCACACACATGAAACAATACAAAAGGTAATAACTTCAAACAGTGAGGTTGCTTGTAAAAGAACAGCTTAAAAAGAGGAGCTATGTCTAAGGCTCGGACTTACCACACGGCTGATTTTGTAACTGGCTGGACATTAGGAGGGCTTACAGTAACTGAATACATATGCATTCTTAGCCCCAGCAAATGCAAAACACTAAGTAGGATTGCACAGGAAGTCTAAGCCAAGGCACACGATTGCTGTTGCCTGGTCCTGGTCTATGTTCTGTGCAGCTGAGAAAAAACAGCAAGGTCAGTGCATTTTATCATTCAGAAATCGTTTTGAGTGCCAAGGCTCAGATTCATGATCTCCCCCTTACTCTTGGGTCACCTTTGTGTCTAGAGACTCCTCCTTCTTCCAGGTCTATTGGTATACGCGAGTATGCATGTTGAAGTCAGGATGGTGCAGAGGAGAAAGGAAGGTGGCATCTCCTTTTCCTAAAGAGTGGGGATCAGAAGAAGAAAACCTTCTGAGCTCCTGTCACAGAAGAGTTTGTCCCTCTCCGCTTCCAATTCTCTCCTTTCATCTCCTGTGAAAAAAAGGATGTTTAGGCCTGCCTCATCCATTCATTTATGGCAGTTTGACCACCCTCTGGCTCTTCTTTCCTCTAGGCTTGGAGGTCTGCTCCATCACCCTGCTGAAGGTCACACATAGAAATAAGATGCAAGTATCCATAGCATCTAGGCATCCATTCTGTTCCACGCTTACTTAGCTAAGCTGCTGAGGTTACAATCATCTTTTGGCTTAAGCTGAGGAAGTGCAATAATTTTTCATACATAATTGTGGTTGGTTTTCCAAACTTTCATAAAATAACATAGGAACTTCCCATACATGAATACAGGTATTGTAGATGTAAATGCTAGCTACGCAATATAGATTAATAGATTTTAAATGCCTACTCTTTATTTCAGGAGGATCTACTGACTTGTTTGATAGTACGTTTTTGTTTGTGCTTAGGATCCGTGGTTAGAATAGTGTGCTGTAAGGTGGTATGCCATACCAGCATTACAAACAAACTGATCATCTCTCACCACAGACAAGAAAGGGCCGCTGGCATCTTAGCACCTTCCTCCCCTTTACCACTTCTCTACCGCTCCTGCTTGTTCATTAGTCATGACCACGCTTCCAAACCTTTATTCAGGTATCTATTGCTATAAAAACTGCTATATATATCTATAAACAGCCCTACACTACACTAATGGGCAAATGAAAAGTGGAGATGTTTGTCACTGAAATAAAGCGACAATAAAGGCTTTTTTATAATTTTTGGAATTGTCAGCTCTCAAGTTTCACTTGTAATGCATTCAGATTTTCTTTTCAGGGTACAAACTGACCACGTCAGCCTTGCTGGTGATTCAAGTCTCATTTATTCTGTTCCAGATGGCCTGTCCAGGCAAGAGAAGGACAGATAGCTTCAGACATTTTGATGGTAGGAACTAGCAAGGGAGCAGATTTCCTCCTGCATGTGCTTTGCTTTTCTAATTTGTCTTTTTCCTGGAAACAATCTTTGTTGCTGCAAGACCAGTCAGGTGACAGTGAGTGTTCATTTAGTCCATTGCCCTTAGAATGGACAGACTTTAGGTCTCAAATAATGGTTGAAATGTCTGTAACAATTGCAGTCTCTCAGATCAGCTTTTTTTGTTCTCTGATAAGATTATATTCCAGTCATTAAAAAGGCACATGTGAGAGAGGAAGAAACAAAAACACTGATCTCTGATTTTTTTTTTCTTTTTAAATCCTACTACCCAATCAACTTGTTCCTGCCAGGAATGCAGTCTTATCTGTGGCAGTGAACTCAGCGAGGTTAGCACTTCTAAAAGTTATTCCAGAATTCTTATTAAAAAAAAATTGCAGAACTAATAAGAGCTTAAGGATTCCCCTTTAATGATTTCACTACCATCCCATTATTTTATTACAATTATGTTATTTTATTACAATAAATTCCAGCCATAACTGAACAGTGCTTTTTTTTCCTGGAAAAAAATGAAATCTGAACTTGTGTTCATCATAAGCAAGCATGAAGCGCTGTGAAAGTGCACATCAAACTTTCATAAAATAACATAGGAACTTCCCATACCTGAATAACTGTCACATCTTCATAAACAAAGCTTTAAATCTGTTCCTCAGACACTAACTGCAGGGTAAGTAGTTAATCTTTGGGTGGGTAGCTCAGCCTTCATTGGCTCCTTTTGCAGGCCACTAGCTTCTGGCCTGCAAAATGGACATCATGGCATTGCTATAAAGCACATGGAGATCTTCAGATGGAAAGGCATGGTATTAACTTATATTTCAAAATGTTTTAATCAGATGACGTTTAGCTGTCATTTCCTAAACTATACAGTAAGTGTTGAATTATTTTCTGCAAACATTGCATTTTGGGGCATTTCCTAGACATATGGCATTAGCTTTTCTGACAGGAAACCAGAAATCAGACTCAAGACACTCTCAGCTCCTGTAAAGTGTCACAGTTCCAGGAAACCAAAAGATCAGTCAGCCTATTCAGCAGATTATAGAAGACAAACACAAATTCACTCTTTAGCAAGGGTCAATATTTGCTGTTGCCTCAGTTTATAAAACAATAAAATGTCATAGTGTCTGAATAGAAGGGAATAGCCTTTAAAAATAAGAAGAGGGAAGGAGCAAAACTGATCATCTTTATTACAGAATGCTTCCCAGTGAGAAAGAAAAAAAACTGTGATGGAGATGGTACACCTATTAGGAAGAAAAAAGGGAAAAAAAAAAGTATTCTATGGCAAAAGGAGGATGAATTCTTAAATAGAATCATTGTGCATATACTGTCATAGTTTCCAGCAGAGATAAATAGAGCATTTTTCTGCAAAACATCAGGATAAATATGTTATCCATCTTTCAATCTATGGAAATACATTGGGTTCTTATATTAAAATATTACCTGAATAGTACATAACCAGCAAAAACATAGAAAAGAAGCCCTTGGTTACCGGAGAGCTGAAAAGAGAGCTGAAGGAGAGAAAAGCACCCCATTTCTCCAGGATGCCAAAAGCTAGAAATTATTTAGTGGTGAATAATCAATGTGAAACCAGCAGCCTGACTCCATTACCTTATGCTATGTAGGTCAACAAGAGAGATAGAGAGACAGAGACAAGTACTTAAATTAAAGATTATTTTCACTCAGCTTGCATAAATGCAAATCATACCTATGTTATTTGCCTCTTCCATTGTTGTGGTTTAACCTCCTTAACTGAGTTTAATAATTGAAATAAAATAAAATACTACTAATAATAGTAATAATAAGAAGAAGAATATACAAAGCAAGTGATGCACAGTGCAATTGCTCACCATCCGCTA
>NW_008825498.1:4891526-4914181 GCF_000699105.1 Pygoscelis adeliae | reverse complement strand
GTACCCTTTTGGGTCCTTGAAATACCCTCTCCTGAGGTAGTCTATGCCAAGGATGCACGGAGCATCTGGGCCAGTCACAATGGGATGCTTTTGCTGCTCATTCCCCGTTAGGCTCACTTTGGCCTCCAATACAGTTAGCTGTTGGGATCCCTCTGTCACCCCAGAAATACAGATGGGTTCTGCCCCTTTATAGCTTGATGGCATTAGGGTACACTGTGCACCGGTGTCCACTAGAGCCTTATACTCCCATGGGTCTGATGTGCCAGGCCACCGAATCCACACAGTCCAGTAAACCCAGTTGTCCCTTTCCTCCACCTGGCTGGAGGCAGGGCCCCTCTAGTCCTGGTCATAGTATTCATTTCTTATTTCCTATAAATACAAGTCAGAAGTCTCTTCATTAAGATCAGAAGTAAGATTGGCCCTTCTACTCTGTCTGGGGAACTGCTCACTGGACACTGGAGCAGCAATTTTCCTGTAGAACCCCCTTTTGTGATTGTTTTTCCTTGCGACTTGTGTACCCATGCCTCTAGGGTTGAGGTAGATTTTCCATCCCACTTCCTCATGTCCTCTCCATGGTCACACAGGTAAAACCATAGGGTGCCCCATGGTGTGTACCCTTTATATCCTCTCTCTTGAGCAAAAGAATGCTGACTCCTAATAGCCAAGATACTGGTCTGTACAGGTGGGGAGTGTGGACCTATCCTCTTCAAGCTGCTGGACCTTCCAGGACAGTTTCTCCACAGCCGAGACGAGGGAGGAAGAGAGACTTTCTTCGTATTGCTGGAGTTGATCAGCCAGTTCATCCACCATTTGTCCCTCTCCGTCTTTCCAGGTCATCACTGACAATGAGTTGCCATATGACAATGATGCGCTCCTTACAAATTTCCGCCACATGGGTCATGTGCACTTGACTTCATCTGGATCTTTGGATAGCTGCTCGTTGTTCAGGTCACCATAAATCACTGCCAGCACGGCTAATTACCTCAGGTACTGGATACCCCTCTCCATGGTGGTCCACTTACCTGGGTGACATATAACATCTTCCTTAATGCTCTCTGGTTAATCTGTTATTATCTCAAACCCTTCATGCCCCATGTTGGGCACCAAAAAGGGTTGTCGTGGTTTAACTTCAGTCGGCAACTGAACACCACACAGCTGCTGGCTCACTTCCCCCCACCCCTCCCAGTGGAGTGGGGGAGAGAATTGGGAGAGTAAAAGTGAGAAAACTCATGGGTTGAGATAAAAACAGTTTAATAATTGAAATAAAATACTAATAATAATAGTAATAATAAGAAGAATATACAAAGCAAGTGATGCACGATGCAATTGCTCACCATCCACCAACTGATGCCCAGCCAGTCCCCGAGCAGCAGCCCCCCCGGCCAGCTTTCCCCCAGTTTATGTACTGAGCATGACGTCACATGGTATGGAATGTCCCTGTGGCCAGTTTGGGTCAGCTGTCCTGGCTGTGCCCCCTCCCAGCTTCTGGTGCACCTCCAGCCTTCTCAGTCGGTAGAGCATGGGAAGCTGAAAAGTCCCTGACTAGTGTAAGCACTACTTAGCAACACCTAAAACATCGATGTGTTATCAACATTATTCTCATCGTAAATCCAAAACACAGCACTGTACCAGCTACTAGGAAGAAAATTAACTCTATCCCAGCCAAAACCAGGACATCCATGAACAAGGCAATGAAGTATCACATTTCTGGCTTCAGAATTCTGAAACACTTTAAATATCTAACTTAGAATGAGATAAATAGCCTTCAGGAAATGCTTGGGGTTTTTTCTCTCCCTGACTTTCTACTCACTGTAAAGCCTAGACAACTTGTTTAAACATTAGCAATTTAATCCCATCTTCAGAGTTTAGGATTTTTACATCCATCATTTTTAGACTTTTCTAATAGATGGCCAAGGAACATCACACTCTTCAGAAAGACTGAGGCAAGGATGAAAGAAAACTAAAATCGGCCAAAGTGAATTGTGTGTAATAGTTGAGAATGCCTGTATATTGACTGAAGTTCATCCTAGGGCCAGTCCTATCATTAGAATAAGGACTTTCTTTCACAGCATCTTCTTCTGATCCCATCATCTCCATCAATTGCTTTCAGGTGGCCTTTCTCACCTACCATTAGCATACTGCAGTATCATTTCTAGAAGTGTGTTTTATTTGCCACATATATTTTGTTGCATTTCAATGTCATGTTGCAGAGATCCTGTGAAAGAACATTGCATTCATGGTCACAGGTCACACTTCATAACCTCAGGACACTCTTTAATAGACTACAAGGTGACTAAAGCATAAAAGACACTCTAAAAGCACTTTATGGGTGTTATTTGCAGCAAGTGCCAGTTGTTAATGACCCAACACAAAATGTCATCTAGTTTTCACATATTAATGATCCCTTGTAACCTAGGTAACTTATTTTAATTACATTTGCAAGAACAGAAATGCCAGCTCTTTAAAACGAACCAGAAAGGTCATGTTCTTAGTCATAAGCCTACCTAAAAATTAACTATGAACTCCAATAACAGACAACTGACCTGAAAATTTGGAGCATCTACTGTAGTTGTATGTCAAATATCCTTCTATTGTCTGCTCTTATTATACTCATGTTTTCCATGAAAACAAAATTCCCCGAATGAAAATTATTAACAGATAATGGATACAACATCATTAAAAATGTCAGGATTTTTTTTTTTTTTTTTAATAAGACATATGCCTGTTTTTTTCTTTTAAAATCTCAGATACATGGTTTGGAAGATTAGAGTCCTTTGAAATATTGTAATATATTAAGACAGTAGGAGAGGAGGCCATTTGAATTGAATTACAAAGGAATTATATAGATTGCCTTGTAAGCTGACCAGAAAATTATCTCTTATCAGCATTTATTAGAATCATGTTGCTAATCCTAACTCCATGGATCTTTATGAGAATTTTGGAACACTTAGTTTATTTGTCATTTAGATATCATTGCATTAAAATATGCTTATATATCCACCCACGTGTATAGCTGATCTTTACTAAAAATAAAGAAGTAGCTGGAGATACTGTGTACTCTGAGAAGTAAGCAAGTTGTTAAATTCACTAGGTTAGCCCCAAATCTACAAGTCTGTTTTTTTCTACTTCATAGTGTTAAGGAGGTAAAAGACATATTTCTCAGGCTTATCATATTTATTACATTATTATCAAACAAAAATTGAAATCTCGTTGCAATAGTCATTTTCATAAGCAATGCAGGAAATAGAATTTGCATTGAAGAATTTTTTGTTTAATAGGAAGGACCTTATTGCTGCCTTGAAATATAAAAAGAGTTAATCAAATTCCAAATATTCTAGACATCCCTTTTCCCTTAAAAAAAAAAAGGAGAGAAAATACTGTACTGTGTTTTCTCATGTCTGTCTTCTGATTTTTTAAAAACTTCTTTCTGCACCATTCAGAGGGAGGAAAATCTCCAAAATTTTTTTCAGCAAAGTCATGTCATGAAGAAAACACAATTGTCAACAGCTCAAAACCAGACAAAGGAATATTATTCCTATTTTATAGATAGAAAAATCAGAGCGGAACTAAAAAGTATATGCAAATATTCCAAAAATAGACCAACCATAAGTTCATTCTTCTTTTTTTAAGTTTTAAAAAAGTGCTGTCTGCTGACAAAGTATATTGTTCTCAGTGCTTATGTACAACCCCTTTTTTCAAATAAATGGGTTGTGCTTCCACCCCCACCCCCACCCCAAATAAATTGGAGGAAATTCCCAAAATACAGATAATTTTTTAATCTGTTAATTTTTTTCTGGATTTGATTATTCCATGTTGTATGCGAGTTATTTAAATGTAAAATCAGTAGTATTACAAATGAAGCCCCTACTTTTCACATATTTGTTATATTTCTCTGCAAGATGAGACCATTTTTGGGGGAAAAGTTGCTGTGTACTTGGGTTTGACAAGGATGAGTTTATTTCAGCTGCAAAGAGGACACAGGTAATCTGTTAATTTAAAAGTGGATTAACTGTATGGTCAAATGTGGAAAGCATGGTGAAAAGCTCTGGACATGTTCACTGGCAGGTGAATTCCAGGAAAATATTTAAAGTGTGGCATTGGGACTAGAGACAGAGCAAAGCACTGGTTCAAGCAGCTGCAGCATTTTTTGCCGGCTTTTGTTGTTAAGTGAAGTTAATGAAAGGTAGTTAGGGCTCAATGCTTAACCTAAGGCCCAGCACTTCTGAAAAGTATAACCAAATGGACATTACAGAGAAGATTGCAAATGGGCACATAAACTTTGATGGTCAAGTTAATAAACAGCACAAACACTGCTTATTATATGAAAGTGGAAGATGCAATTAATGTTCCAGTGGCACGGAGTAATTCTAGTAATTAAGAAAATCCTTCTGTGATTTTAAGGCATAGTGCCAAATGTACTAATACCTTTCTTGTCTGGAAAGTTAATTTGGGATGTTGCTTGTGCGTTGTCCATAACTTGGCTACTGGGCACTGAAAAGCTTCTGGTTTAGACTACTTGGGTTCCCCAGTTTTACAGTTTTGAGTGTTGCTTGTTCTGGAGGTGGAGAATTTGTGCGGAACCAACAGTCCTCCAAAACAATCCAGTACACTTCTTCAGGTTCAGGCACCTCAATATTGCCCCAAACAAGAGGCTGGGTAAATTTGTGAATAGTTCAGAAGATCACTGAAGTCGTAAACCTGTTTCTCACTCAGCTAAACCAATTATCCAGATTAACTCTGTAATGAAAATATAACACTAGAATTTCTAGCATTTCCCAAATATGAAAGGGATCACATAACTTTTCTGTAACCATCTGTGAGAACTCTGAGAAGACCAGCAATACCGTTCCTCAATCACATGTGTTTAATTTGGTTACCCTTTCTGTAAATTCAGGCAGAACAAAAAAACATTCTGCCTGCTAAGAAGATTAAACATTACTCATAAAGGACCTTGTCAGCTAGGACTTCAAAACATTTTTACAAAGTTTTTGCACATAATAAAAGATGCCACATTGGTTACACAACTGGGATATTAGGAAAAATAGGTTCTGTTTAATATGCTTGCTTGAGCATATTTTCAAAACTGCTGAAATAGGCATAAAATTAGGTACTGTAAAAAGATAATATTCCTACTCTTTGCTCATTTCCAAGTGTAAATCAGCAAGAGGAACTATGGAGAAGTAATAAAAACTCCCCCCAAGTGAAGTGGATATATTTAACCTCTGCAGCAAAGTCCCTCTCAGCTGACTTTGGAATGGGAACCATGTTCTGTTACCCTGCTTGCGCAATACTGCGCCTCCCTTCGGTCTGTAACCAGTGAGCAATTAGGCCACCGACACAAGAAGTGGAAGTATTGCACAAGTCGATCGCAATATGAAGAAGCATATGCTCATATATTATGAATAAGAAAATCAATTCACGTGGAAGACTAATCAACTGTAGCCTTGAAATAAAACAGGAAATAATTAAAGTTTTTTGTCTCACAAAGGGTATATCACATATTTTAAGACAGTCACACAGTGCTAGCTCTTAAAGGTAATTATATATGCACACCTGTTTATAGGGAACTTAAAACTTCAGTGGCTCCTGAGCATATCGTTCCCATGAACGGTCAGTTAGCTCGTTTCAGAGGAACGGTATATCCTATAGGAATCAACCCACGATAGTAGTGTACAGGACAAAAGATGACCTTCAACTACAAATACCTGACTGGAACATGAGCCATTCCTCAGTTTTTTCTTTTAGAGGATAGCAGCAGTTCACTGCAGAGAAAATTTTCGATAAAAATAAATTCCTGTCAGGATAGCTTTCTGATTTTCTGTATTTTTCTGCATCTTTCTAGGTTTATACGATTTCTCTTCCTATCTCAATACCGCTCCAGCAATTAAGTCAGTACAAGGCACTTATTTTAGTGCGGGCAAGAATGAACCACTTTCTAGAAAAGTGGGGGTTTTTTGCAAATACCCCTTTTCTCCATTCAGCTACTTTTTTGTTCTCATCAGCCTCGTCCTTTTCAACTTTTCATATTTTTTTGTTGAGGAGGAAAGGGGTGGCTGGGGCTATTTTTAGAAGCACTGATTCAGAGTCTTTTATGCTTCCCTGTTCCCATCAGGCTGAGATGAGTGCTGGTTATTAGTGGAGTACAATATCTGGCATATACCACAACAACACAATTACAGCATTACCTGAAATTACCTTAGGAATTTGCCAAAACAAAAAGACCCACACATTTAATTAGAATGTTGTGGTTTCTTTTTAAGAGGTTAGATTCATAATTCAGAGTTTATTTTAAATAAGTATTTAGTACATTCTTTCCTTCCAGGTTCAGGGATATTATAATTTGTGCCTGAAGGGGCTCTCTTAATCACTTGCATGAAGAAGGACATCATATCAGTTAGCTTTGTCAATAACCTCAACCAGTGTGAAACTAGCAGAAGGAGAGACAGAAAGAGGCACTGAAGCAGAAGTTATTTCTTAGTCTGCAGTATTCATTAATATTTTGATTCATTTTTGTTCTCAGCCAGTCGAGTAGAATACATTTTATTTTTATATAGATTCTTACTGCACAAATCTCTCTCTCTCTAAATTTCACTTACACTTAATTTATAACCTCTGTGCCAGGCTCTTTTTCCACATCCATCTTGTGCTGGGGAGCTCCATTAATTTCTGTGGAATTACTCCCAATTTCAAGTGAAAGAAGAACGCATCTTCCCATCATTCCCTCTCCATTAGAGCAGAGAGTGAGCACCAGTTGTGCTCCTGCTTATGCTCTGCAGGGAAACATCTTCTAATTCTGTCTAACGTTGCGAGGTAGATATGAGACACCAGTAATAGTGTTACTCGGTTTAAGTAGGAATAGCAGAACTATTAAAAACAGACAGCTGGGCAAGGTCTTGCTTGTTTTAGTACTTGTATATTCCAGGGAAAGCAGGAACACCACATTCAGAACAGTTCATCCCACTTACAAGTCAAAGCAAAGGGAACTAGCTTGATCTCCTTTACATCCGTAGTACACAAGAGAATTAATACTTCTCAGCTGAAGTTTTCCCATTTGGTCCCCATCACCAGTCAAAGGCAGTACAAGAGCTAATTCCATTATCAGATTTAAGGGAAGCCTGCCAGCTCCCATGATTGTCTTCAAGTGATTGGCTCACTGATCTTGATTATATCTAAATGCTGCAATCTTGCGCAAGGATTGCTCTTAGTCATTATATTGGAATAAAATGTGTTCACTTCCCAGTCACTTTGGACCCCATTATTTTTCAATAAAATCAATCCGATTTAAAAATCAGATATGGAGAGATGAACACTATTCATGGAGAGCGACATGTTCTCCATCTGTATTTCAGTTAAGAAATGCCACAGCATTATACCTGGGCAGATTGAAGGAGAAAGAAAAGGACAGAAATCAAACTTCCTCTTACACATTTGTTGTGCACCCAGGTATAAATACACTGAGAAACCCTGAATTACAGTCACAAAAAACCTGTCCAAAACTGCACTTGGGCATGGCTCGAGCTGAAAACAAGAGGAAGCTCAGGGAGCAACTCAATGTAGTGTCTGATTAGAGTGTACCTACAATTAATTGACAAATCTGCATATGCTGGCTGAACTTAATAAAGACAGATGTTTTCTAAGAAGGTTCAATTATGGTATTTTTACTTGACATGCGAACTAGAAAGTCACATATATATTGCTTCAAACTGTTTGAGATGCTGAACATCCTATACAGCTTAGCATGTGACGCTTACTACAGGATTTGAAATTGCTAACTTCTGTGAAAGTTTTCAAATGGTTCCCACCTGAGTTAAGAGAATGGGAAGTCATGATTTAAGACAACTGCAGCTAGGCAGCTTGCCTGCCTGTCAGGCAGAATAGCTTTGCAGTACTGCAGTGATATGGAACTGATCTTGTTCTCTTTTTTAAAAGATGAAAAATATGTAAATGTCTTTAGTATATATGATAAGTCCAGGATATTAGCAATCTTTTACTTTAGTGTAATGTTCTTACAACAAGCGTTTTCCATGGTCAGTGAATAAAAATGGTTTGGGCCATTCATTTCCTTTCAGGTTTGTTTTTTTTTTTTTTTAAATCTAGCAATGCAAGAAGATCAAAATATACAATAAAACAATGCTTGACCTGAACTGCCAGAAAGTTTTCAGATAAGATATTAGATTTACCCCAGATTCTGGATAAAGGAAATAAATACTCACCATGAACTATCTGGAGGTAACTCAGACAAAGCCACTCACTCATTTGCTCTTGGTGGCAGTCAAAAAGCCTAATTTTAGTTTTATACACCCACACAGAGTCTAGCTGATTTCAGAGGGGCACTGCAGAGAGCAGAGCCCCACCCATTATGACAGCACCAGACTGTCAGTATTTATTAACACGAACCTTCTGGATATATTCTGTTCTCTGCAGATCTCAGTAACTCAGTGATTTGTATCTGTCAGAGGAAAACAAACAAACAAACATAAAAACAACACTGGTAAATTTAGAATAATTAAGGAAAATAGCCTGTGAGACTCTCTTCTCTAATATGAATCACGTTTCCACATGTGCTAGTAACTAGTATCAGAATCTTTTTTTTAATACATGTATTAATTGCATCATTCTTTCCTAAAGAAGGGATAATGACTGAAATACGGTCAGTTCTCTCTGGCTGCCAGAGACACGTCAGGCTTCACAAGCTTGCAGAGAGATTCGCTGGTCTGTCTATACTCTTATGTTTTTCCACACCCACGTCTGCACCTTACTGCTTTGCACTGCAGCACGGTGCAGGGTTGCAGCCTGTCTGCTGCTCTCACCTAACAAGATGCAGCTGACCGGTGATCTCCCTGAACAATCGTGCCTTTTAGAGGAAAGAGGTCATTGCTCTGTAGTAAGTGGGGGATATATGCAGCCAATGTATTGTAGGAAAGCTTTGCACGCTCCCTGGTGTGACCTGTCACAGGTGTTCCCTCATCTCATTTTGATGACCTCATCACATGATTCAAATTGGGTAAAAAAAACATGGTTTACTAACATGAGCCAGCATGATGAGGCTTACATTTTGGGAGACAAACATGTTAAGAAATCTAGAAGTATCAGGTGGCTTGAAAGTAAGGTTTGCATGTTTATGAGAACTTCTTCATATGCTCTTGTTTATACTTCAGAAAGGATTAGATAAGGAACCAGAAAACCTCATGGAATTGTTCCAGAAACTGTAACAACATAGGATGTTTTTTGTCACTGCAGTTACCATAAATGGTGGTTGGCCAGAGATTAATTCCTCAAAAGACGCTATACCGATTGTATATATATACATGATTATATATACATTTCCAAATTTGACTTTTGTTTAAAACATTTCATAGTTTAAAATGGAGTGTGATACAATGTTGGGTTGGTTATCAGTGCAATGCTGAGCACTGCGGTGAGCTGAAGGGCCAGCCTATCTGGCAATTAGGTAGGTAAATGAGCAAAACGGCATCCTCAGTTTCAGCTTAGTGTCGTTTTGCCTCTATGTTTTCATAGTCTTACTCTACATCATCTATTTGTGTTGTATTATCCAAATGAAATCCCTACAGAAGCCAGCCAGTGCATGCAAATACCCAGCTGAACACGCATTTTAGAATTTATGTAGATAAATCAGGCTTTTGTAGAAAAAAAAATTGGTAATCAGTGTATAGTAAGCATTAAAAAGAGCTTTATTGAAAACTCTCGATTCCCTGTCAGTATCTGTATCATCAGGTTTTAATATGCTGTGGGAAACAGTTTCTGTATCTGCTCCAGTGAAGTTCAGCTGCAGGTCTGCAGAAGAGAAACTTACCCCAGGATGTTTTTACTGAAAATTTAAGGGTTTTTCTGCCCTCACCCTTAACACAGAACACTATATATTTTTTCTCTGAAAGCCTGTCAGATCAGACCCATACTGTCTGACACTGACATTTTCTGACCTTTTCTGTGACTGGTTCTCTTGTAAGCAATGCCCACACAGAGTGAATCAAACCAAACATTAAAATACAGACAATACCAATATATTCCTTCCAGGCTTCCAGTTCACATCTCATTTTCTCTGTTCCTGCCTATTCATTTGTAAATTCCTTGACTCTCATATATTGCGGTGTTCATTGCTGTTGCTTAGGAAATGAGTAAGGGTGAAAAAAAAGTTTTGTGCGCACTGACTATGCAGAATGCCTTCTATCTGAAGCACATTGACTCTCCAGCCTTGCTGTATGCAAGTGTATCATGATACTGAATATACTTATCCTCAATATCCCTGCATTTTACAACTCCCTCTGCTCTGCAGATGGGGATTTGAGGTATAGGAAGAGTAACGGTTAGATCTGCCAAAGGAACTTAATATCAAATTGTTCTAGCAGCCATATCAGGGTGTGTCCTGGTTTTGGCTGGGATAGAGTTAATTTTCTTCCTAGTAGCTGGTACAGTGCTGTGTTTTGGATTTAGGATGAGAACAATGTTGATAACACACCGATGTTTTAGTTGTTGCTAGGTAGTGCTTACACTAGTCAGGGACTTTTCAGCTTCCCATGCTCTACCGACTGAGAAGGCTGGAGGTGCACAAGAAGCTGGGAGGGGGCACAGCCAGGACAGCTGACCCAAACTGGCCAAAGGCATATTCCATACCATGTGACGTCATGCTCAGCATATAAACTGAGGGGAGTTGGCTGCGGGGCAATGACAGCTGCTCGGGAACTGGCTGGGCATCGGTCGGCAGGTGGTGAGCACTTGCATTGTACATAACCTATTTTATATATTCTTTTATCATAATCATTATTATTATTATTATATCTTCCTTTTCTGTCCTATTAAACTGTCTTTATCTCAACCCATGAATTTTACTTTTTTTCCCTATTCTCTCCCCCATCCCACTGGGGAAGGGGGGAGTGAGCAAACAGCTGTGTGGCGTTTAGCTGCCTGCAGGGTTAAACTACAACAGGGTGTAAACCCTCATTTAGAGTCTCCACTCATGTGTTGTCTAACCCTAGAAACACGTAAAGTCCCTAGATAACTAAGTTTGCACCATGAAGGTCACTAGATACTTAACTGAGTTTTCCTGAGGATGCCCCAAATCATCCAGACCTTTCCAGTGCCAAGTACCTAGGATCTTGAGACAAAATGGGATTCAGAAACTGAATGTTCTCCAAGGCTTTTATATTGCTGGGTTTCACAAAGTGTTCCTAGATAAATCTAACCAGAAAGTGCTGAGCAGACAAGACAGTGATGGTAGTCTTAATCACCGAGCAAACCCAGACCCCAAACCACAGGAGTGCCAATACCAGTGCCGCTGTAGCGATTGGTAATATCTCCACATGTTAAATAAATAACAAGAGATTAAGTGAGATTTATCATAGGACAAGAGTAATGATGCATTATCAAAAGGCTTGGGAGATCCAGAGCAGTGAGCATATTTTACCTGCTAAGAAAGATCCCAGGTAAAATCTAGATGCCACAGAGATTACCTATTTCAGGGCAAAGTACTAAATCTAAAACTTTCATAATGCCATCAGATCACTTAGGTTTCAGTCTTAGCACCTATGAAATAATCTGGTGTAGCTGTATACTTGAGTGCTTCAAAGTTTGAGGGGTAGTATAACATTGCCTGAAATTATCAGAAACTGTCTGGGGAATACGAAACCAATCCTCACAGTCTTGTAGCTTCAGCATATTTTCCTATGCCTTATAAATTTATCCCTAAGACATTTTCACTATGACACAAGTACTCCATGCATAGGTATCGGAAAATGCCACCTCCCTCACATATTCTTTTCCCCATACTTTAATGAGCACTAAAATACTTAACAGTGATCTTCAGAGTATCATGACTGACATTTGTACCTCACCACTATCGTTTCTGTTCTCTACAGATTCAGGCAGATGTACGTATAACAATTACATGTTCATCGTATTCTCACAGTTTGCTTTTAAACACTGAGATTAGGGAGTCAGCTTTTCTTTTGAAATGAAGCTGAGCATCAGGAGAATAATCTTTGTGCAGGTGTCCTGTCCTATAAAGGAAGTATTCTCCTTATTTAGGAACACTACTCTGGTGTGTGTTCAGAGGAAGAAATGTGATTGGAAGAAATCTTTAACGTAATGAATGTACTTGCAGTTTTCAGTGAGAAAAGCACAGTTCAATCTTTTTCAGCCATACATGAAATTATATACTCAACGAAAATAATTTGAATCCTCAACAGGATTAAAAATTACTTTTTGTCTCTCCTTTCAGAGATAGGAATGACTTTTTATCTCTCTACCATCCCATTTCTCTCTCAAATTTCCATTCTCAAGAGCTTGTAGCTCTGTCTCCAGTATTAGATGGGGGGGGGGGGAGTTTGCATCTTGTTAGGATTGACCAAATAGAGACTTTCTCCTGTTAATGAGATAGATACCTTATGAACTCTTTCCTTGTTGCACCCTGCTCTGTGAGTCAGTAGAACGATTATGTTGAATGGAAGAGGGCTGCTGATTATCATTCAAAAGGGAGGCTTTGGGCCTCTGTCAAACTGTGTTTTCACAACATAGGTGAATTTCCATTCCTGATCAGGAGCATATTTTAAGGGACTTCTAACAAATTTTTCCCTGAGTATATGCCATATAAAAGAGAAATGATAGATTATTTCCTGAACAATAAATTCATATTGAAGAGTGGGATGGAATCTTAATTTTGAATTTCCAGAGTCGCAGACACATGAAGTATTTTATTGCTTTTTCCCCTAATGCGCTAATGCGCTTGTTGCATTTAACCCTAATTTAACTTGATTTTCTTTCAGGTCTTATTGTCTTTGGATATGGTTTGCATTCTTTATATTTACGTCTTTCAATAGGGGGCAGCAAAGAAAGAATCAGAAGATTAAACTAGGTTTTTTGTTTCTATTTTTGTAACTCAGCATTAGAACCTGAACTAGTCACTAGATGTCATTCTAACACACCAAATAATTTCTTTGAAATTATGCATTTTTCTACCATAAATGTTACCTACCTGTCTTTTGAATTTCTACTTAAAGCTAAATGCTTACTCTACTGCGATCTCTATTCATTCCAGCTGCAGCTAATTCAGTGTTCCAATGTTCTGACAGAAAAATTCTTCTATAAAATTGTTGGAGCTGAGTGATTAATAACAAAAGCAATTCATACATTACATTGAGTTTTCTGCTGAGTCTCATTAAATAATCAGCCACTGTGAATTCACAAAATTTCAAAGATTTCATAAATTCTAGCATGTTTGAACATTGTCTGAAAATATATTACTCATTATTATTTAATTACATCAGCCATCCCAGGAAAGCACAAGAGCAGTGTTATGCAACTTTGGTGACCATTATGCTCCTTTAGTGAGTAGTCACAGGAAACAACCCGCTTACAGAATTTTTTTGTAGAAATAATAATTCAATCTCTTTTCAAATTATGCATGTCAGAGGAATTAAACATCATTATGTGGTGCCATCATTCTGCAGCAGAGGAGGATTGGGCACTGCCAGGGGCATAATAGCAGGGAATTCTGGAGTTTTAACTCACTGGAGGAGGATTGTCTTCTTGCTGCCTCCTTTTGCTCTTTGATCCCTAGGGTTCTTCCTCTGCTTGTTGGTATTTTGATGTGAGTGTGATGGCCTAAAACATGCACCTGACATTAGTAGGTCAGCATGTACCCAGATTCAAGATTGAAGAGGATGAATACAGTGACAAGGTCAGCCCATTGTTATAATCTTTTCCCTTTATTTTTTTCTGTTTCTTCTTCCTCTTACTTTCAATCCTCATTCATTTCCCTTTGAAGTCCCTGTGGTATAAGATGGCTATTTTCCAGCTAGATCTATTCAATACTGCAGTCATTAAATTCCTCAAGTTTTCCTCCTGTTGAAACATTACCTTAAGCTCCCACATGTGACTGGACACTCTCTTTGCAGACCAGTAGCTGATGTATTTGCTGAAGAAATTCCCACCCTTGTTTGTTCAGGGCTCTTTACTGGGAATTATCCCCTATTCCATATTCAGTAGAAGAAAATGTGTGAATCCCCAATCCATGATGATCAAAATCAGTTATTTTAAATCAACTAATCAATGAAAGAAGTCTCAATAAACCCAGCTGGTTTTGACTGAGGTAACCTAGGCAGGGCTCCTAGAAGCTCTTCAGTAGAGAAGTGGGAGTAGCATGGGAAAGCAAAGAACAGATGAGGGCAGTCAAAGCTCCGTCTGACATGGGTCAAAAAGAGAACAGCTGCCCACAGAAAATGTGGAGAAAAAAAGACTTTTAGAGAAAACTTTAATGTAAAAAATATTTGTAAAATTCAATTTCATCTTGAGAAAACCCATCTTGTTACATGCACCAAAAGTGAACTGAACTAAGCACAGTGAGAAATTCACACACTGAGATCTTGCTTCTCTGTTCATATTTTGTTCCTGGCCAATCTCATGACAGATTAAATCTTCCTCCTGGTAATCCATGGACTAAAGAGTGGCAGAAATGTTAAACTATGGGTAGAGTCTCATAAACAATTGTGCCCATGCAGTTAATTTCTAAGATATTACATTGCATATTGTTCTACAAATGAACACAATTTGTGTTCATTTGTAACACAACTGATGACTGAAGCAATTAAAAAGAATGCGTAATAAAGGTAATGAAGCTTATACTAGTTTATATGGAATCTCTGAATCAGTGCAATTTTTAAATTGATAGTTTAGGTAGATCTATATATATACACACAAACACATTTTTATAAAACATTGCAAACCTACAGTGTGACACCTGATGATTTACAGCTACCTAGGTCCATGAAGTTAGTTTGCTGCAGAACAATTTCTATGCTGAAAGTTACGTATAATTTTTTTAATGGAGGACATGGTGGCAACCTAAAAGCTTTGCATTTCTATCCAGTTCTTAATTTGTGCAACCACTCCTTTCCCATGAGAATTATATATTGTTGACACATGATAAAGGAGGGGAAAGGGCAAATGCTGTTGCAGTAAGGGAAGGTGAATTTCTAGCCTATTCATATTTTATGTAGAAACTCAAAATTTGTACTATAATCATTATTTTTACAATAGAAATTAGCACAAATATACTGTTGACAGTAGCTCACTGGTACATATCACTGGTAGACTGGTCTCAAACCAGAGAGGTGCAAAGACCTTATTCATGCATGCAGCTAATTCTTCATTTCAAGAATTTCTATTTCCAAATATTGTTGGACACAGAGTTCTCCTAGACTACCTGCACAGTGTTAGAGGCTGCTTCTAGTGATTGAAAATGGAGTATGAGGTTTCCTTTCATCTTCACTTCCATGGATTTCCTCTGGTGGTTGTGAGGTAGGTGCCGCATTTCCTAAACCAGCGTGACAGTAACATATGATCCTGCTGCACATCTGGAAGATGTATTCCAAATTTTGACTTCTTGACGTGGGACCCAGCCTTTCTGGAAGGAGGCATCTCCATACCAACTGGAACAGTCCTTTGTATGGGTCAGAGGGAGAGCAGGGGTTAAAAACTCTCATCTTAAAACTCTCATCATGATTTTTGTTGTGTATGCCAGAAAACAGACTGGCCAGGAATAGCCCATGCCCAGTTCTGCATGAAATTGTCTTAGTTGAACCACTGAAATATTTCAAGGTTGTAACTGAAAGAGTTACAGAAATGAGATTCCATTACATAAAAATGTTTTTTATGCTGTTTGCAAAGGGGACAAAGGAACAGAAAGTCTGAATACAAGAACTACAAAGAAAAATAAGTCCTTAAGATACAGTGTGAAATGCTTTTGTCTCCCAACCTTTCAATGAGACAATACAGAGCCATTGTCCTAACCTGAATGACTTGCACTAATGCAGTTTGAAACCAGCAAAGTTAACTGTCTTAAATTATTCTTTCTTAAGTCATAGCTTCTCTTTGATAAAACATTCATAATCTTATTGAAAAATGCTTGGGATTAAATTATGCTCCTAACAGCAGTTATCAGAAGCTAAACAGGAATCAAAAAGATAAATTACATCATTTTCCAATGAAAGATAGTAGAATTGTTGCATAGTTTTACATTTTTATTTGTCACCCTTTGTCAATTTAATGTTGGCAGCAAAATTATTATACCCCGGACACTTCAATCTCAGCAATTTATAGAAAGTGCCTCAGAAATATCGCATGTTGAATTTACAAAATCCCTCAGTGTGGAGCTATTTAAAAAGACAATCATCATTTCGAGCAATAATCATGACCAATTGGCAGACAAAAGCTTTATTCTTTTGTGGAAGAGAAACTCTGTTAGTGTAATACAGAGCTTTATATAGCAATTGTAGAAGCCTACAAAATATTTTTTTTTTCTTTCCACCTACATATAGTTAAATCTAAGTAAGGGCTTAAATGAAATTCTGACATACACATGGGATTCTTCAACATGGTCAGATTTCTCTGCTTTGAGCCATTTTTACATCCCTGTTACAAAGATGCTTCTGGTGTAGCCGTACCAACATAGTTGTGTTGGGGAGATGCAATATTTGCAGAAAAAAAGATTTTTGACCCATTTAATTCTTCTACCTCTCCAAGGTCTACAAGCAGCTAAGCTTTTCTATAAGCACAGTGGGCAATGGCATTATTTTGCTGGCTAGCTGATCTAAGTCTAAGGTTTGGGCCAACACCACCCAATTTGAGCGCTGTAGAAAGAAGTGATATTTCTCCCCACTCCTGGCAGACATAGCCATGTCACCAGAATCCTCATACTGAGAACAGAAATTCAGGCCTTTATCATAGGCAAGAATTGCCCATGTTGTCAATGCTAGTCAGCTAAAGTGAAGTTTATTTGTGCAAGGTGGTTTAAAGACTTTAGAGTATAAATCTGTTTTCACTGGTTTATTTTACATAAAGTGTATGTGAGTGCCTGTGTATGAAAGCTTTAGGACTTTTGATCTTCCTCCTGTGCATTTGAGACCCTGTCAGTCTCTTGGGCTACATGTATAATTGCCAAAATTATTGTTATGTGTAATTAAGGAGCACATAAAAAGATGGCTGGTTCTAATAACTCGCCTCGGAGTACCCTGTGCTGCTGTTAAATTACCTTGAGCCCTGCTATGGATGATCATTATATAATTGCTGCAGCCCAAGGGATTGGGGCTCACTTGAGTATCAGATTATGTCTTTTTTCATTAAGTGGCTAGCTTCCATTAAATTATCACCTGAACAGCCATGCACTTTTTGTTGCTTTTGTAAGAAACTAAACATTGCAGCCCATTCCACCCCTTTGCATGCTGCTGGAAGTCCCTTATCTCCCCCTTCCTCCACTCCCGTGTCCTCCCTCAACTTATTCCTCATGCAAGGAGCTTTGAGTGTCCCCTGTCTCTCTGTATAATTATCCTCCACTAGCTTCCATTAAATTATCACCTGAACAGCCATGCACTTTTTGTTGCTTTTGTAAGAAACTAAACATTGCAGCCCATTCCACCCCTTTGCATGCTGCTGGAAGTCCCTTATCTCCCCCTTCCTCCACTCCCGTGTCCTACCTCACCTTATTCCTCATGCAAGGAGCTTTGAGCACTCAAAGCTCTGTATAACACTGTATAACTGTCTCTCTGTATAACTATCCTCCATCTCCTCAGCTCCACCAGATGCCCCCTACACATACATTAGACAGTCTATATACCCTTTCTCCCGCCTTTCCTTCTAAAATTCCATACTTTATCTGAGCTGGTTCTGGAAGTCAATCTAGAAGTTCACCTGCTCACTTTCAAGTGATTATTGGTAGCAACTCAGTGAAAGAAGGCATAAAATAGCTATGCACTGGCTTTTCCTTTTCATAGAACAGCAGAAAAAAGCAATGTAGCTTATTCCTAATGGAGCTAAGATTACTGTTCAAGGTTGTGCAGCCATAAAAGTTGTCAGGCTGGATGGGTTAAAAGTGTGAGCAGCTTTTCCAAAAAATGGTAACTCTTTGGTTTAAGCCAAAGACCCAGGGTGCTAGGAAGGACCTTGCCACATCACAACAGGGCCGTAGTTAGATGGTGAGGTTCGCTCCAGGAGTGTGCTCGTACAGGGCCTCTGTCCTAGTACAGGCTATATGACAAATGGAGGAAGAAGCATAGGAAAAAATATAACACTTGTTAACTGGGCAAAGAAAAATTTACTTGATAGCTGGGGAAGTACCTCTAAAACCAAGTATCATACATTTGGCTTCTGTGTATGTAAAAATGATCCCTATCATAACAAAGAGAAAGGAGGAGCCTTCATAGTGCAGCTACTTTCCTTCACAAAGCACTTGTCTTCTATTTTCCTAGAAACTTGCATGAGAAACCCGTTTGACCACTGGCAGAAGGGAAAGGAAGGAAGCAGTTTACCCAGTGGTAATCTTTAGCCATCTAAAGACTTCAGCTTCTATTACTCGGCACTAAATTGGCTCTGACAACAGAGGCAAAAATCAGTCCTGTTTATTTTAAAAGCGTAGCTTTCCACTGCTTCAGCTGGAGGAAAGCATTTGCTGTCTGTCACCACGTTGTGTTGTGCAGCTGAGCAGCCTGATCTCACCCAGCTGAAGGCAAACCCCTGCGTGCGCACAGGCTAACGCACAGCATCTCCTTCCAGAAAGAACAGGTCATCAACACTGCAGCTACAACAAGTTGCTTCAGCCTGGTGGTGTCCACAGAGCACCAAATTGTTCAACTGTATAAGTCGAAAGTGCTTTGAACTCATCTCTTGGATTTTGCACTGAAATTGGCTCAGGGTACTTACACTCAGTCAGTTACAGCTGAAAGGCCCCTCACTGCCTTTGGCAGAGAACTAGTGTTTTCCAGCTAAGAGCAGTACCTGACAACCTGGGGGCAGACTCGATAGGTCCAAAAAGTCATCTCTGGTGCATTAAGGAGTCACCCATAAAAGAAGTGTCAGCTGTCTTCCTGCATCTTGTGGGGTCTCCTTACAGTCAGGTGGAAAGGCGGACCAAAGAACCAAGCCTGGAGCACCTGAGTGCAAATGCTGTGCTTTAGGCATTGAGCCATTTGTCTTCTATTTAACTGAGAGTGGGAAAAGAGTGAAAATATACATTTATTCTGCAAAAACTGATTTAAATTTTTAAAAATCCAGAAAGCCGAAAACTGAAGGCTTTGGTTCATGGATCTGTAGCTCAAAATTAATTGCTAAAACTGCTACCACAATAAGATCAGTTAATTAGGGCTCTCTGGTTCCTTGAGCACTAGAGGACACGATCATCTGACTTTCCTGTTTGTATACCGCAATGTACTGAAAATAGAAAATAAAAGTTACACATGACAAAGTATTGATTAATTGTCTCCAAAAAACAAAAAGACAAAACAGCATTAACCAATTATACAAATCTTTAAAAGACAAACTCATGGAAACAACATTTCCTTCTGTTGCAATTTTGTTTGGAACAGCAGGCTGTGCTCCTGAATTAATTTTACAGCTGAGACACAGCTAATCCACAAATAAGCCTGTTACAGTTGGTGGGCATAGCAAAAGAAGTGCTTGCCAATAGGCGCACATGACATCTGGAGGAAGAGTATGTTTGGTAATATATTAAAACTTCAGGAGTAGGTCCCCACAGAAAAATTTATCCACAAAAAATCTATACCTACTATAGACCCTCATGAGAAGCACATGCTCACAGCTCATCTGCAAATATGAGAAAAGCTATTTTTATGATTCCCATTGATATAACATTGTGTATAAAAAAGTGAAAACTCATGCTTTTCTTATTCTTCAAGTGAATTTCTTCTGCAGAGAGAACTAAAATGATAGACTAATTTTAATTTTAATGTGCTAATACTGAAATCTATTTTCAACAGATTAAATATTCAAGCACAGAAGTCTTTCAGTTTGAACAGGATTGTCTGTAGTACAGGTGAGATCCTGGCCCTTTTGAAGTAGTTGGCCTATCTCCTACTATTTGTAAGGAGACCGGAATATTATCCTGCTTATTCAAGTCCATATAAAACCTAAAGTTGTAAGAGGAATTTACTCTAGAACACTTCAAGGTATTTAGTTTCCAAGAAATTTAGAAACATCAGGAGTTTCATTTCTAAAAAAGGAAAAGTATGTTCATTTACATCCTCTCGCTGTCTGATGGATATGATGCCAACCAGGAGAGTAAGCTCACTGCATGAGTGTTGGCACTGATTACTCCCAGGCAATGTCAGATTTTTTAAACATCCGTAGGCCAATTCAAAACCCTGTCCTTAGTGCGGAGATGAGGAAGAAATGAGACCAGCAGGGAATCATACAATCATAGAATCGTAGAATCATAGAATAGTTTGGGTTGGAAGGGACCTCTAAAGGTCATCTAGTTCAACCCCCCTGCCGTGGGCAGGGACATCTTCAACTAGATCAGGTTTCTCAGAGCCCCGTCCAGCCTGACCTTGAATGTTTCCAGGGATGGGGCATCCACCACCTCTCTGGGCAACCTCTGCCAGTGTTTTACCACCTTCAGCATAAAAAAATTCTTCCTTCTATCTAGTCTAAATCTAACCCCCTTTAGTTTAAAACCATCCCCCCTTGTCCTGTCGCAACAGGCCCTGCTAAAGAGTTTGCCGCCATCTTTCTATAAGCCCCCTTTAAGTACTGATAGGCTGCAATCAGGTCTCCCCAAAGCCTTCTCTTCTCCAAGCTGAACAACCCCAACTCTTTCAGCCTGTCCTCACAGGAGAGGTGTTCCATCCCCCTGATCATTTTCGTGGCCCTCTTCTGGACCCGCTCCAACAGGTCCGTGTCTTTCTTACGCTGAGTGAGACTTTTATGAGAAAACTACATCTGTCACCTAGCTCTTGTATGTACTGCTCTCCTAATTCAAATGACATTCAAACAAACACTTGAGCACGTGCTAATTTAGGTAATGACTTTAACAGGATGATTCTCATGCTTAAACATTATATGCATAATGAAGTGCTTTGAGAAGTAAATGTGTCACTCAAAGAAAGATTTTAAAAAGCCAATGGTTAGTAGCTTCTCAAGCAAAAAAGATTTCTGTGTTGGTCAAACTATAGAGAGCTACACATCAGTAGAAAAGATTCATTCTCAGTATGTATGACTAAATTCAAGCCATGTGAGAATGGCTAATTATAGTCCCATTAAAACTATGTGTTCCACATCATTTAAGGAAAAATATAAAAGGATACCAGTAACGTGAAATTTAATGACAAGAAGGAAATTCCTAGTTTATATGGGAATGAATTGCTAATAAGGGCTTTAATGTGAATAAATTGATGTTTTAATGCTAATTATTTCATTCCAATGTGTACTGTTAAACGTAACTGCATGTAAAGGAGCAACTATAATTTGAAATGTACTGGTCTTTGCCCAGTGGTCTGGAAAATGCACTGCATAGTTGAAATCATGATCCAACTGTGTAAAACATTTTGATATTGTATCATGGGATGAACTGTATAATTGCTGTTAAAACCCATGTAGATGGCAGGGCTCAGTATCATTTTTGCATTGTTTTGACAATGCTATCCCTACAACCCACAAAATTTCTAGTAAGCTCAAGTTTTAAAAATCCAGTCCTGAATACTGTCATTTCTGCTTATGGAGAAGTTTGCATTAGATTTGCAGCTGCTCTGCCAATAGCATTTACGTACTAGAATATTGTTAATGATGCTAAAACATTTGACCTTGGCTTAAGACATTGGCAAGTTCAATTTCAACATGTTTGACTGCTTGTTGCCTTTATGGGTTTTTGATAGAGGTGATCCGACCTCTGTTTTACCTTCTGGAGCAGCATTGGAGTAATGTAACAGCCAGTCGAATCCTTGACTTCTCCCAGAAAAGAGTTTATTCATCAAGGACATGTGAAAAGAGGAGTTATAAAAAACCAGCTGTGCCAGCTCTGGAACTTCCTTATGCAAAACCTGCTGTGAGAGCTTTGCAAAAAACACACATTTTGTTGTTCTTGCTTCAGGTTTGGATGGGATATAGTGGGTTTGGGTGTCTATTTTCTCAGGAGAACATTAGTTGTTCTCTGGACTGCACTAACTTGTTTGCAAAAACGATGCAGCAAGAGGACGATAGTTTGGGACAAATATATGTCATTGGGACAGCTCTTCGATATCTTTAATCTTCTAAGATTTGCTTATCTTTTCCTAATGCAGGAATTACACACAGCATAAAATAACCTGAATTAATGGTGGGACTGGAAGTTGGCGGTTGCCTAAGAAGCAGCAATTGCATTCAGCGTGGCCAAGCTGAGGTGAATCCATGCTGACAACATGGTGTGAAACAAGCACTGAGCTGTTTCAGGAGAGTTAATTTCTCAAAGCTGATGGAAACTTTTCTTCTACATTTATCATGGTTACATATTCAAACAAAAATATGAGTGAATGTACGCCAGTATAGAAGCTGGTTAGGGCCCCATATGCTGTTTAAATCCTGAAGCAAGAGAAGCTTTGCAGCAAAAGAAACCCTTTGACCAGTGTATTGGGTTTGTGTGGCAAGGTTTTGGTAGCAGGGGGGCTACAGGGATGGCTTCTGTGAGAAGCTGCTGGAAGCTTCCCCTACATCCAATAGAGCCAATGCCAGCTGGCTCCAAGTGGGACCCACCGCTGGCCAAGGCCGAGCCAATCAGCGACAGTGGTAGTGCCTCTGTGAGAACATATTTAAGAAGGGGAAAAAGTTGCTGCACAACAGCAACTGCTTCTGGAGAGAGGAGTGAGAATATGTGAGAGAAA
>NW_008825498.1:4867064-4891292 GCF_000699105.1 Pygoscelis adeliae | reverse complement strand
GACCTGTGACCCTGTGGGGGACCCACAGTGGAGCAGTCTGTTCCTGAAGGACTGCACCCCGTGGAAGGGACCCATGTTGGAACAGTTCATGAGGAACTGCAGCCCATGGGAAGGACTGATGTTGGAGAAGTTCATGGAGAACTGTCTCCCATGGGAGGGACCCCATGCTGGAGCAGGGGAAGAGTGTGAGGAGTCCTCCCCCTGAGGAGGAAGGAGCAGCAGAGACAATCTGTGATGAACTGACCGCAACCCCCATTCCCTATCCCCCTGCACTGCTACAGGGGGAGGAGGTAGAGAATTCAGGAGTAAAGTTAATCGCGTGAAGAAGGGAGGGGTGGGAGGAAGGTGTTTTAAGATTTACTTTTTATTTCTCTTTATCATACTCTGATTTGGTTGGCAATAAATAAAATTAATTTTTCCCCAAGTTGAGTCTGTTTTGCCTGTGACAGTAATTGGTGATTGATCTCCCTGTCCTTATCTTGACCCACAAGCCTTTCATTATATTTTCTCTCCCCTGTCCTGTTGAGGAGGGGGAGTGATAGAGAGGCTTTGGTGGGCACCTGGCGTCCAGCCAGGGTCAACCCACCACAACCAGAGAAACCCTCTTATCCTTTGTATGCAGCTCTTCTTTTAATCTTCAAGCAGCTTCTAGGTTTAAAGTTGTTTTCTCCTCTGTTATGTCACAGATGGGAAGAACAAGATGGCGATTCCCTATGTGAACTCTCAGCTGTCTTCTCAACATCATGAAGAGGTCATCTGCACAATACAAGCATGTCTTTCAACCTCTAGTTAGAGAGGACTTCCCAGCATGGAAGCAGCCAAAATCATGTTCTTGGGGAGCTTTTTAAGATAGTCTTTGTAAGTTGATTCACAGATCCAGCCATCAGCTGTGAGAAAACACAGTGCAGTGCAGTCCAGAGTGGATCTGCAGTCAGTAACTGTAAGGTACTTTCACTGTGGTTAGATCTCCCAGGAATCCCGCGACTGGTCCCTGAGCCTCTTTTAATATGCCCCAGCAGTCCGTGATGCCAGCAAGGATTAATATGGATTCTCCATTTTTAAAAGCCAGGATAATAGGAGTTCAAATATTTATAATAGTCCATGTGTACCATAAACTGGGGTGAACTCAGTCTGTTGTGGCAACAGTAGTTCAGTGCAAAGGAACTGGAGAATAGTTTAGGATTGGTATCTGTAGACTCCCATATTTAATTGAAAAAGCATATTAAGAACATCCCAGCTATTTGTTGAATCTGAAGGCCTCTAGCAAAAGCTGGCTGATTTCTAAAGGCAAAATCAAAAACCAAAAAGTTGCAACATAGTCAGAATTGTGACAATTTTATTTTTTTAAAGTTTACAATCAGATGTTTTCTCCTTAGTGTATTACTTTTACTAGCCTTCTAGTGAAAGACGTCACACCTGGCTTTCCCGAATTGCAAAACTCAGCACTGTTAAAAAAAGAAAAAAGATAAATTGCATTATTTGATGCATCATACCAGCAGTTTGGTTTGAGATTTTCTTTCTTTTCTGCAGAAATATTACTTTTCAAGGAGGTGTCAGTGACAAACATCTCACTGATTCCCAGCTAAAGTACAATTTTTTTTTAAAAAACCTCTATGATGTCATTGTTTGAAATCCAGTTCAAGATATTTGAAATTCAGGCTTGTATAATAGTTTATGAAATAGCATTTTACAAATTCTAGAATTTTATAGATAAACCTAGTCAAGTCAATTATTTTGGCAGTGGAAAACCTGGATCTGAGGAGAAAAAATACTGATCTTTAAATGATTTTTAGGCATTCTCATGCCCTAAACTAGAACAATCTTATCTGCTCACTCCATGATGAACCCTTATCTTCCTGGTAAGGATTAACTTGTTGAAGAGTTTCTGATTAACTTGTTGAAGAGTTTCTTTAGTGGAAACATAGAGTAAGAGATTTATATATATATTAATAGCCACCTCTCTGTTCATCATCTACAAAGAACAACTCTTATAGACCACATGTAATACCCAAGTGCCTCATCACAGCAATTAAAAAAAAATTGACTCATCCAAATTCATTGAAAGTCTTTGATTCTTGCTCCTCTGGTTGCTTTTGTTGTGTAAGCTAGAATGATTTTGCTATTTTCATTTGCTGATGATCTTTTTTTTCAGAGGTCTGGAGCGCTGCCTCTTTTTGCTATCTTAGCAGCCTTAAAATGTGACGCTATCAGGGCTATTTCCATTCATTTTTCAAAGAAACTGAAAAAAAAAATCAATACCTTCACTATCAGTATCTAGCTAATAGAAAGTCTTGTCAATAGAGCATTAGCCAGTTAACTGTCAAAAGACATTGGTATGCATCTTACAATTTCTCAGCTTTAAACAGCAGATTGAAGCAGTCTATAAAAATACTTGCTTTCTGTCACCAAAAGAAGCATTAAAACCTTCTCGTCATCCAAGGCACCCAAGTGTAGCAGAAGACTTCAAATTACCCCTCAGAAAGAGTGGCTGTGAAAGAAAATTTGGAGAATGGGTAAAACCTTAGGAGAAAAGTACTGCACATTTGTAATACCTTATTAGATTACAAGACCCTCTGGTGGTTATCAGTTAATTCCGTGCAAAGAAGCTGTAAGATATAAAAAAGTATAAATCAAGATAAAATAAGATGTAAGAATCATAAAATAGTAGGTGCTTCCTCTTTCTTGTGGCTGGCCTCTTCTCCAAGCAATTCTCAGTTTGCGTAAGCAGCTTCAGTTTCAAGAACATCCATATATTTTTTTACTTCTTAAGTGAAGTGTTTGAACTGCTGCTTGTAAAGAGCAGACAATGTTGCTACAGGTCCTAGAGTTTCTCCCCTGAGGAAGTCAAATGCTTCTGTTGCTCTTGCACAGATTTCTCAAAAGAAATGTCTTCTACCCAGGCAACCTGCTTCCTAGATGTATGAAGTGATAACGTACACCAGACTCTACTCCAGAGGGCAGAAGTCTGTAGGAACTCAGAAAAACTTTCTCCTCCTTAGAGAAAGATTTAGACTTCCAAAATAGTTCACTATAGGGAAGTTTTTCAGATTTTCAGAGCACACAGCAGACGTGCTAGTCTGCTTATCCCTATTACAAGTAAAATGCATCACAGCAAAGAGAGCCTCTAATTATAGTATAAAATACAATAGTATGCAAAGACTGTGGGGGAAAATAGAATGAAGGTTTTGCTCATCTGTTGCAGCAAGAGTGGCTTTTGACGTTTTTCTTTGAAGAAATGCATAGATCAATTTTCAGATGAAAAGGGTAAGTACATAAATTGTGCTTTTGTAAGACAAAACTAAGTAACACATTCTTTTCAGTAAAGTAATTGTAGGATTATGAATGTCTCCAAAAACATAGATTTAAAGACAGCATTCTGTTTGCTATTCATTATGTTAATCCTTCAGTTTTCTTTATTTAAGTTCATATTTTGAATTTTATTCCTGTCTGTATGATTTGGGTGTTCATTGTATAAGCAAATATCCAATCCATCAAAGTTATTTGCATGTCAGAATAGTTGATGGAGCACAAGACTCAAATACTGAATTTTAATCCAGAGGAACATAAAACATACCAGCCGGTACTGAGCTAAATCCAAGTTTAGCTTTGGCCACCACTGAGAGAAGTTTATAATAAAAAAAGTATGATTATTTGCCTGCAAGAAATTTTACTTCCTACTAGTCAGAGTGTGGCAAGTGCTCTTGAGCAAGAGAGTTTATTTTCATTCCAGAGCCTTGTGTTTTGTTTAGGATTATTACACAGTTTATTATTTAATTCTGTATCTTGTCACCTGTTAAAAGTAAACTGTGTAATAGGTTCAAGAAAAGATGTAGGATCAACATTTCACTTTCTGTTCAACTGCAGTACCACTGCCTGTGTAGACACCCTCAAGAGGGATCATTCTATGGTTTCCTTGTTTTAAATTAACTTGTGGTTGTGCATCCCATTATTTTAATTAGTACAAGTGCCAGTAAGTCAAACAGCTGTAATGGATAATTATGCAATTACACATAATTACTTCACTGAGGTGAGTTATAATGCAAGCATTTTTATTAAGCTTGAAAGTCAGAAGGAAAGCAGTATGTACAAGCATTGGCCTGGTATTAGCCAGCCTTAAGATGTCACCACATGGATTCTTGCATTGTGAATGTGTTGCAGCCATACAAGGAGACAGAGCCAAGTGAATGAATGTTAGTTTAAAAGTATGTGTAGAAAGATGATCTCAAGTACTCAAAGATGTGCTGGAATTTTTAAAGAGTCATGGTCACCTTTTCAGTCTGTTAGAGCAGGCATTCAGCTGCCTAGGGCAACCAATAAGTGCATTTCTTGGATAAGAAGATATCTAGTCAACAGCTCTGCTTCTGGTAAAAAAGAGTTAGGAAAAAAGCAGGAAAAAAAAGAAACATGGGAAACGAAGCCAGTGAAAATCACAAGAGGGATGAGAATATGTAAGAAAGAAGAAAAATGGGTGAACTAGAGGAAGCTGGGGGGGGGGCGGCAGGGGGGAGAAAAAAACATTAATCTCAAAAAAAAAAAAAAAAAAGTTTATTCTACCAGAAGTTAGCCTTATGCGTAACTAGGAGTTTATTACCCTCCTGACTCTTCACAGAAATCTTTCTCTTCTTAGCACGTACAAGGATCTTTTCCCCATGCAATTTTTTTCTACTGTGACATGAAAGTTGGAAAAAAAAAGCTGAAATTACTTGTCTGACATTTCCCCTGGAGGATGATCATGCTTGAGAAGAACAGAAAGAGTCCCCAGTTTGGTGCCTATTTTGATGAAAGAATAGAAAGTGTAAAGAATTGATACACCTTCTGTCAACAACAAGGCAATTAAGACTAACAGCTATTCAGCCAAATACTGCTGAATTCAAGCATTTCTCATGTGTGTAAGTGACCTGGGACTGGTATAATTGTTCTACTCATCCCAGAAACCACTGTGGACTAACAAGAAACAGTGAAAATCTCAGCATGTGTTAAGAGAATGCACTAAGTTAAATAAAACTCTGCCATGGAACTGCTGATATGAAAGAGCACTGGAAATGCCCGATTTTGTCGTTTTAATAAGAAACTTAGTGTTTCCCTTCCCAGATAAGTCCAGTAACTCATTTAGGAAAACCAAAACCTCTCCCTGCATAGGAGACTGTTATGAAATACTTTCTACACAGAACCTCTTTTTGCAACCAAGTTAATTTTTTGAAACATGAGTTTACCACAGAAGCTCCTTTTATTGGGTAATGGATTTAAAACAAACCAAAAGAAATTATTTTTACCTGTAGGATTCCCTACTACAGCATGTTGCTTCTGCTGACCCAGTGTGAACAGGTTCACAGAGGGACCAGACAAGTTAATGGATGAAGAGTCCATCAAGAGCTGTGAAACTCTATGATACAAATCCAAACTCTGGCTTAGGAAGCGCCTTAGAGACAGATCACTGGAAGTAGATGTGGAAAAGCAGAAGTATATACTTGTCCTGCTATATTTTTCTCAAAGTATCTGCTCCTGATCACTGTCAAAACCATGGTACTTAAGTAAGGAGACCATTCACCTGAGGTGCATTAAAGAACATACCCTTTGGCAAGGGAGCATAGTGTTTCCCTGCAATCCAGGTGCTGTTTGCCTCAATAATTTCTCTAGTTTTTCTCTTTTTCTCTAGTTAATTGAACTGGTTTCCATTCTAAGCAGGTATCTGTCACATTCCATTTAGAAAGGATCCTGCCTGTCTTCCCTCTTTGCACCCACCTGTGTGTCCAGCCCAACTTTACAAGAAACACACATAAAATGGGGCAGTATCTCTACTTCGGCTGCATCTCCAGTCAAGATACAATGCTATTCAAGTTACTGAAAAATGGTACCAATATAGGGACAAGTAAAACATTATCCCGGGGTTGGTTTTTTTGTGGTTTGTTTTTTTTTTTCCAAGTTGCAGGTTAGTCTTTTCAGTTAGCTAATTGCTCAGGACTCAGAAACTGGCTTTCCACAATGCTTGATCAGCACAAGCACCAATAGCCAACATTACACTGAGAAGTTAAGTTTATTTTTTGATGTGTAGAATTGACAAGATGAACTGCAAACCATCTAGTCAGTGCTTTCTGGAGTACAGCTGTGCTCCACTTTTCTCTTGTTTATTGAGAAAATAAGAGCTCCTGAGAAAAGGGATGCACACTGAATTCAGACTAGACAGCTATGGTGGTGCAACAGTCTTGGCTACAACACACATCAATATTGTTTTGGTTCCACAGAGTGCAATGCAAGGAAGGAAGCCCTGCTGGTCACTGACATCCCTGATTGAAAGATTCCAGCAGACAAGATTTGGGGTGATGGCTAAAGTGAAGTGGGAAGTGCTGCTATCTTCCTGGTCTAACTTGGTATAAACGTGTACCTTCAGTGTGAAGAGGGCATTTAAGATCTCCACAAGCTTTACTTAATACAGTAAATTGCAGTATGGAGGAACTGCAGTCTCCTTCCTCTGTGTGGAGTTACTTCTGCTTCCAAACCAGAGCAGCAGGGAAGGATGTGTACACTAATGTGCTGGAAGGAGGGGCTGAGTTCTGCAATAAATGGTCTGTGCTACAACACCAGGTTGTGATTGAGGAACCAGAGCACTGGACATGCTCCCTTCTGTCAGCTCAGGCTACAAGTGGTAACAAAAGAAAGAGCTGAGAGTGGGGAACAGTGACTTCTTCAGTTCCCTTAAAACATTCTAGGAAAACCTATTTACTACAGATTGTACCTTGCATCTCACTGTGGATATAAGAAGGCAGAAAGCTGATGTTTTTTTCTTCACCTTCCACACCAAATTACAACTCAACACAACATAATGTCTGTAAAATGCAATGTCTCAAAGTCCTTTAAAAATATTCTTGTGAGATTACTTTGAATTAATCTTACATCCACACAGACCTAGGGTGCTTAGTTATAAGCCTCTCATATTAAAAAATACATGTAAAAGTCATAAAAGCCCACTGAAAGATGCAGATTTTAAAATTCATCTTTTGCTTAATGTAATATGTCATGCAGTAGCATAGCACAACCAGTGGGTAGAGACAGGAGCCACTCAGAAACATAGAGGCAAGACACTCGCTTGGAACAGATCCAAGCCAACTCCAAGAGCCCAGCCTGGGAAAACAATGAAGTCTTTCCCAAGAACTGTAATAAATTGAGTATAGGTCTTTGGTCTTCTCTGGGAATTTCAATTTACCACTACATTTTTTGTGGTTTGTTTTATGGAGGAACAGGGACTCATACACTCACGTATGCAAATTTAATTATCAGTGGGGTCTGCTGCTACCTCTCTTCATTTCCCTTTCATAACTACTTCCCTCCATCCTCTCCTTACGTAAATTAACAACATTTCTTGCCAGGCAAGCCAACAGCATTTAATGCAATTTATAAAATATGCATTGTAAATTGTAACAATCTTAATTTGAAAACAATCTGCATGAAAAGATACAGGAAAAAAGACATTACTTAGCTAGAAATTAATGTAGCTGTGCTCCAATTGGCTTTATTGTGGCCAACGTCTGAAAATTTGCTGATAATGATCAGTTAAGCTAGCAGGAAAAAGAAGGCTATTTCAGATGAGGAAGACTCATAAGACTATTAGATAAATGTTTCTTGGCTGACTTTGTGTATAGTCCACTGAAACCAATGTAAATATTAATACTGACCTTTGGATAAGGTCCATTTGAGATCTTAATGAGTTAGTTCATTTTAATATAACCGAGCTCTGGATAAAAGGCCTCTATATCTTGTTGATAACTAAACAGCGGAGTCAAACTAATCCTTGGCTTTGGATGAAACTGAAAGACATACTGATTTGTGGTTTGAGCCCTGTTCTCATTATACATTTTGCTTTGACCAAAGACAAACATAGTTAAACAATTTTCATTGGTGATCCTTTGAACAAGATGCAACTTCTTGACGGAGTTTGCTTTCCATCTGAGCAGCGTGCAGAAAATGTGCATAATGTAGCACAAGGCAAAGATCACCAGCAGAGCTATCGCTAAAGCTGGAAGGACGTTTTGCAGCTCAAGTGGTACAATCATGACCTAATTAGCCTAAATATACCTCTCTTAGGACCTGTGATATTATCTCTGTATGGCATTGCACAGTGTGGTCATTCCAGCAGACTCAAGCTCTTGGAGCTAGTTGCACAAATTTGCACTGCACAAAGCACATCAGTGTTGCCTCCAAAAAAACCCAAAACTTTATTCATTAAATTGAATTAAGATTAAAAGATTTACTGGAAGAATTTTGCAACTCTATTTCTTTGCCTTCCAATCAACTTCCACCAGGGTCTCCAGTCCTTTTCCATGTGTGTTGATGAAGGCCACAGTTTCTGCACTAAAATACCAACACATTTGCACGTAACAATGGCAGGTACAAAGGGGCACAGAAAGAAAAGAATATTTACTAGTCTATGTAATTAATGTTTGGAGAAAACAAGCGAGATAGTGGAGACAGATCTGAAAAGAAAAGAGGTTGCCTGAAGCTCATTACAACTGATGGTTAAAACTTGTTCCACTAGAACAGAAGAGCGGGACGGAGCATGTGTATCTATCTATGTCTGTTTCAGTGTCCATATGTATATAAAGAGCAGAAAAAGAAGCTTTAAAACTAAAAATACCATTCCTTTCTACAGAGACATTGAAAATTCAGATATCAGGAACTTTAATGACCATGGATAAAATTTCTAAATAAATTAATTACATGGGAAACTAGAAAACATCTTTAGCGTCCACCTCACCTCAAGATGATCTGCTCCTAAACATTAACAAGATGTACTTTCCTGTACCAGAATGCCCAGAAAAATGTTGTGTTCTCATAAATGACCTCAACGTGGAGACATTCATAGAGATCTCATGTAGCTTTTGTACCATTTCAAAAAGTAGTAGATGATTATCTGTAAACATAGAAAGTCCTGCACTTTGAAATAACAGCTTATTGAATCCCACGCTGACTGGCAAAGGAGAGTTAGTTACAATGCCTAAAATCAGCCATTGCACTGCTCCCCTGATGACGATTACATTTCTAAAACATGGCCCCATTGTAACATACATGCTTGGGACTCCAGAATAACCATTTTCTGAAACCCCAAAACCCATTTTTTGCATAAGCGACTGGGAATACACATGTATGCTAACTAGGAAGTGTTTGTGAAAACTGAGACTTTTTTCAAGATACACTAACAGTTACGCTCAAAAAAGACGCGATGGGATTGCAATGTAGAAGAGGCCATGCTGGCTGAAAGGAGGCATGGAAGCAGAAACAAGTCATTCAAAAAAGTAATATGGGTGAAAGGAGGATAGGGAGTAGAATGAACATTATACATTAAATACTGGCATCTAGTAAACAAAGCTGAAGGAAAAGAAAAGAGCCTAAAATGAAGAAAACAGGAACTGCAAATCTGTGAGTCTATCTGGGTCTTAAGTCGGGTAGTATAACAGTAATTTAAGACTCTATCAAAAATAATTTAACACAAAAATATCGTGGCTGCTAGTCAATTGGGTTTCCAGGAAGCCAGACCTTCTCAACAATTACAGAATCTGCTTGTAAGCAGAAGGGCCCCCAGGTTGGCATTTTGGCCTGGTACAATATGATACAACAATTAGCATCCTAAATATGAACAGAAAACTTCTGCTGATAGCATTTTTCAGAACATGTGGACCAAAATGATCAGAAAGGGGATGTTTCTGAAAGAAAACTTGATCTGATTAGATAGCCACTGTCCAAATACATATATGTGTGTGTGTGTGTATTTTTATATATATATTTGTGCATATATGTACATACACGTGCTGCTTTTGGCTGCGATGGAGTTAATTTTCTTCACAGTAGCTAGTATGGGGCTATGTTTTGGATTTGTGCTGAAAACAGTGTTGATAACACAGGGATGTTTTCATTACTGCTGAGCAGTGCTTACACTGAGCCAAGGCCTTTTCTGCTTCTCACCCCACCCCACCAGCGAGTAGGCTGGGGGTGCACAAGAAGCCGGGAGGGGACACAGCTGGGACAGCTGACCCAAACTGGCCAAAGAGATATTCCACATCATATGACATCATGCTCAGCATATATAAAGCTGGGGGAAAAAGAAGGAAGGGGGGGACATTCGGAGTGATGGCATTTGTCTTCCCAAGTAACCGTTACACGTGATGGAGCCCTGCTTTCCTGGGGATGGCTGAACACCTGCCTGCCCATGGGAAGTAGTGAATGAATTCCTTGCTTTGCTTTGCTTGTGTGCGTGGCTTTTGCTTTACCTATTAAACTGTCTTTATCTCAACCCATGAGTTTTGTCACTTTTACCCTTCCGATTCTCTCCCCCATCCCACTGGGGGGGAGTCAGCAAGTGGCTGCGTGGTGTTTAGTTGCTTGCTGGAGTTAAACCATGACAACACACAAACATGCATATACTTTTATATATATATATATATATATATATCTCCAGCCATACAAAAATACTAGCAGAAGTTTGAAGAAAATCCACAGAAATACCTCAGAGCTTTCAGAAGTCTGATCAGGTGAAGAAACCTTATGTTTTGATTCTCAAACAGAGAAAGTTTATTTGTACAGTAAGTTCAATCACATAAATTACTATATATAATGCAAAAAATTGACAGTAAATGTCTATGTTGTAGCAATCAAAACAAAATTTGTTGCAATTTGGCACTCATGTTAGTAGTACTTGTCTTTGGTTATCAGCTGCCTATATATCTTAGAATGAAACAAATTTTGGTGCTTTTTCTTGAAAGGAACAGGTTATTAAAGATATGAAAAAATGTAAAATTTTCAATGAACAAATGATTTTGAATCAGGTAGCTAATTAACTGCCAATAACCTCATTAAGTGTCAACATGTGCGTAAATAATGAGCACAGTACTAAGGAGTGAGATGTTTTATTCTGATTGAAATGTAATTATAGAAAGTGATATATTTAGAAGAAGAATTTATAATGCTGGATTATAATCTGAAATCTTTACTGATGTAAACCTAAGATAAGAAAGTGTTGCAGGTCATTTCAGTCAAGATTAGCCTGCCAGAGAAAGGTAATTTTGGTTTAAGTTTTGACCATTCAGGTCAGATACAAGGAAAGTACCAGTCCAGTCACATATGGGGGTACACAGGCTTTATAGCAAAACTTCCTAACAAGGGCTTTCAACCACAAGGATTTTCCACACACGTGTATGAAATCCATCCTTCAGGTAGTGGAGTCACACACCTGGCAAGAGGGGTTGTCACAGCCAAAAATCATTCAGGAATAGTGGCCTCTGTATAGGATAAGAACTTCCAAAGATATGGGCTTAATATATAACCAATTCATCCTCCTTCTCTCCTACCATTTAATGCAAGTTTTAAAAATTCTCTGGGGCAGGTGCAACTTTTCAGTACACTTCTAGGCACTATTTTCTATGGTATCATCAACCAGCTTGTTGGATGAATCTCACCTGAGTCCTACTCAGTAAAATCATTGTCATAGTAGTAAATTAACCAACTGAAGGGGGAGGGAAGTGAAATACGGGGGAAAAAAAATCAATTAAAGGAGAAGGAAAGGAAGTATTTTCACAGTAGATCAATGAAGGCAGAGCGAGAAAAGTCAAGCCTAAATGGGAGTTTAAAAAAAATCTACCTATGTTTATAGGAAAATGTGGATCCGTGCACTGAAAAGGACACCACCTACCTTCAAGGATTTATCTTCATTGCCAACAAGTGCTCTAATGCTAGAGGCAGTACCTAAAGATGTCAGTGAAGGAGTCGAAAACCAAGTACTGTTGCACTGCAGAAATACAGATAGACATGTCTTCCTAAAGATGAAAAGGTGGATGGTTCATACATACTGTGTTTAAGATTTCAAAATCAACATTACATTTATCAGCAATTTTGCTGTCATTCTGAAAGCTCTCTAGGACCAAGCATCAGGTAAAAAGCATATTCTTCACCGCTTTTGGATTGTAGAGGCTTTGAGGAATGCAAGTGCTATGCTAGTTTAGTCTATTAATATGATACAGATGTGTAACTAGTATAAATCAAAAAAGACTGGAAATCAAAGTACAGTTTTAATGTCTTAGGTGTGTGGAGGTAAAAGCGCCAAAAACTGACATAATTCTTTAATATGATATATGAATCACAGAACACATGGGTTTGCATCCAAAACAGTCTGAAGTCAACTGAAGTCTTGCCATTAACGTCACTGGCTCTAGATAAGACCAATGTCTTCTAACAGCTAAATATTAATTTGGCAAGTAAAAAAGCAGCCCCCATTGTACTTGGCTGTCCGTGTTTACATCTCTTCCCTTGGGGACATGCCTATACATGCATAATTTTACTTATATCAGCATGCATTAGCCAATGTAAATAAGGGCTACGTTATTTTTGATTGATAGGTTCTGTCCCTCATCCAAAAATCATGAAAGAACATGATTATAAATGTGTTCAATTTCATTGTATTTTTGTAAGTCAGAAAATTATTGTCCCCATTTTACTTACAGACAGTTGTTTCAATACGAAGTCCCAGACTGTCAGAGATTTTTAACCACATACCTCTCCCTGACCTTGTTCAGCTTAAAAAAAAAAAAAAAGATTGACTTGTTTTTCCTCCTTAAATACTGCATTTTCTGATCTGTGCTGGGAAAGGTAAGGGGGTTTCCATATCAACACCACATCAATAGGTTTCTGCATCTCTTTCACAGGATAGGGAACGGGCCTCTGTCTTCATTGCGGTCAGCTGCTGTTACATGTATAAGAAGTGCACATAAAGGCTCACAGGAGAATAGAAACAGTCCATCATGTTTTCATTTCCAATGTTGAAGCCATCAAGAAAAATAAAAAACTAGCAAAAATATAAACAAAAAAAATCCTAGGACTATTCTTGGTGCTAATACTTCTCAAAAACATTACTTTATTTGCCTCCTTTGTGCAGCTTGTTTGCTCTGCATTTACAAGATGATTTGGCAGTAGTTCTGGGGTTACACGACATGTAATCCAGAGTTATTTTAAAAGGTAAGTTATGGATGCTTTTTGTTTAAAAACAGAATATCCTGCGAAGACTGGTTCAGACATCTTTTAAGATGAGCACCATTCTCTGGAACACTCTGGATAAAGCAAAGCAACATCTCTAATGGTCCTCACTCTTTCATAACTATTGCCTTTCAGGTCTACAAAGAAAATGACAGTCTTCCAGTCCATATTACCAGTCACTTCCCTCCTGCTTTTGTGATCTCTAAGGCAGATTAAATACCAGAGCAAGATAGGATGCTCTGCAGACTGGTGCTATGTAACACATAGAATAAGGGGAACAAAACATCGAGTCTTACCAGGGAAAGGGAAAATCCTCCCAGCCGTGGAGCTGAACCCCTCATCTAGATTGTAGCCAGGAAAACCAGTTATAGTTTTACAAAGGGAGCCTAACGCCAGAACAACAATTAACATTGTGAGAAGAGGAAGATCTGCTATGAAACAGCCTCTCTCCTTGGATGAGCTGGAAGAGAATTGTTCTTGTACCAGCTTCAGCCATCCTTCTTCTATGCTCTGTATGCAAGAACATTTTTTTCTTCCCCAATTTGTTTCCCTGAGGATTAGGGACCCTAGGATTAGGGCATTTTGCACTCATACTGTTACAACCCTTAAGAAGTAAGTTGCCATTACAAAACAATTTCTAAATTAAATCCTGCAATGCTGAACAATGTATTTTTACACAAAAATCAGTGCATCAGAGGGAGACAGAGGAAGAGGGAATATGTATAACATCAGGAACTGTAGGATGTGCCCCCTTCCCACTGAGCTGTTGAGATGGGAAGAGACCTCTGAGGTCCTCTAGTCCAACCTCCTCTTTCAAACAGGGCCACCTTCAAAGTTAGAGCAGGTTGCTCACACCTTGTCCAATCTAGCTTTGAAAGTCTCCAAGGGTGGAGATTCCAAGGAACTTCTGGTCAACCTCTTGCAGTGCTGAACCCCTTTAATGATGAAGAATTTTTTCCTTTTGTCCAACTGGAATTTCCCTTGCACCTTGCTGCAATGTGTGCTCATTGCCCCTTGTCCTTTCATTTTATACCTCCAAGAAGAGTCTGTCTTCACTCTGATCCCTCCTTAGGTCACTGAAGACTGCACTTAAACCCACCTCTCCTTAGTCATCTTTTCTCTAGGATGAACAAACCCACGGTGGTAGTACAGCACCCAGCTTGACATTATAAGCCCTCCATGGAGTTAGCAGCTCAGACTCAATACCAGGGTATCATGGCCACTTGCATTATAGATTAGAGCTGGCTTGCATACTTGTGGTGCAGTCTGCAGGCAAAGCTGTAAGGATACTGCTGAGTTTCTAACAAATATTTAATCCAGTGGCACTCACTAGAACAGAGCACAGTAATAACTAGTTTTACCAGCTGAGCAACATTAGCAGGGAGTTAGAGTCTAAGCTGCTGGAACTGAGCCCAGATACTCACCTCCTGTAACACTGCTTCAGTTTAAAAGGATCTACAGTGAATCTTCATAACACTGGAGAAAATAAAAAATCCATTATCATTATGGATCTGTATTTCTGTAGCAGCTGGATCCCCCCCCCCATTTTAGGTAAAGACCAAATGAGCAGAGAAGAAAAAGTTAGTCCCTTGTCAAACACTGTGCAAGTACTGTATGTTCTAAAACACTTTGTTATAAATGAGAAGAAAAAATATGAGTTCATCTTCCTTGAAGAGAAAGGTCAACACATTATAAAATACTGAAACTGATGTGCCAAGAGTACCTTGACAACATTACAAAACAAGTTACTGATTACCAAAGAGACTAGTTAGGTTTTTTATTGCTTAAGAAAAAGGTTATCATTGCTGCAGGACAAAGCAGATAACATCCCTCCTGACTTGTATTTGTTTCTAATACAAACAATTAAGCAGAATATGTAATTCATCACCTTTCATTCAATGAAGGACTAATTAGATTCCATCTAATTTTAAAACTTCAGTAGCAACAAATTGTGTCACTTGATTTTCCCATCACCTCTTTCATCATATCACTACTGTAGGGTTTTCTTGAGGTTATCAGAGGGTGATACATTTTATTTCCAATTAATTTAATTCAGTGGAAATACTTCCCTACTGCACTCTGGCATTCTCGATAGAGTTTCTGGCATTCCAAAATTTTGTATATCAAGACTTGTTAGTTTCCTAAAATTTTTGTAGTATTCAAGGTGGAATCAAACTCTGAGGAATGGAGAAATGAAGAAGTACCAGACTGTTGGCTTTTGTAGCTACCATTTTCCATGAAGCTGTGGAAGTGAGCATGCACTGGTGTGGAAAAAAAAACACTATTTTTTCTGACCTGAATTTCATGTAGTAAAATGAAATAAGGCAGCATCGTTTCTACACCTGCCCCGCTTCCTGAATCAGTCACTATAGCATTTGATGAATGTGCCAGGTAGGTTTGCTGCTTAAGATAGCACGGTATCTCCCAGAGAAATGTCTCCCAAGATTTTCTGTGGATCAAGCATAGGTCACTAGGAGCTCTGTGTAATTACAGACACTGCACAGTAGCAGCATTGGGACATTCTGGCTGGACTAACTTGACTTGCTTGAAGCGTGCTTTTGCACAGACTAACACTTTTGGTTAGCAGCAAAGCATTACGGATCATTCTGTCACCTTTAACTGAAACTAAGACCGCAGTTGTGCCTCTGCAAGTTTGAAGAGTGTATCTCAGCTTATCATCTCTGCCAGCTTCCACCTGAATGATTGTTGGATAGACTCTTTGTTTCAGGATGACTGACGTCGTAGGAAGTCATTACATGCATGGGTGCTTGCTCTAGGACTTTGGTTGGAGGCTTAGTCACAGTATGTTGCTTCTGGCAGGCATGATTATTAATGTCAGCACATCATAAAAATTGGCTTACTAGTATGATACGGTGACATAATCATGAAACAGCTATGTCACACATAGCAGATATACACAGATCTCAAATACTTCATCCACTCTTCAGCTTCAGAGCATCAAACTCAGCATCAGACAAGAGGTACTACACATTGGTACATGAAGATGTGGACCAAACAACACATTCTTCCTGTGTATCTTCTCTCCCACATCTTTTTCCTTCTTCTCCTCACTGCTGTTCTGAATCAATAAATTAATTTCACTTTAAAAATACCAGAATTAAAATCTCCTGACTTTACATTCAAATGTAAACGTACAGAGCCAATAGTGAATACATCCAAGAGCCAGGAAAGCATTTCCAGCATGCTTTCAGGTATCTGAACACCCATATGCATCTTCATTCTCAGAAATATATATTTGCTCACATACACAAAAGCTTATGTCTGTCCCAGTCAGGGTTCCTACATTATTTTCCTATTTATTATATTATTACTACATTATTGCACCTGTCTGTTAAGTTGGCTAAAATCCTTCTAAAGAAAGGAAAAGAAAGGCTGGGCTTAGGACTTCACTGTTTGGATTTCTTTGAGGAAACATCCCTTTGTAAAGCTGACATGCAGGTTTCCATCCTCAGCAGACCAGTGTGGGCATTAGGCAGCTAGAGTCTATTGCCGACCTCACTCAAGCTTCAGGCAGAGAACCAGGCCTGCAGAGATGCAATTTTCTCATGTTCCCTGTCCCAAAATAGCAATTAGAAGTGCCATTCTAAAGTGGTGTTCTTCCCTTCTTGCCAATGTTATTTACAAAAGTAGCACCATTTGAATGTAAAACTAGCAGGAAAGAAACACTTGAGAGTTTAATACAACTACAGTTGCCTAAATATTCCCCAGGCTAAGTAGCCAGATTGGGCCAAGCTACTAGCCGTTACTAAGAGATGCAGCTAGTGTTTTAAGGCAAAAGGACCTTAGGTATGTCTTCTGCTGAGGTTGAAAGAGTGCTTGCCATAATCACTGACTTCAGTAGGTTTGTCCAAGACTTCCAGCTAGAGGTCATTTCAGTGCACCTTCCCCACACCTTTGCCAGAAGTTCCCTCCAGGCAGGGAGAATAACATCTCAGAGCAGCACAGTGAAATCTGACAATGCTCATTACATCAGAGCCCTTAAGCTGCTGCTAGCACTGTAAGGAAAATACCTTTTTACCATACTTCTTGTGATGCACTAAACATCCAAAAGACTGACTGAGATGTTTGGCTCCTGTTTTGTGAAAGGACACCCCTGTCCTGTCTCAGACACCAACACTTCACTTGTCTGTGCCGGCAACCCTTCCTCTCACTGCTCATTTCCCTCAGCCTAGAGAAGCCCCCAAGGTCCTCGGGGGGATTGTTGTTATGATAGCCAATGTCCCTGTCTCTAGAAGCAACTCTCAGACTTGACTCTTTAAGAATTTGACTGTTGAAAATGTGTTACTGTGTTTATAGGCTACAGGGCACTGGGGAAATCAGTCCTAATTACTCCATTTTGCAAATACAAACATGTTCTTTCATATTACTATGAAGCCATATTCCAGAGGCTCTGTGAAGCCTTGTACTTGATTAGAGACTGATGTCTCCCAAGTGATTCCTCAGCAGGCTCTGCCCTACAAATTCTTTTGAACATTTTTGAATGATTTCTAGTTTTAAAGAGACAAAAAAAGGCCTTGTTTGTCTTCAGTGTGAATGACAGACAACACTGACAAGCGAGGAATGGAAGGCAGTGTTTTGCTTTAACTCTGAGAACTCACTGCCACTCAATATGGCAGTAAAATGGCACTCAGCATGATAAATGCTATGGCAGTAAAATCAAAGAGTATGTCTCTTGTACTCCATCACAACACCTGCCTGTGAAAGTATAACTTCCTGTAGATTTGTCCCTGTAGCTAGGTAGATTTTAAGGTTATTCATTAAAAGAATAGCTTCTGATATATTATCAAACTTGAGACTGTTGTCCAAATGTTACGCTACCAGTATCCACTAAGGAATGTTTAAATGCAAGAAAATGGAGGCAATTTTTGTAGAGAGTATACATGGTAAAATACTGAACAGTGACAGAGCCATACAAATACAACAGTGTTTTGGGTGCTGACAGAAGTCATTTGCCCTGATTGACAAATACGGATGTCACTTATTGACATTAAGGAAAGAGGCCTGTTATTTCAAGCCAAGAATATGTTTATGGGGTAAAACTAGCAGCCCAGTCATGAAAGAAAGATGGGAAAGACAGCTTTGGAAGTTGCTACCTTAAATCTAATGAGAAAAGTGAAGAACAGAGTTTGTGAGGAAATGCTAAAGACTGTGAGATTGTTGGGTGTCCTTGGTCATGTCCAGTTTAGTCATATAATGGAACGGTCACATTTTAAAATGGGAAGGTGTTATACATAAATGCAAAGGTGAGTTTGTGGAAGCTTGGCAAATCCTTTTGCATGTATTCTAGAGATTTTATGTTAAACCTGAGCTAACATACAGAATATGTTATGCAGAATAGATCCTGAGGGGTGGTTTGATGTTTTTTTAATCTCTTAAAGATTCAGATGGAAAAAGAGAAAGGAAAAAACAGGAGGAAAATAAGCTTTCACACAAAACACCACCATCCTTTTTAATCTGTTAGTTATATTAGAGAAATTGGAGTTTGGGAAGGTATAGTGTGCCAAATGGGCCTTGCTCTGACCCCTCAGCCTCATACAAATCTGAGGTGAGAGGGAGGGAAAAGAGAGTTGGTTACACTTTTCTTGTCTTTTTTTAGCTTGCTATAGTTGAATAAAATCCTACCTAGCCAAGCTTTCTACATGTAATCTTCCAGCTCACTTGCAAGTATTCCAATTAGTTAGGAAAGATTCATGCAAAGAACTGTCTGTTTTCCTCAAATGCATTTCTGTTAAGTCACTCAACGTCACTGTTAGGAGTGTTTCAGAGCAGCTTAGTAAAATCTCTTTTCACGTAAAATGCACTGCCTTGAATCAACCTGAACAATTCCTTTCCTTTTCAGCACTCAGATGTTTTGACTTTGTTAATCCATGGGCAGTACATATAAAATAAAGTCTGCCTTGTCCCAGGGAATTTACTCTCTCCTATTTCCTTACACCAGCCACCACAGCACTATGGTAGATTATGCTATTCTTCTCACATTAAAAGTTCTGGTATAGAAGAAGAGCTAGGCAGTACCCAACCATCCATTTTTAACAAATTCTCTAAAATTCATATGGGACATGAGAAAGAAAAAAATGCACCTATATTTAGTTTGACAACTCCCGTGCCTGCGAAAGGCTCGCTTTTACACCTGATTTTTTGAACTTTTATCTGTGTACTGTATCTGCTCGTTATGCTTCTAGTAGAGTCTGAGTCCTAGATCTTCTCACCCTTGGAAAAGGGCAATGGGACTTTAAGATGAACCTATTCTCTATTCACTTCAGCTTGTACATCAGAAGTCTCAGACAAAGGCATAGTGCAACGAACACAATGGAAATGAGAAGACTTCCTATGTTCCTTGCCAGCTGCTGCTCTTTTGAAAAATTCCAACTAGACATTCTACAGCTGTATATTTTTTAAATCAAAGTACCTTATGGAAGACTGTCAACTTCAATTAACTTCAAGGTCAAAATTCAGGCAGGTTACCAGTGAAAAAGTGTTTTCAAGACATCTTTCATACTCTACCTTGTTTCCTGCCAATGTACTTGGCAGAGTACTGAATTGCTAAGAGACTGGAAGCTTGCTGATTTTTTATTTCCAGGTAAACCAACCATTTGAACTGCCTTGGACCTGAAGCCCTCATAATTTTCTAGTCCCCAACTCCAGGAAAAATAAGCAATTTTATTTCACTGAGAATTACACAGTTATTGGAAATGCATTCTGGAAAACTACCGTGAAGGGAAATTAACATCCTGCTTGCTCCACCTTTCATTTTCATCTCTGATATGAATATCTGTTCTTGAATAAGCCATCTGTAGGCCTTCTACATATTAATGTTAAGTATCAAGCTATGAACTGTTTCAAACTAGCTAGCAGAATGCTAAAAAGGTAGATTGGCTGTTTTCATGGGCTTGATAATATATTTAAATGTAAAGTGGTTGGATAAAAAACATCAGAAAACCCATATTAATAGCTTTTCATTTGAAGAGCAGTCTGTTAAAATCATGCTATAAGGGAACATTGAGCATAAGGAAAAAGTAGAACAAATAGCGAAAAGCAATTAGGACAAAACTCAGTCCAGAACGATTGATATGCAAATGTCCTGGACTGGAGACTTTATTCATGGCCACTGACCTTTTGGATAAAGTAAATTTTAGTGGATATTGAAGAACGCGTGCTTCATTCTCTGGGGACAAAAAAGTACAAGTTTGACTGTAGAAATTAATCAGTAGCCTCTAGATTTAACTGTGATGTTTCAAAACTGTAATGTACATATTTTATAAAGCTAATGAGACAATTTAACTGGGGAAGAACATCTCCTACTGGTAGCATGATACCAATTTACTCTTTTTTCAGACTTAAGAGGAGTCACAAAATCAGTTAAGATCTCCACAGGACTGAGACGTTCCCCACACGTATGACCTGGGTATGAAAATACTCAAAATGTCAAAATATTTTGACAAGTCTTTCCATATTTGAAATACCTTCCCAGTTTGACATAAATTCACCATTTCTTTTTGAGAACGATATTCTTCCATACAGTCATCTTAAGTTTTGGTGACTACCTTGTTTATATATATTGCCTGCTTTCAAGAATGCTTCCTTTTAAAAATGTCATGGAAGACACTGCCAAAACCTCTACTAAATCAAGTCGGAGTCCATTAGTCACGTTTTTCTAATTCACCAGGCCAGACACCTTGTCAGGAAATTAGACTGGTTTATTATGGTCTGTTCTCAATAAACACATTTTATCATCTTGCAAACCAAACTTAATAACTTGAGCAGAATCTTTCCAGCGATCAAAGTTCAGCTGCCTAAAAAACCAGAAAGCTGTGGACCTTCTGCCTTTTAAAAATGCAGAATGTTGATCCTTTTCCAGTCTTCCAAGACCACCTCTGTCCTCTATTAATTCTCCAGATAAGTGCTAGTTCTTCACTAACTATATTGGCTGCTTCTTTTTGTTCCCTTATAAGATGCTTTTTAATATTGCTTTGCCAATAAACTGTAACACATCTACATTAGCTAAATGGACTTGATTCTGCTCTTCAGCCTCTTGTGAACATATCTCCCTTCTATAACCATTTAGTTAAAAGCATCTGATTGCACTGAATTTTTGCAAAGACTGAAGCAAAGAAATAATTGAATTCTTCAACATTCTTTGCTTCCCCTCTTATCTGATCTTTTCTTTTTGCTAAGGACCAGTGCTTCTTTTGTTTCTCTTCCACTTCTGACAGAACCTTTTCTATTTGTTTGTCTCTTACTATCTGAGGTCTACTGTGCACCTCTACTTTCTTTACATTCTTGAATTATTCCTTCATAAACACAGCTTGTTTTCATTTCTGAAACAATATCTTTTTGATTTTCAGGTCTGTCAGGTTCAGATTTATCCCAAAAATTCCCTCCCTACCAGCCTCATGGATGTGTTCCTTTTTTGAAATCCATTCTCCTTATTCTATTACTATTCCTCTGTCAAATTTTGTAAAAAAAAAAAAAAAAAAAGTGTTATCTTTAATATCTTTAACCTACACTTCCTTCCACTGTGGTATTTTAATCAATTCCTGCTAATTTTTTAAAAAAAAAAAAAAAAAAAAGTGTTATCTTTAATATCTTTAACCTACACTTCCTTCCACTGTGGTATTTTAATCAATTCCTGCTTATTACTTGAGACTACACAGAAAATAGCTCAACCTCATACAATATCCTCCATAGTTTGAACATGACTTTATGTCCAGCTTGTTCTGAAAACAGTGTTCTATTACATTTTTTAATAAGTCTGCCTGTCTCTTTTTATCTCCCAGTAATTCAACTAGTACAAGTCCTTTATTTCACTTAGTGTTGTGGGTTTGTGAGTTCAAACCAAATCAAACACCTTCCACTTCTTCCCAAATAGGTGATTTGTAGCCAGTTTCTTACATGTTCTCATACATGTTCATTTTCCATTTACCTTCATTCAATGCCTTTCAACAAGCCTTTTCTTTCTGAGATACAAAGTAGATATTTTCAATCTTGACACAGAGCAAGCACAAGTCTCCTCCCTTATTTTTCTGGCATTCCTTCCCAAAAAAGCATCACCTTTCTATGCTGATAATCTAGTCCTGCAGATTGATTGTACCACCTCTCTGTGATCCAGTTATGTCATGCCTTTCATTCCAGTTTCTTCCCATTTCCCATGTGTGTGTAGAGGCATCTCAAAGCCTAGCGCACTGGCCCATTATTTTCCTCCTGACCCTCTTACAGGAATGAAGGATTTATCCTGTGAGGGAACTAAGGGAGCTGCATGCAATTGCCGTCTCCAACCTTCCCCCAGACTTTTAGCCTAGATTCATATTTAGCTAACACTGAAAAACAGTGTCTGAGGAGGTTCTTTTTCACTACATGAGAACATCCAATGTTCAATATGTTAAACATACAAAGTAGTAGAAACTAATCCGTTAGTTTCTAACATCCACATTTAACAGGGTATTGAGAAAAGTCTGCTTTGTAAAGAGCTTAGTGCCCTGGGAATGCCCATATTGCTTTTTGAGCAAGGCATAAGGGAAACCTGGATGCATGGTGTCTCATAGAGTATGCAAAATGCTGCATGCTGGAGCATTTGCTCTTGCATTAGGGTGCACCAGTAGTGGGGTACTAGACAGACTGGATGCTCCTAGAACCGCTCGGCCTGGCCGCCTGCAAGCTCTGCATGGGTGTTTCTGTGAATAACCATCAAAGAAATATGGGCAGATGACAGATGGATCTGAGAGCATATTGTGATCCTTTGCACTCCCAGGGCTGCCACGGAATAGTGGCAGAGAGGTACTCACTGGACCTCAAGCCAGAGGCTGTATCTGTGTTAAGGGCAATTTCCTTCTACAGTAGTATCAGTACGCGGTGTTGCTGGGGCAGACATTGTTATACCAGCAAAGCTGAATTTTGTACTAGTAAAACCATCCCGTGACTTCCAAGTAGTAATCTTAAGTGCAGGGCTTAAGAGAGATCAAAGTCACTTAGCACAACTGGTTTCCAAGTTAAGGTTACAAAGAAGTAAGCGTGGAGTTACGCAATGTCCACAGAAGTGGTTCAACAGCTGCAGTTTCAGCAAACTTAGGTACTCCACCTTTCACAGTGCATGCAGCATCCTACCACATCACCTCAGGTTGTGTACGTTTCTATTCCATCTCCCTCTGTTAAGTCTTCCCAGAAGGTGCAAATATCTGTATGTTCTGTGAACAATTGCACGCAGATAATGAATTCGTCAATAAGAACTTTAAACTGTATTTTTATTATTATAATAATGTAGTACCTGGTAGTAAAATTCAGCATGATTACAAAGCATTTTGAGAATGATGTTTGTTGTAGATAATTCTTATTGGCTTTATTTGCTCCAAAGACAGTTAAAAACTATTACTTCAGAGCACACTGCAGTGGCAGAGGGAGGCCACCAGCCTTCCCAAGGAGAGACTTATGCAAACATGGTTTTTTAGAGCAGCTGGGCTTCAGGTTTCCTACCTAGAGTAATAGCCCACCTGGTGTAAATCCACTTCCATGCTACAGAAATTACTGGAGAATTTTTTGTCCTAGAATCATAGAATCATTAAGGTTGGAAGAGACCTCCAAGATCATCGAGTCCAACCGTCAACCCAACACCACCATGCCCACTAAACCACGTCCCTAAGCGCCTCATCTACAAATACTTCCAGGGATGGGGACTCAATCACTTCCCTGGGCAGCCTGGTCCAATGTTTAACCACTCTTTCAGGAAAGAAATTTTTCCTCATGTCCAATCTAAACCTCCCCTGGCACAACTTGAGGCCATTTCCTCTCGTTCTATCGCTAGTTACTTGGGAGAAGAGACCGACACCCACCTCGCTACAACCTCCTTTCAGATAGTTGTAGAGAGCTATAAGGTCTCCCCTCAGCCTCCTTTTCTCCAGGCTAAACAACCCCAGCTCCCTCATAAGACTTATTCTCCAGACCCCTCACCAGCCTCGTTGCCCTTCTCTGGACACGCTCCAGCACCTCAACATCCTTCTTGTAGTGAGGGGCCCAAAACTGAACACAGTAGTCGAGGTGCGGCCTCACCAGTGCCGAGTACAGGGGCACGATCACTTCCCTAGTCCTGCTGGCCACACTGTTTCTGATACAGGCCAGGATGCCGTTGGCCTTCTTGGCCGCCTGGGCACACTGCCGGCTCATGTTCAGCCGGCTGTCGACCAGCACCCCCAGGTCCTTTTC
>NW_008825498.1:4830265-4866052 GCF_000699105.1 Pygoscelis adeliae | reverse complement strand
AAAGACTGAGGCAAAGAAGGCATTGAGTACCTCAGCCTTTTCCTCATCCTCGGTGACAATGTTCCCCCCCACATCTAATAAAGGATGGAGATTCTCCTTGGCTCTCTTCTTGTTGTTAATATATTTGTAAAAACATTTTTTGTTGTCTTTAATGACAGCGGCCAGATTGCGTTCCAGCTGGGATTTGCCTTTCTCATTTCATCTCTGCATGACCTAACGAGATCCTTGTACTCTTCTTGGGTTGCCTGCCCCTTCTTCCACAAGTGGTGAACTCTCCTTTTTTTCCTGAGTCCCAGCAAAAACTCCCCGTTCAGCCAGGCCGATCGTCTTCTCCGCCCGTTCTTCTTACGGCGTATGGGGACAGCCTGCTCCTGTGGCTTCAAGACTTCCTTCTTGAAGAATGTCCAGCCTTCCTGGACCCCTTTGCCCTTCAGGACTGTCTCCCAAGGGACTCTCTCAGCCAGTCCTGCATCATGCAAACCACATTGTGTATGGAATTACCATAATTCTTCTCTGGCATCGGGCTCTTGGGAACCTGCTCTCGCAGAAGAGAAAGTCTCCAGAGTCCACTTATGCAATTTCCTCTGTAAAGCTGCCTAAAATGCCAAAGAAAAAAATTCATAACTTCTAAAAAACCTTAAAATTTTGAAAATTATGTTTTCTTCTGCCGGCAACAATATGTACAAAGCTTATTATTAACATTTCTATGTTAGAAAATACTTAAGGTTTTGGTTAAAGGCAACTAGAAACTGAAAAGTTCCAATTTTTTAACTTTAATATTTCAATAAAAAACATGACTGAAGACATTAATTTTTCAAAATAATGTTTTCAAAATAATTTGTTTGCTTTAATCGTTGGCCAACTCAAGCCTATCTTCAAGTGGCCAGGAATCCTGCAAGGGGCAGAGCCAGCAGCCAACATAATTCAGACAAGCTGCCAAGATGCTCCAGGCTCTCTCCAAACTAAGGAGGATCAGCACAGTCAGAGGGCTGAAAAGGCAGCCCTCCCTTCCTGCGCTAAGCAGATCCTGATGCTGGAGCCTTGCACCATTCCTGTGTGCTGGACTAAAGGACAGTGATGGATCAGTGAAAATGCACACCTCTGAGCGTGCTCTCCCACCTTACTTTACTGCCAGGGGAATTATGATGGCCTAAAGCCAGTACAGCATACTGGAGGAAAAGGTCCCTTCTCTGTCTTTGCTTTGAAAATGTCAACATATCCTTTGCAGTCTGGTGGAAACAAAAATAATTAACATTGCTAATGACTTACAATTCAGCCTTTTTGGATTCCCTGCAGCATAACCCTCAATTAAAATTTGTGATAGGCAGAATGATGTGGAAAATATGGTTCTGCAGAGGTCTGAACTATGTGCGTGATTTAATCTCCAATGAGCGTATGATAACCTTCTAAATCTCCAGAGTAAATTAAGTCACTCCACACATAACATCTATTCACATACCTAAGAACTGCACACTGAATCCACACTTATTTAACATAGCAGCCTGAAATAGTCACTCCACGCAGCGGTAACCAGTTCAGGAACATGTCTCAGAGGCAGGGTAAAAGTACAGGCATCAAGATGCGGATAACAATACTACAGCCCTCGTTTGCACTCCGTAAGACTTGGGAAGTGAATGAGGACACGTTCCTCCTCTTTACCACTGAAAGGAACTAGCCAAGTCTTCTAGTCTTCCCAGCATGCAATTATTGGGATTTTCTAGGCACATAAAACCCCCAGGCTTTCAAATCAGAAACACATTGTTAAAAATTTAACAAAAGCAAGAGTTGAATCAAGCTTTTGTGGCAGATCATAAAGGCAGAGGGGTTTTGTCCTCAGCTTAGGCAAAGACTGCAGTCCTTGCCAAGACAAAATTCCTGTTGATGTCCTTGCAGATCTCACATATTACTTCTTTATACATGAAGGCCCACCTAACAGGATGGAGGTTTTAAATCCTCCATCCATGCTGAAAGAAAAGACATTGTCTTCACTTCTCTAACAAACACTGAATAGTGAGTCATATTTTCAAAGGAATTCCCTGGGGAAAAACATGTTCTTCTACCTTTTGTTTTCTAAGACTAGCTAAATAGTGAATACATAACTAAAATGATTTTGCTATTTTCAGTGTTGTTGCAGTTTTTAATGTATTACATAGATCACTCAGCAGCTCTACACTTTGCTTCACCTTTCTAACCAGTTGTCACCACCCTCAGATGTCGTAGCCTATACAACTTTTTAAAATTAGGTGATAATTATGCTCACTATGGAAACATTCACTGGAAACATTCAGAGGATGCAGAGCCTTACAATAAAGGGAAATAATGGTTTCGTAACATAAGCCATAATGAGGCTGTCCTATGTCAGACAGTACAGTCTGTACAGTGAGAACATCTTTCCTTTATTTCAGTTCTGTTTTTCTTTTTTTAGCTAAATCCACTGAATACTGATACCAGAAAGCTGGCACCAGTAATGCATTTGGGCCAACACAGCAATCTGCCAGTGCAGAGTGAGTTGCAAGAGCAAGACCACAGATGTAGGTAGGGAGCTGATAATTGAAAGAAGCAGAACAAAATCAGCTCCCATTCAGCTGGGCTGGGACCAGACTGAAAAGAAAATAGGAGCTAATGGTGTATCTTCTGGGAAATCACTCTGCCTTATGGTTTGGTTAACACCTTGGTTTCGTTGACCTGGTCAAATTGGATCTAGCTGGAAGTGCTGTTTTTTTGATCTGCAAAGCAGGCAGCGCTCTGGTGCGGGCACCATGGGAGCATAAAGCTGCTGCAGGATTCCCTCTGCCTCACGAAGCGACCAGCTGGCAAGGCGGGTGAAATTCACCCGGAAAATCCACATTCAGAGCAGACCTTGCAATGTCACTGCTTCAAGAAAACTGAAAAAAACTGCATGACAAAACTGTCGTGCAGTTTCTGTACCGCAGATATCCTGACTCAGGACTGTGGATTTTGTAGGAAAAAATGAAGGGAGAAAATCCACTTGCAATCAGGAGTGGAACTTAATCCAACAGAGGTAAAAACTGAAAAGAATAAAGTATTTTGGGAGGGGAAATCCACTGAGATATGTCACCTACATCAAGCTGTGCAGAATGCTTCCCAATACCTTGGGCCTGGACCAAACTATCCCCGCAAAAGTATTTAAATGGGTTTTTTTGTCTTCCAGCTTCCTGGCTCTGCCTCTCTACTGGAGATGCAGCCAGGGCATATTGAAGGAACCCCCTCCCCAGGTTTGGGGTCATTCGAAGTTGGCCTGACATAAAAAGCTGTTTAAAACCCAACTGTGGTGAACTGTAGTGGGGGAACCATGGACTGGACAGTGAATGAAAAGCAAAGCATTTATAAGCTGTGGACTTAGCTAGTATTTTAAAACAGCATAGTAATTTCTCTTGTACACTTCTGTACATCAGAGAGTACACTGACTGTGACTACAGTCCATAGAGAAGCTGTCTGTGTTCATGCGTGTAGAATTGGAAAAATTGCCTGTAGAAAAAACATCATTTTCCCTGAACAGCAGGTAATCAGCATTCAGCAACAGCCTTGTCTTGGCATGAAGCCTGATAGGAAGCAGAGTGTCATAGCAGAGAAATAAGATAATTGAAAAGGAAAATGTTTCAGCACTCAGGATGACTTCTGCCAGTCTCTCTGAACTAAATCTCAACAACTGACTGGCAGACAGTGTCTGCCAGTGTCTCTCTGTCAATGGAATAGGTTGGCCCTGACCCCCTTCAGAAAGTGAGACACATCAAACAAAAGACAACAAGACTCATCCTCATTTCAGCTCACAGCTATTAATTTTATGGTGTGACTCCTCCAAATAACAGATGTGTAGCCAGAGCTGTTCCCAGATTCCAAGTGATGGGAGACCAATTTCCAGCACCTTGACTCCTCTAATTACACTGACAAGTCTCCCGAAATCTCTGCTGTGGCCCTTCATCTGAAACAAAAATGCAGACGACTCTCAATAGCGTCTGTTGAACTGAGAGGAATGAGAGGATTAATTAGTTGCAGTTCATAAACAATAAGATTAAAATCCATGAGTAACTGCAAAGTGTAATTGGCAATAACAATGCAATCACCACAGCACAAGAAGGACAGGATTGGTCCCAGATATTTTACATCTGGAACAAAATATATCGATTGCACTAAGACCACGGACCAGGGAGAGGCCCAGATCACCAGCTGGCTCTTCAGCTCTGCTGGCCTGGGCAGCTGCCTGCTTCTCCTAGAGACTGGCACACCAGCAGAGGAGCAGTTCTCTAGCAGGGGAGCATCGCCTCTAAATCTCCAGGAGTCCAATGGTCTCTGTGGGTCTTACCAAAGGGCTGCGCCAGGGCACCCTTCAGCTCGCTGGGGAGGGTTATGGCTAGCTGTGGTCTCTGGGCCTGTGAGGTGTCCTGCAGAGGAGGGGGTGTGCAGCAGATGCTGCAGTTTTAAGCCTTCCCCTGCCAGTCCCCCCCGGTGTGGTGCGAGCTGCGGGCCGCTGGATGGCGGGGATGCGGTGCGTCTGCCCCCGCTGCCCTCCCAGGCGCCCTCGGCGGGCAGGCATCACCCAAGGACAAGGGGTTGGTCTGGTTGGACACCTTCTGAATGGTACCAAAACACCCTTAAGATTCCAGACCAAGAAAATTGAAGCTTTTCACCTCAAAATTGCTGTATTGAACAGTTTTGATATTTCCAGCAGTTTTTTTCCCCCTCAGCCAAAACCATTCAGTGCTTTTACCTATCTCACAGCTGCATTTTGCAATTCACTGAAAAACATATCCCACACATTATGGTCTTTTTTTTTGGTGGGTGAAGTGCCCTTCCGCCATCCCCTTCAGGGATGTAATGCTTTGATTTTGTGTCTCATTGATGCACTGCTTGCACTGCCTGAGCATGCAGAACTGGTCCAAAATACAGATTCTGCTTGCTTATGCAGTTGATTGTATCTAAACAGTCTATTTCTAGCCTTCCTAGGGGCACTAAACTTGTAGCATGCTAATCATAGCTTTCCTATCCAAAGAGCCTCTCTTCTTGTCTTTTCTTTCCAGACGTCTTTTACCCATGACGTGACAGGAGGAACATCACTGAGTTCTTTGCTAAAAAACAATCTCTAGGAAAAGGCATATTTCTCTTACAGAGGGACCACAGCACGAGAAGCATGTACTGCAGTAATGCCTTTACTGCTTCTCTCTACAGATAGTATTTTTGTCTACAGGGGAAAAAAAATAATGGGGATATCCCAGTCTTCCTTCCAAACCCATTGCAAGAACATGTCATCTTGGCAGGTGTGCTAGAGAAAAGCTGCCTTGGTACCTTGCTAAAACAAAGCCAGAGAGTCAACAAGAAAAAAAATGAAACAGGTTGCATGTGCTTCTGGCCTCCACAGACCAGCTCAATTCTGATAGTGATTGGAAAAGCAAAAGCCATCAATCAGAAAGGTTTGACATTGCACAGAAACCGGGCAGTTCACAGCCTTTTACCGCTCTGTTGGGTGTAATGAGAGTGCCAGGTGCTGTGCTGCAGAGCTCCCCAGGGTGCTCTGAGTGCCCGGGAGTGGGGAGGAGGGGAGGAAAGATCGGGAAAAGAAATAGAAAGCTGAGGGAAGGCAGAGAGCAGAGCAGAGAGGAAGGAGAGAGCACAGCAGGAAAGGACACAGCGTAAGCATAGCAGGCACTACGTCTTCCATGCTATGCTACAGTAGCAACCTCACTGGTTTGCCTTACCATTTCTGCCACTGACACCATGAATGTTGTATTCAGTGTACTTAAATACATTGTTAGAAACAAAAATGGTAAGTTCATTTGTCAGGTGAGAATAACTTTTATTGTTTTAAAAGCATATATTTGTTTAAATATATTTTTTTTCACTCCAATAATCCTTTGACTCTTTCATCAGACCTTAATGCATAATAATAAAGAGCCCCTGCAATCAATGGCATTTGATTTACGCATACATTTACTACCAGTAACTTATGACTAACCCTGATGAACAACAGATGGGAAAATCTAAAAACTGGCAGGTTTGAAAAGTTTTTTGGAGATTGTGGTTGCTGCAGAAAAAGCCACCCGCACAAGAGGGAAAACTTTCCCCACCGCATAGTGGGAATATAGTCTGAGTGCACTGTCATTCTTAATGTCTAATACATGAGGAATTCTCTGCAAAGGCACAGTGATCCTGCCATTAACTTATAAGAGGGGATGGCATGGATTCTACAGTCATTTTTAAAACATTACATTTTCTACTCAAAGTTGAATGTCACCTTCTACGTAAATGTTTTACTCTATACTCAGAGCTGACAGCCAGGTTCAGACAGTCCAATGACAATTTGAAGGAACCTAAAAAGATACAGCGGGGTTTTTCTTCACATTAACAAAAGGACATTGTGCAAATATGTGTTCACATATTTTCCACTAAAAAAAAAGCAGCATCTAGTGCAAGTCAGCTTTGGCTTCTACTATAGAGAATGCTAAATTGAAAGTGACTATAAATCCAGGCATGGAGACTCCAAACTTTCTTACTTTCCTAACATCCATATATAGATCTCTTAGAAAAATGATATTTGTGGTTTAAACTAATAGCTCATAATATTATCTCACCATGTAGCTAACAAGCAGCACAGCTCAAAGAGCAGCCACAACACAAAAATTCCCAACATTTTTCTGATCATTTTAAAGAGCTGCATGTTACAGCTGGGATTTCAAACATCTGTACGGAAGCTGGGCATGCAGCCCCTCCACACAATGCAGATTATAATTTTTTGTCTTTTGATAGCATGACGTTTTTAGGCTTTGCAATGATATGCCAGTTAAAACCCCCAAACATGCGCCTTTGTCAGCGAGTCCTCCAGAGATTTTTTCACATACTCAGCTTTGTGTATTGACGTCAATGGGACTTTGAGCGGGAAGGACGAGATGACCTCTGAACGTAACTTCTACTCCTGTTTTCCACTGATTCATCATCTGAAAAGGTCAGCATTGCTTAAAGGTCCTCAAAGCCTGATCCCACCTCATCTGAAGTAAGAGACAGCAGTCACAGTAATTGCAGCCCCACAGAACTAGGGTCCTGTTTGCGCTGTGCTGCTGACCCATGTCTCTTGGGAAGTCTTGGAGAAAACAGGCACTGAAAGGACTTTCTGAGCATTCAAGGTCCAGCTGCCTTTTCTGATTGCTTTTTTGGAGTTCCTGAAGAGACACAGTATTTTTTACCTTGGGGAGGGTTTCTTTTCTGTAATGCCCTGTAAATGTTTTGTACTCTTCATTAGGTGATGTATTTTAAACTTATATGCATCATGGAAACCCAATAAAAAGTATCTTAATGATTGTTCATATACAAAAACATTGAGGATAAAAGGAGACTTGGTGAGGGCGATGGTGAGGGCAGCTTAAAAACAGGACAGAAAACTCTATGCCCCAAGTAAATATGCCAAATGCACCCTATAGCAACCGAAAATCCCTTAAAGCGACTAATTGGAGACTTTCATAGAGTTTAACATGGCTGTCCCTTTTGCAGTCAGGTACATTTTCTTCAAGTCACCACAGAAACAGCAGCAAAATGTGTTGCTGATGAATCATTGTTGTTATAAAGATACAGATATTCCCCTGAGGCTTTGGTAGTGTCTCCTGGGGAGCGGAGGATCTGCTCTGCAGATGGCAAAGTCCTTGGGGGGACGACTGCCTTATTGCCCAAAGTAACCCCAGCTGGAAAACAAAGCTATAATCACTTTTAATAACAAGGCTATGGTGATTTTGGCTGTGGCCTGGCCAATATGAGAGCCTGGCACTTCCAGCATGCCCTTGCCCTCACAGCAGCAGCAGAGGCTATGGTGCTTCTTGCTGGCAAGCCGCGAAACAGCAGCAGTTCAACCAAATCCTCCCTCCAGTAGAAGCAAATGTTTCAAAAGCCCTTTTTCCAACACCCCTCCATTTTCTTTTCCTTCCTCTTCCAAGGGAGAAAAAAGGAGCCCAAGAACAAGGGAGAGAAGAGCTGTGCCTATTCTTACTCTGCAGCATTGTCCTTGTAAGCCAAATTAAAGAATTCCTGGAGGACTGGGATCTTCATGTGGGGTAGTTTTCACAGGTTTCAGTGGTTTGCACCAGCAGAGATTCTTGTCCCTTACGGTATTTCTGGGCCATGTCTTCACTCTCCTAATTCCAAGGTCCTACACAGGAATCTGGGAATAATAAATCATGTCCTAGGGCAAGTTCTAAAATTATGCCAAAAGGTAAACAAAAGTTACATACTATCTTGAATTACCAGAAATATTTTGATTTCATTCACGTAGAACGAGGTCAGAACCTGCCTGTTCATTTCAAAGCAAGGAACAAAATCACCTATACCTCCCAGCAAATGCAACATATGCGGTCATTCAGCATCGCTTCTTGGAAAACAGGCATTTCAGTTAGCATTTACCTTTCCAGTTGCTATAACAATTAAACCAGCAGGAGCTTGTCCTCTTAAAACTCTACATTAAGTTATTGCTTTTGAACAGACAGAATATAAAATGTACATAGTCTAGAAAGGGTAATAACCTTTTTTGGAAAACCCCTCAATGGTTAGTGTATTCTCTTGAAGACAAAGTAAAAGGATATTACTAAATGCAGAGAGGATTTCTCTGACGTAGTTCATGAAGTGAACACAATTAGTACAATGTACTTAAGTTGGCATGGCAAGAGTCATACAGCATTTATAGCATATCTATGCTGTATGTGCTGATTTTGGCTGGGATAGAGTTAATTTTCTTCATAGCAGCTAGTACGGGGCTATGTTTTGGATTTGTGCTGGAAACAGTGTTGATAACACAGGGATGTTTTCATTACTGCTGAGCAGTGCTTACACAGAGTCAAGGCCTTTTCTGCTTCTCACCCCACCCCACCAGCGAGTAGGCTGGGGGTGCACAAGAAGCCGGGAGGGGACACAGCCAGGACAGCTGACCCCAACTGACCAAAGGGATATTCCACACCATATGACGTCATGCTCAGCATATATAAAGCTGGGGGAAGAAGAAGGAAGGGGGGGATGCTCGGAGTGATGGCGTTTGTCTTCCCAAGTAACCATTACATGTGATGGAGCCCTGCTTTCCTGGGGATGGCTGAACACCTGCCTGCCGATGGGAAGTAGTGAATGAATTCCTTGTTTTGCTTTGCTTGCGTGCGCGGCTTTTGCTTTACCTATTAAACTGTCCTTATCTCAACCCATGAGTTTTGTCACTTTTACCCTTCCGATTCTCTCCCCCATCCCACCAGGGGGGAGTGAGTGAGCGGCTGTGTGGTGCTTAGTTGCCGGCTGGGGTTAAACCACAACACTGTAGCACATGTCCCGTCAAAGAGTATGAGAAAAAACAGGAAAATGGTCTAGAAAATGGGGTAGTAGCAGGACTCTTTAGAAAAAGTTACATTCATAAATCCAGTATAACAACAGTACTGTCAGAGGGCTTCATGCAAGCAGCTCTAGAGGTCTGTAAATGTATGATGCACAGGTACTGCTTCCAAGGTGACTTCCAAGGTATCAATTTCAGTGCTTTTTTCTCCCTGCACAACCACCTTTACTGACTTCTTACTGGCCTGTCTCACTTTTGCTTGGAGGTTGTTCTCCAATGACACAGTTTCTTGAGGAGGGCATTCCATGGCACTTAGCATCTCCTGGAAGCATTCTGGATAGCTTTGAAAGCATTCAAAATTATCACTGCGCTTTTCACGGGGGAAATAAGAACATTCTTCCACAATCGGCAGAGAATTACAGCTGGATTCATTTTTCCCCTTAAATGTTCTCAGGCTGGTGTTCAAAGTTGACCTGTAGTTCTGCGGTGCCTTGACACAAAAACAACTTCTGATGCATAACTGTTGAAGAACTGTGAAATCTTTGGCGATGGTGTTTCGGAAATTGGGCTTCAGGAGGAGATAGATGACTGGATTGTAGAGTGTGGAGGACTTTGCAAAGACAGCTGGCACAGCAAAGGCTAATGGAGGAATCTTATCTATTGATCCAAAAGCTGCCCACAGAGCAATGATGGCATAAGGGCTCCAGGCAGCAAAGAATCCAATGCACACAGCAACACTCAGCTTGCAGAGAAAAAGAGAAAACAGTGAGTTAAAAAATTGCACGCATGAGAAAAATAGCCACCAAAACAGTATATGCATAAAAATACCACCTGATTGAACCCCCTTGATAAAAGTCTCCCCAAGTCTTCCATCATACCTCAATTGCTCTCCAAATGTGTATTTTTCTAGCAATTTAATTCTGTCTGAAACTTACTTCTACCTGAAACTTTCAGAGTTAAAATGTATTAGCTCCTACATTTCTCTTCCTCTTCACTAAAGTGCCATGAAAACTCTTTTTAAACTAAAAAGGAAGCCAACCTAAAGAAAAAGATACCATTCTGGGGAAACACTTGTCTAGATTGCAAAGCCATTGCTATTTACTGTCTAATTCATGAGTAATACTGGTTTTCCTGGTTACAGAATATCTTCCATAATTTAACTGTTGGTGCTCAACTGGAGCCACACACAGGCATCTGAGAGCAGAAAACTGGATTAATCCTGAAGTTGAATCAAATTAATGAATTTAAGTTAACTCCTATTGCACAATTGTTTGTCCTAATAAACTCTATGAAGAAAGCTTTGATAGGCCTTTAAAAAAAAAAAAAAACAAAAACAAAACCAACCAAAGAACCAACAAAAACCAAACACCAAAAAAACCCAACAGGTTTTTTGTATAAATTATCACAGAGATATGTAAAATGCAAGAATAAATATTGGATCTGCAATAAACATAAACCTCGAGAAATCTAAACTGTAAGCACCAGCATGTATAGGAAGACTAACCTGCTGAGCATCATTATAAGCACTGTTTATAACTGAGGTGCACATATATTTTAAAGACAGAAGCAAGAATATTCATGCTCTTGAAGAGCCCATTCTTCACAAGTCCATTCTTGCCAAAAGTATGTATTTCCAAATAAGGAAGACAGTAGAGAATCCATTCAATTTAGAGTAGTACTGGATCCAAGGGACAGAAGAAAATACATAAGGAAAGTAGTTTTGTTTTCAGCTGCTAATTGTGCAACCTGCCTGAGCTGCCCTCTGCAAGCAGGAGTACAGAGCTGCTAACTAGCTCAGTTAACCACAGATCCACCACTTTCCTCAGTGAGGCTCTGTCTATAGATTCAAGGTTGCAAAAAACACAGGTTTTTTTTATTAAGAGAGATAACATTGTGTGTTCAGAGTGAGAATGAAAGAGGCCCTCAGCACTAACACCAGAGGAACACACATTAGACTCTTTTAAGGCGCAGAGAGCTCCTCCAAATGCTATTGTTTTCTCCCTAAGTTTAATAGTCTCACAAATTTTATTGTGCAAGAAGAAATGCATGGTGATTGCCAAGAAATATATACCACAAGTTTTATGAGGAATGTCTGTGGCACTTAACTGTTTTTTCTATTAAGCTAAAATCTGTTTATGAATTTGCGTATGTCTCTAGAAAGCTATCCACTATAATAATAGTGGCACAGGAGAAATTTCCCATTTATGGGTGATTACCATTTAGAGCTCTAATCTGTTAGAGCTCACATGAGGTCCAAAGTTAGAGTCAGTTGACAGAACTGAGAAACAAGGTATTTTGACAGAATGAGACTAGTTAAGAAATGATGAAGAGGCAAATCCACAAGATGGGGTGAACTTAATTTTTCTTTTTGTTTCCATAGCTTCTATTTCTTTACATCAGCTGAAGGTCTGGCTCTATCTATGAATATGCTGGTACCATATGCATGGGTTTTGTAATCCTCAACTGTCCATGGCCAGTATTCAAGACTGAAGCTAAAAGCAGTCTCTGTGGCAAATAATATGCCTTGGCCCTTTAGAATCACATTAAGAAGAAATGGACATTAGAGTCAATTGGTGCATTTCCCAGATGGCTTATTTATGGTAGCAATTAATCTTTGGGATTGCGATAGGCTTTACATTGTTCCTATGAAAAGACATTTGGCACATATTTTCAAGGAGCTCTCAGCCAACTTCCCGAACTGCATCAATACAGTTTCTAGAGCAAGGAAGGGATTAATCTTGCATAACTTGAGCTATCCAAAAACTTATATGCTAAATCTAAGCCAGTCTAGGTTGTTTATAATGTCAAAGGAAAGAGAGACATACCTCCTGAAAGTAATTGATATCATTCAAAGATCTATGTCTAAAATAGATGTGACAGATTGCTCTCAGGTCTTCGTCACTGACAATTTTGAGGATGTACTTAAGCCAACTAAGTTTTAATGGAGCACAATTAGGCAAAAGGAACCCCCTTTGAGACATTTAAGCATATCAACTGTACATATACGTACATGAATGTAGAAAGAGACTTTGTTATTATTATTTATATTGTCATGCCACATATTGAGAAGTCTGGAGTTTAATACAACAGAACTCAAAAGGACTTAACACTCTCGGCCTATGGTAAGAAGTTTCAAGCCAGGTGCTTGATGAAGTACCTCCATCGCCTTAAGATCAACAAAATGACCAACATGGTTCCAAGAAGACAGGTATGAGGAGTGGGCTAACCAGTGATGCCAACACAAGACGGCAAAGAACATCAAGATTTTCATAGGCACAATGAAAGAAGAGAATTTTAATGAGGCACATATGAGGCAACTTTGTGAACATTCACAAGAAATTCACCAAAGGGCCATACCAAAGGACACCTTTGCATTTTTGTGGGCAAACAAGAACAACAGCAGAACTGCATAAGGACAAAAAATGGGGGAACATTGCAGAGTCACACTATGCCTTCAAAGGCATGTTCTTTAGTACACATTCTTGGAGACATGGTGTATTTGTAAAACTGTATCTTAGCTACCTCTGAAATACTATACATGCAAGTTGCAGTGGTCAGTTTTCCTAAAATGATCAGAAAAAGATTATTGAATGTACACTGGTCCAGTGAAAATAGAGAGGCAATGAAGCATAACAAGTCAGCCATAGTAAGGGTTTTCTATTACCTGCATATTGATAATATGGTCAAAGATAATAACAGAAAGTTTTGAAAGCAAAATAATATTTTCCACAAGCTCTTTCACTGTAAGGGACAGAGTACTTGTGAGTGAGCATTCCTTTTTTCCTGCTGGTTCATATTTCAACTTTGCCGATGATTTCCAAAAAACTTTCTTAATTCAGTGCAAAATACAGTGGCCAAAGTTTACCTAAAAACGTACGTAGCAGGATAGAAACAAAGCGACATCGGTTCTGTAATTCAAGCCTCCATAACCAACTAGAATTCTGTGAATATATCAGAAAAAAAACTTTACTTCTGCCTCAGGTAGGTTATTTCCAATTATGAGTTCATTTTACCCCAGAAACCATTGTTCAGAATAACTGATCTGTACATTCGTTCTTTTTACTTCATTAACTCACAAAGGCCACACATCAAGTATGTACACCACTGTTCATAAGTGAATATGACTTTCACACTATGAGACAGGTCAACTACCCCGTTTCATTAAATCACTGTGTGATTGATTCAATTATCTTTATGCTATACTTGATGGACAGATGTCAGTTCTGGCCTTGGATTTCCTCCTGTGAAGGTGATACCACCTGAGGCAGCAGCCACCCGTGCATCACTACACAATGAGACCCAGGGAGGACAAGAGGCATGCTGGACTACAACTGAGCCTTTTCATAATTTCACTCCAGTCGAGCCCAGCATCTCTCATTAAAGCAAAGAAGAGACATATTGCCTAATTTTAGCCTCAGCCTATAATACACAGCTGCTAAAATTGCAGTAACAGCAAACTGAGCCTGTCTAGAACACAAGGAAATTCAACATAAAGCTGTGTGGCTGCTTAAGGAACAATGTGATGAAGTGACTTAGAAAAATATGTGCAGGCCTCATATAAAGGCATTAAAAAATTTAGTTGTTACGGAAACTATTTCAAAAGGCACTAAGTAACTCATTACAGTTTGTAGCAAGTACAATCAAAGGTTTACGATCCAAAATACTTTAGTGTTAATAGGAAGATGATTTTAATGAACTATAATGCACTCTCTGTAATGTCTTTATTTTATCATGGAAATAGAGAGAAAAACAGCTTCAGGTCTATAAGTTATCTTTTCATAACTGCACATATTCATGGAAATTTCTAACACTTTTTCTTTCCAAAGTGACCATCAAGTATCCTGTTGTTGCTCTGCAGTAGTATGAATAAAAGGCAATGCCTTCCTCCCACATCCTGCAAGCCAGATTTTAATTTTAATTATTTGTATTTCCACTCAAAGATCTCACTGATCAGAAGAATCCCTGCGGTCCTGTCCATCATACAGGGATGTAAGAAAAATACTATCACAGGATACATAGCATCCCCCATACACCCAGCACCCATTCTGACTGGGAAGTTTGACATAACTTATGTAGTTTGCCAAGTAGACATTATTTCATTAAATGTAAAAATTCATATAAATGTAGGCATATAGCAATATAATAATTTCCCAAGGTAAGGCAAGAAGTGATTCACCCTTGCTCTGCCTCTTAGCCTAGAATGGACCCTACCATAGCTTGTGAACAATATGATTTAGCACAGAGGAGTTTTCAAAAATCTTTTTAAACTTTGCCCTTGTGTGCAGGCAAATCCTATATACAAAAACCTTCTTAAAAATATCTCCTGGAGAAGCAAATAAACACAATTACAAATGAAAAAAAATTCTTGGTGTCTGTAAAGCAAGCACAAGGATATTGTTCACATACCAAATATAACGGTAGGTGACACTGCTCAGAAATTTACAGGCAAAAATCCTTCTTGGGGAATTACGATTGAGCTGGAACGTGGGGAAAACATTATGGTTTATAAGAAGAGCTTCACAACAAAGAACACAAGTTACAGAGGATATTTTTACATTACAGGTAAATAGAAAAAGAAAACAGGTGTTCTACACGTGCAGCATTAAGTCATCTTCGTAGTTAGATCTTCAGCTGGTGTATGTCAATTCACTCACGCAGACTGGAACAAGCCCTGGCTGTTGGCACAAGCTAAGGATCTGATTGAACTGCTTCAAACTAGGTGTTTATCGGAGTAGCTGTTGAATAAGATGGGGTGAATTCAGCTTGTTGACACGTTTAAGTAAATGATGCTTTACAGGACTGAACCACTGGTGAGAATATCCCTGACACAGCGACACTCAGCCAGTCACCCAGGCACAAAGAGGCAGCAGTACCTTGGTGTCAGCCAACAAGAAACAAAGTCGTGTTACTTGTTCCCATGAAATAAGTGGAAACTAGGCACATGTACAAATTTTTCACAGCTTCCCTCTTAGGATTACTGTAAGTTTCTTTAGTAAGAGCACACAATGCTTGGAAAAGATACTGGCTTAAAGTAAGTGAAAAACAGATTTTATCACATCATATATTTTGAAAACTAATTGAAAAACATGAACCACTTGATCACTATGCTTTTTATTCAAAAAATTATTACAACAGAAATATCTTATTTGAATCCTTGTTGTCTGACTTCTATCTCTAACTTCTAGTTGTCTAACTTGTGGGGTTATTTTGCCTCATGTTTTCAATAGAAAATGACTCATTTCCATGTGCAAAAGCATATATGCATTTGTGTACATGCATACTAAAATTATGCATACATATCCTGTAATTGTACATGCAAAATCCTCTGGAGTATCTAAACTTGTAAAAAAAACCAACAACAAAATGCCTTTTTCTCAGGTATTTCTAATCATGCTCGCAAAGGAACGTGTATTTTTGCATGTCCAGTCCAGATTTCTCAATCTGTCCATCAAGTTTATAAAAATTAGAACTAGAAACACAACACACCAACCATGCTTGATACATTCAATAAACCAAATTCTGAAACTACTCATGTTTTTCCGCCCCCCATCAGGGAAAATATTTGTCACTTCCAATCTGCTTCCAAATAACAATGTCTTCTGGCCTATGGAGAACTACCGACATCTAGAAACAGATTTCCAGATTTGCACTTCTACTGTACAGGAACCAGCACAGAATGCACCAGTCATTCTCATTTTTTTGCTCTCATCTTTCCCTTAACACAGTCACCAAGGTAATTTGCATTAGACTACCCATATTGTAAAACATTACTCATTATAATTAAGAGAAGGCACATGAAGAATGAGAGCACATGCATTACAAAAGGTCTATTTGTTTATACATTTAATAACTGGTGTGAAGCATTATTTCAAATTTATGTTCCGGGCAGGTTTCTAGCAACTCATTTTGGCTGAAAGGATTTTAAAAGCCTTGTAGGTAGTCCTAGTACGAATTGGTCAGCCATGTTCAAAAAAACCCCAAACACACCATATGCCTCAACAGCATTTTCTAAAAGTGAACTAACATGTAAGCCTCTGGTCCTCAGTGCTGCAAGTTTGAATCATTGCTCATCTTTCTCAGAACGGTTCCCACAGGTTGGGTCCAGTTTGTTCTGGCCAGTATAAACAGATCCAAAGCATGCTTACTGCAAAAGTGGCATCAGTGAGTGTCACCCTGAGCCTCATGCATTTTTGTATCCTGGGGAATTATCTTGCCAGGACTGCTGGCATTAGATAACATGAAATCTAGAAATGTTGTGAATCATACGAGTTTTCAAAATAATAATTTCAGCCCAAACTGCAGCCCATTACTCCAGATTTAATCAGAAGCCAGAAGTCTCACTAAGCAAATTTATGTCCTTAGCAAGGCAAACAGATTTGACATCACAGACACTGAAGTTAAGACTGACAATCACTAGCACATGTTAAGATCCTGTTAAGCATGGTATAAAAGCATCAGCGTGAGCAAAGTCAATCTAATCTTTAATCATCATTCATTTAGTACCAGACTGCACCAAAAGGAGCATTGCAGGCTTGGGGACAGGATGGGGGACTCTCATGGTAGGGGTGGCAACAGGATAATAGGCTGCCTGACACTGGCAGTTCTCTTGCTGGAAAAAAGGTGTTATCTCTCATTTTCCTACTTAAACTATGCAGACATAAAGCTTTCTCCTGCATGGTGCTACTCAGCCAGGAGCAGCTTGCAAAGAAAAATTAACCCCCAGAACCTCTCCCCAGCACTCCAGCCATGTTAAAAACAGTACACAGGAGATGTATCCTGGACACGAAGACTGGGTTTTATAGTCTCATTGGCTAAACTGCTAAATAAAATAAGATTAGGGACCACTGCCTGGATCTAGCACAGACTAGTCACCTCCATACTGCATAGTGTTGGACCCTGGGTCTCACCAGCATTCTCTTGTGGTGTCTTCATGGGCTTAAGATACAATTATTGCAGGTTCAGTGTACTTTTTTTCAGTTCAAAGTGTCTTTATGGCATGAAGGAGAGTATTTGTTGCATGCCCGAGGAAGGGGCATTAGGATCATGTCAGAGTGCAGATGCTGCTTGGATAATTCTAGCAAACTGTACAAGAGGGAACTGGTACAAGACAAATGTGCCACAGTCTTGTCCATATCACCTTTTAGGAACAGCCCCTGGTTTGCGTTATCCCCTGACCTATGCCCAGGCACGGGTAAAAAGCACACAAGGGAGCATGCTAACAACTAAGCAACAGGGCAATCATTGGGCCAGTGCTTGTGATCCTTGGCCTTCTTTTCTTTGACAATACAGAAATTACCACCATTTCCTGCTACAACTCCTCAGATTCGTCTGCTTTTATCTGCTGCCTTTTGCTTCCTAGTTTGATAGGAAGACATTTGGGTTCCCAGTTTTCTGGGTCTGCACTCCTACAGCATCTAACAATACTGGCTCCTTTGCATTCTAGTGATGTTTGTTTCCACAACAAAATAATTTTCATATAGTCCAAAATCCAAGGAGACAGAAATGTACCTTACACCTGTGATACTAAGCTGCCCTAAGAATTCAAGACTAGTTTACATCAACCAGTATTTCAAATAACAAGTGAAGATTTCACTATAGGTAAGAAATTATGAATGTTAAGATATTAGGAGTCTTTGCTGATCATTTTCTTACCTTGTCATAGCCCAGCATGGAGCTATACCTGCAAACTTCTAATAGATGCCATGTTTAGATAACAGTATAATAATTACATAGTGAACTTCCTTTTTAATTATAAAATATTTAAATACTGAATTATCTATATATCTGTTATGTAGTGTGTAGTTTCAGCAAGCTTTAATGGAGACTATGTAGATGCTTTAGACCATTCAGTCCTTAGCATCTACAGCTCAGCATGTGTCACTATTTTAGTGCCTGCCTGCAATTTCAGACTCGACAGCTGACACTGTGTCAATTATCTGCAAATTTCAGTAAATCAGTATGAGCTTCAGATCCTCAACCAGCCTGAAGAACTCCTGTTTAGATGTCCAAATATAATGCAGTAGCTTCAATGTAACAGCCAACCTCTACATTTAAAAATTTCATCTACAGAAGAATAATATTGTCCAGAAATATGCACAGAACTTAAGAATATATAATGTAAGTTGTGTAGTATTTTTTCACTACACTTTACCCTCACTGTAATGAACTCCCTTGGGACTCAGATAAATGTTTGCTATATAAACACATTCACTATAGCAAAGAAGATTTAGCAAGTTCTTCTATCTAGACAATAAACTGACTAAAAAATCTTCACTTTCAACTGATCATTGTATACCTGCATGGAGACTACAACATTATTGCTTAAGATTGTCAGGATTATCAAGAATATCAGTAAGAAGGAGCAATGTACAGAAGAAGGCATGGAAAGGAGAGTTTCTGGTCAAGTTCAGGAAAGATACTCTTGAGTTAGGCCATGGACTTTTAAAACCCTGTGCCCCTACGGATCTTTTATGAGGAGCGGAACTATTGTAGCCTGTAGGCACAGACAAGGTAAACCTGCATGCTGTCAGGGCCAGTCCATCCAACACGCCTGAAGCCAATGCTAGGAACAGGCAGGGAAGTGGCGTTTCAGTGTATTCAGCATCTTGCATGTCTGGACTTGAAGTATCTCTATGTACAACAGAGAACCTTGCTGGCATACAGATGTTCCTGGTACAAAATTATTAATAAAGGATACTTCACTGTAATAATAAAAATATTTTAGAATAGAAAGTTAGAAGTACATTTTCTGCTTCTTAAGAAACATATTGCAAAAAGTTTTTGAATAGGAAGTCTTGAGCATTAATGAATGACAAGAATCAAGCCTTCCTGAGATGATGTCATTTAAATTGAGAGGACTGCATGTTGTTCTTTCTGTGAATCATTTAAGGTCCATCATTTGTCTCTTCTGTAGAACCTTTTGCTTACTTTGGCAGCCAAATTCATTCTTGTCTGCAAAACAGAAAAGAATATTTGCAGCATGTTAACTTTTCTCAATTTATTTATGCGATATACATATTGCAGCACAGCCTTAAAGGATTCTCAGTTCCCGGAGGCTGCAAAGAAGGAGAAATGGGCTCTCAGAAGGTAATTAGATAAGGCTATGACAAAGCCAATAAAATGATAGTTTCTTCTTTCCTTTCACTTTTAAAGGAATTGCTATGGGTGAAGCTATTCTGCTGAGAATAGAAAGTTTTTCCTACAAATTGCTTCTGACAGGGTAAATGCAACTATTTTCAAGATCTGTGAGACTTAGTCCAAATGCATGCTTATAAGCAGCAAATTAATTCCACTGATTTTTCATGCCTCAAGGGACTATTACAACCTCTACTTTGTTTTTCTGCAAAATAATAAGCCAGTGAGCCAATGCATTGCTAAAATAGAGGAAGAAGTAAAAGAAATTAGAAATTCACAGGCTAAGCTTTGAAAATTCATGTAATGAATTTTACTCCTCCCTTCATTCAACAAAGCACAAAAGAGTAAAAAAAGTAAAAACAGTAAACTACTGTTACAGTACCATGCTTCAGAAAAAAACACCTGATTCATATTGGTATCTGCTCTAAAACAAGTCAATGGGCCTCTTTCCAATGATTACTCTGCTCTCAAGACCTTGGAACAGACCTTTGGCAGCATTTTTTTTAAGCAATCTGGCATTACTTTGTTCACTTATTCTTTTGTACATACTTAGAGAGAGCATCTCACTGTATCTACTCAGCTTAATGGTGCTGAGCTGTGCAAGACAAAGGTAATTCTTCTTCAACTGTCTTGCTAAAATATGGCAAAAAATATTTTTAATGCTATCTAGTTGCTACTGCCCAAAAATTTTTGGTAACTGTCTATTTTAAAGTAAGTCCTATGATTAGCGCACAGCTTACAAAAAGTATGCATAAATGGATATGCCCTCTCCTGTACTCAGGCACTACTACATATTGCCTGTAGCTCTAAGTAGAAACCATGCTCTAATGTAGCATAAAATTTAATTTAAAATGTGTACATCAGTTATGTATCTTTAATGCAATCCATTCTCCTTGCATCATGGACTACCTTGGTTGAAGGTCACGCCTGATGGAGCCCTGCTTTCCTGGGGATGGCTGAACACCTGCCTGCCCATGGGAAGTAGTGAATGGATTCCTTGTTTTGCTTTGCTTGTGCACATGGCTTTTGCTTTACCTACTAAACTGTCTTTATCTCAACCCATGAGTTTTCTCACTATTACTCTTCCGCCCCATCCCAGCGGGGGGAGTGAGCGAGCGGCTATGTGGTGCTTAGTTGCCGGCTGGGGTTAAACCACAACAGCCGATTGCCTCCACCCCAAATCAATAAATATTATACAGTCAATAGTGTAAGTAATGTAATTGTAAGTTTGCCATTGGCTGTCTTCATGCAGATTCCCTCCCTTCGCACGCATTTAGAAACAGCACACAGACCACTAATCTCCAAATGGCTTTGAAATGCCTGCAGCAAAGTGCAATGTTGCTGTGCCTCACAACTAAAGCATCTTTTTAAAGTGGACAAAATCAAACAAGGCATTGAACAGCTGTAATTCTTCTTTCACTTCAGGAATAGATTTACCCATTACAATGAATTATTCAGATTTAGCATCCTGTATTCTAAACTGTAGGCCTTCTTTGAAGAGTAACCTTTATCCAATTTGATTTCCATTATATTTCCTATTATGCTCATAGGTCTTCCCAGCTGTAATTAATCACAGCTTTCAAGATAGCTTGTACCAGTGGATGTACAATACTTCCACTTTCAGAACAGTGCGACATCCTCCATTAACGTTGGTTGTAAAATCTCTCTTAATTTAACAAAAAATAATTCAATGAGGATTAAAAAAACCCAAGCACTATGTCCATGCATTGTACAAACCCAATTTAAGACCAAATAACCTCCATGGTGTGCAGATTTGTGTTGTTTCTCTAGAAATCATTGCATTCCATACTAAGAACAAAATCAGTTTCTTCAATAAACAACATTAGAAAAGAGATGTGAATTATTCAACCTTCTCCTTTTAGCCAAATGATACTTCAGTGTTTTAAATCAGGTACTTCAGAGGTGTCACAAATTCGAGCCAAAAAGAAATACAAGTTGAGTACCAGGAGTTTTGTCCAAGGTCATACATGAAGTCTGAATCAGAACAAAAACTGAACATAATCTCCCAGGCCAAAGGCTTGCCCCTCATGATTTAAATTGAGTGTACTGCAGACAATTCAGAGATGGTATTTGGACAAATATTTGGTGAGACATGAAGTTACACTCATGGTGGTTTTGCTCCTGCAACATCTAGGGGGAACTAGGATGCGTTTCTGAAATGGCTTAATCCCAAGGAACTCCTGGAGAAGAGGCAATTTTCTACATCTCTACTTGCATTCGTTATATTTATCTGTCTTATCTATATGCTCAGAGCATGTTTTCTCCAGAAGATGGCAAACCCATGCACCTGTGAAGAGATCACATGAGAACAATAGTGTCCTCTGTATGCATGAAAATTGATTTTTATGGCACTATATAATAATAAAAGCAATATCAGTAGTTAGCCAACCTTGCAAATTCACAAGCACAAAAGCACTAATAGCACTATACAGCTCCCATTACATTTTCTAAAAGTCTTGTTATTGTCATTCTAAAATAGCACAGAAAAAAACACTACAGACAGATCTTTTAACATGGGAAGTAGATTAGTGATAGCGAATGTTATCTGTATTTTATTGATTTTTTTAAAATGAAAATATTCAATTACTAATAAACAAATAGACTAAAGTGGGCCTAAATTGAACACTATGGCTTGGTTATGTTAATACGGTTTAGGAAAGAGATAGCCACTTTGTGTGCAGGGCAGTACAGATTAAAGCAAACTGCAGGAACTTGGGAAACCTTTACGCTTACAGAGGAACCCGTGGCATTTTCTTGGAGCCTCGAGGCATAGGCAGCTGCCAAGCAAGAGCTTCTATAATCATATTTCTGGACTTAGCTGGATTCTTAAGTGTCTAAGTCCCACTTTAAGTGCCCAAGTCATTTTCTCGATTTAGCTTTTCAAGACTGAAGCAATGTCCAAGCACTTCAGCTGAAGCTGGATCAGACAGTAGAGGCATAGGTCCAACCTGACCAGGACTCCTAAGTTACAGTGACCTGATGTCAGAGGGAGGATGGAAAAGGCCGGAGGAAGAATGGGCTATAAATTGTCTCTAATTTGACAGGCGCTACAAGGTAGGCTGTATTGCAGCTCAAATCCAGCAGGAAGAACTACAGTTCAACAAATAATCATTCCAAGCACACCACAAAATTGACATATTTGGGGTGGATTGTTTTAGCAAATTTTATCATGGAAAAAAAAATCCAAACAAAAATGTCTCTTCTCTCCTCTCTGTTTTTATGAGTTTTACTTAAACCGTCGTCTTAGCAGGTATCTCCAAGGGATTATCACATATAACTAGTTGTTGTTTGTATTATTATTATTCCAGGGTGAGATTCTCTGCAGATAAGCAGTCTCAGGGTAACTCAAAGAGTTTACAATCTAACAGTGAAGATCAGAGCAATTTTGAGGGGAAAAAATCAGGGAATAAAAAGAAGAAACACTTGCCAGTACATGATAAGCAGTTCTGCTAGTGTTCCAGCAACCCAACCAATATCAACCTCTATGATATACCAGTGTGACTTTTTGTGTTAACATCACAAAGGAAATTTTGAAGGAGATATTGTTTTCATTTTGCCAGTGTTTATTAGAAGGAACTCATAAGAATGACAAGTAGCATTGAACATGCACGCACATTTCTGAGTGTTGTGAGCATACAGTGTAACCAGCATCTTGGTCTCACTGAACAGTACAGAAGTCAATTAGGATAAGCTATGAAGAGCCTTAAAAGTTAATTAAAGAATTAAAGGATAGTATCCTGTAGTCAAGTGAAAGACTTAAGAAAATTAATGTCTACTGAATATCCAGGAGTGGGGCAGGAATACACCTAAGAGCTTTAGTTGGGAAATGTTCCATCTAAGAGTTATTACAAAGAAGGAGTAGGTAAGACATGGAAATAACTCTTTAGGTCTTAAACTGCTTAGATTGAGGAAGATATTTAGGTAACAAGACCATGCAGTAGACAGGAGGATGATGTTTCCCATGGTGATCAAAACCAAGGTACTCAAAGAGAGAGACAGGGCAGATTAAGATGTCTAGTGCAGCTACACTTCACTTGGTAATCTGGAGAGATATGTCAGAGAGAGACCAAGTTTCTTAGCATGAAAAAGAGAAAGCAGATCATCTATACAGAAGCAGATCTGTGAGATATTCAATTGTATTTGCAAATGAGAGTGTCCATATTCCTGAACAGAAAGAGAAGATAAGGACCAAAGATGATTCCAAGGAGAAAATTGAAGGGTGGTGAGGAAGATACTTAGAAGAACACGCCAAACAAATAACTAGAGAAATGAGAGAAGGAGTCATTGAAATCAAAAAAAAATAAAGATTTTCTCACCGGAGATAATTAACAGAGTCAAGAGGTAACACTCGTGTCTTTCAAGAAGTACATTATCTAAAGAGTGAAGCACACCTAACATTAGCTGCAAAGTTCTTTTTCTTATTTTTTGGTATATTAAAAAAAATAGATGCTGATCTTCTCCTGGAAAGGACAGGGACATATTTTGCCAGGAGGAAACAATTTCCACAATGAATACTGTCACCACAGGTTTAATTTTACTGTATAGGTTAGTGAAACACAAACCTTCAGATGTTTTGGTTCAAGAAGTATTTACAGAAATACACTTTTCTGTGACTTTTGTCCTTTGTTCAGTTATAAACAAGAGAATTTCATCTCTACACTACTATTTAAAACCTTCAATGATATAAAGCTTAAGCCTGGATCTCCTCAGATGCCTGTAGCTGGGAAACAGAATTCACTCACTCAAAACCGGACTGGCTTTCATAAGCAATGGTTCAAGAGCATGAGACCCAAACTCACTTCTACACAGTGCTCCAATTTTTAACCTTCCTTTTGATCAAAAGTCTGAAATCTTAATTTTCACAAGTAATGAAGCTCTGTGAGCTTAATTATCACCCTCCAGAAACAACACAGCTACTATTTGTATGTTTAGCAACTCATTGCCATGCAGCGAATCTGCACAAGACAATACTGTTGTCTGAAATGAAAATGCAGTAAGAACCATTTTTCTTTTCCATCTTTATTCCCTCCTCAGGAAATTTCTTGCTTGCCAAAGACTAACTTTCAAATACCTTGACAGTAATGGTTTGCGCGTTGCTCATCCTGGCAGGGCCGGAGACGTGCTGTTCCACTGCTTTCCTGGATTCTTTCACAGTTACCAGAATAAGAGAGTAGGAAGTGACAATTACTCCGCAAGGGAGAATAAAACAGAAAACAAAGAGGACTACAGTATAAGACATGGCCACAGCGTTTATGTTGGTGGAGTGCCAGTCAATGCAGCAGGCTGTGCCGTAGGGCTCCACTCCATATTCTCCCCAGTGAGCTAGGGGAGAACAGGCAAAAATTACTGCGTAAGTCCAAGCACAGGCTATCAATATTTGTCCATGTTCTCTCCTGAACCTGTTCCCTGGAAGACACAAAACAAGATCAGCATCGTTGCTATGTCTACATGGAGTTTCCCATATGCAGTCAGTTGAGCAAGGTAATTTAAGAAGGACAACTTCAATAGGTGTTCAAAATATTATAGCATATTGAAGGTTTGTAAGAATAGGGCATGGTTAGTAACAATTTGCAAAAGAATTAGGTAGCTGAATTCTCTGATATGTGTAGGATACTTAGCACAACATAAATCTGTATGAATAAATCTCTGTCAAAATGTAGCAATAAACTCTGAAAAAAATAGTTTGTTCAGGCCAGCCTTGCTTTCAGATCGGAACTCTTATTCCATGTTTCCATATCATCATTCTGACTTAAAAGAGCTTAAAAGTAATCAATTGCATCTCTCTAGCCCTATAGTTAATTATCAATGATCACAGAAATAAGAATTGTTTGACTGGATATAAAAGATCTCTTCTATAAAAATACTTCTAGGATATGCAACCCAGAAATGGTGGTCTATGTTCACAAGAAAAATTGAGTAATTTAAGGCAGAAACATTAGCTTACCATAAGCTGGAAAACAAATTTTGAGGCAGCACACAGTGCTCAGTAATGTCAGTGTTGAGAGACTGCAGAGCCCAAACAGCACCCCACAAAATGCATAGAACAAGCAAATCTGTTTCCCATACAGCCACCTGGCAAATAACCAAGACAGTTAATTCTTAGATGCTATACTTCTTTCTTAAATGTAATACTAAATGGTAGAAATACATTTACAGTTGTAGCCTTAAAAATTCAACAAAACTGCATGATAAAATTATTTGTTGGTCAATGATCAACTAAAAAAGCTATTCTCATTTGAAAAACTTACAGCCAGTAAAGTAAATGTCCTGCTTTATTTTTATGATTCACATTTAAGCCTTTTTATTTTTCTAAAACAAAGCAGTATATCTTAATGATAAACATTCTGAAAAGAAAAATCAAAATGCTTGTCACTAATAGGCCGAGGTCATAAAATAATACAGCTTATTATTATTTCTGCTATCTTTATGTATATTTTTAAACTAGTTTTCATCAAAATCAACACATTCTCTTGTGAAGGTTCTCCAGAAGAACAAAAATTTGATCTGAATCACTACACCTCCTCCCTTTCTATTCAGACACCGGCAGTATTTGCAGTAGCAGTTATCAAAAGCCCTATTCTAGATTTTGAAGACATCATCTCCATTAGTCAATGCATTTAGCAATATTTTAACATAAAAAGTAATGTGGTAAAAACTGACTAATTACTGGATTTTTTCTCTTAGTTTTTATTTTGATGCCAAAATGAGAGAAAACTAGATAGGAGAAGGACAGAGAGAGATTTTTTCACATCAAACCAAGTACATTTTTTTTATTTTGGTCAACTGAAAAGAAAAAATTACCCAGGGGTTATGTTGGGTGAGGTGTTCTCCGTCTCTTTTGTTAAATATATTCTACTTAATTGCATTATTAGACACACATTCCTAGGTTTCTCAGTAAAGTGTTTTGGGAAGCCAAATCAGCACTGCATATTCACATCTGTACAGTTGCAGGACATACTGCAACAACTAGGATAGACTAAAATATTACAAATACCATCCTATCCCAAACCATGCAGAACAGCTCCTGACAACCAGTTCTGATCTTCCTTCATCTTTTCTATCTAGTTCCCTTCTCTCAAATGCTTTCACACCGCCTGGGTTTCACAAATACTATTTGAGGTCTAGTAATGAGTCTCCTAAGCCTCCCAAACTTTAAAAGAAGATCACAAAAAATAGATCTTGCACAATGGCATGAGGTTGAATTCATGTGGATAAAGAGGATAGAAGCGGGGAGGGAGCCAGGGAGCGTGGAAGTGAGCCAGGAAAGGGAAGGAGATGTGCCTTAGGGAAGGAAGGAAGGAAGGAAGGAAGGAAGGAAGGAAGGAAGGAAGGAAGGAAGGAAGGAAGGAAGGAAGGAAGGAAGGAAGGAAGGAAGGAAGGAAGGAAGGAAGGAAGGAAGGAAGGAAGGAAGGAAGGAAGGAAGGAAGGAAGGAAGGAAGGAAGGAAGGAAGGAAGGAAGGAAGGAAGGAAGGAAGGAAGGAAGGAAGACAGGAAGTTAGTTCTAAATTCAGAGTGTTGGCCTAAAAAATAATCCAGAACATTACATTTCTATGCATCATCACTACCACTACTTCTGGTGATCATAAGTAAATTCAGGGTATTCTTTTCATGGTACCAAATTTCACTGTCCAACTGAAAAAAAATAAAACATTTTACCATCACTTGAAGCATACTACCCACGAAGAATAAAAGCAGTAGGAAGTGGATGTTTGGAAAAAAATCTTCTCAGCCCTGCAGAAGTCAAAAAGATAGTGACCTCAAATAGACACAAACGCTAATTAACACCAGCACTCCATAAAGCTGCTGTTACAGAGCATCCTTCTCTCAATCCCTCTAACTAATTCCCACTTTTATGGCAAGCAAAGTGGCAGAGTAATTTGGTCTTCGTCACTGACACAGACCTCCAGAGCCTGCGGAGGATGTTAAACACCACGTGCATAGTGAACGAACCTGTGTGAAAGGCTGGAGGTTACAGCTAGAGGGTACAATGTCAGAGTCATACCAAGGTCACTGATGGCAAGGTTAATAATGAAGTATTCTGCTGGTTTCAACAAATTCTTTTTCTTGTAGGAGACGTATAGGAGAATACCATTGCCACATAAGGAGCATATTCCTGCAGAGAAACACACAATATGAAGAAAAAGTTATTTTCATACATCCTTTTTTTTTTTCCTGCACAAGAACAATGTGCTGTCATCATAGCTAGCATTTATCAGATAAACTTGTCTCTTTTTTATATTTGTGGTTTTCTCTCCTTTATATTTCAGATTTTTTTTTTTAAATTTGTATAATTTTTCCTGGTTTCTTCCTGTTTTGTCCATCAAACTATCTAGAAAGACCTAATGAATAATTTTATCCACTAAATTAACTGACCTGCCAAAAAAACATTTTTCTTGTAGGAAGCTGGCATTAATTAAGCCGGAGACAATATCCACCTGGCACTGCACACATTTTCCCAGTTCCAGGTCTAGAGCTCTCCATTCACTAACGCTTCTTCCTTTCTCTTTGAGGCATTTTCTCAGAGGTGCCTGTTATAGTTCCTAGTAATAATAGGCAATATAGCAAGACTGTTGAATTATGCATGAAAGAGAAAAATGCAGTTATGTCTCTACTGTGTGTAGATGGAACTATTTTCTCTGGGAATGCTGCTTTTACTATGAGACCTGCCAAGAAACTTAAGAAGGCTGCAAGTAGTCTAGCAGAAGACAAGCAATTGTCTCTCTACCTTTAAGCTAACAGGATCAAAACCTATGATGAATACACAAAGTTAGATAAGAATTAGGTGAGCACCAGTTTAGAAGGTCAGACAACAGTCAAACCCCAGAGTTTCAGGCAGCCTTTTATAGACACACAAGAACACCTCTTTCATACATAAAAGCTTCGGAGGGCCATGAACAGGAGAATGTGTAATGAATGGGAGGGCCCCTTAACTAATGCCATGTGAAATCAAGCTGTTGAATGGAGACGAAGTGCTTTTGTGGACTTCACTGCCTATTCCTGCATACCTTTGGAAAAAGGAACACCTTACCTATAGTATATAGGTAAATATTGATATAGAAATCAAGGTTAACGAGTTGCATAGAGACCACAGACTGACATTGGCTTTGGATTATACCCATAAGAGAATATGCCTAATTTAATCATACTCTCACACGAAAAAAAATACATAATTTTCCCAAATGTTCTACAGAGTATGATATTTTCTCATAAGGAAATGGCAGATTAGCAAGTAATGTTAGACACTGATACTAAATTCCTTTCCATCACTGATCTCCTTAAGCCCATTTTAGATATTTTCAATTTAAAATCTGGAGAGAGAAAAGATATTCTCCTTGAATTCTTCTCCTGCAAATGTGCAACAATTTTATTCCAAATATTTTTCTTCCCAGACTTCAAAAATATAACAATGAAAACACAGTAAAAGGCAATCATTTTGTTTAAAATTATTGTTTCCATTTTTTCCCACATTTTAATATTTTTCAATGTTTCAATTACATTTCAATCTAATTATCACTTGGTATCTCTAAAAGGAACATTATCTAAGCAGAATCAGGTTGGCTGAGGTCAAGGAGCACGGATCATCAGACTGTCAGGATATGATCTCTCACTGTTCCTACTATAAGATTAATTTTAACCAGATCATAAAAATTGTAGCCACATCAGAGATATCAGTTTCACCAAATATCTTCAGTGGCTATACTACAGGAGAGTCAATCATCACACTTTTCCTTAGCAAAAACTCAATTTTATTTTTTGCTTTTATTTCCCACGGTGTATGTTCTTGTCTGGATTACCAGCTCAAATCCATATACAGTTTTTTAGCATGCACCAAAAACTAGGGGATCTAGTTGACTGTATGGTCAAAGCCATCCCTGTTCACATATGTGTCCATTGTGAAATTCCTGGAGGGAGAGATGGGAAGAGGTTTTATCTAAAACAGTTTTTTTTTTCCTTTTTAAGCATATAATTTTTCTTTCAAATATTATGTGCAACTTTTACAAAATACCACTTACTGGAAACCTCTTTTCCATGTTTCCCATTCCTCCTCATATTAGCAAACACTGGAATAAACTGCTTAGTAAAAGCAGTTTAAGTGAGTTAAACTCACTAAGCAGAACTTAGTGAGTTCATGGAAAGTTTTTCAGAGGAGGCTTGACAGATTTTGGTCAGGAACGGTATAAGGGGTCAGCAAATGCACTAAATGCTCTCTCAGGATCACTCCAAGCTCCATTTTCTATGGCCTTGTGAACATAATGCATTTGTTTTCTAAGCAGGGCTCTACAACTGCTTTGGCACAACTGACAGAGTAGATACTGAAGATACATCCTAAAAAGAGACTCAGTGATCTGAGCATGGATGATTGTCACGGGATCCAGAAAGGGAAAGTTAAAAAAAGTTATGAGGCAACTCTATGCTGTATGACTAGCTGAACAAAGATGGGAGAGGAGAACATAGGACAGACATAGATGAAATTTTCACTGTTTTATCAGCAGTGATGTCAGTAAAGAGGTCTGCATCTTATTTGTTGTTGATAACACACAGAAAATACCAAAACCAAAAATAAAGCTACACCAGAAAATTTCAAGTCCATCTGCCAGGAGGAAAATGGCACGAGGTTTCTGATGAGAAATGACCTTATTGTAGCTGAACCAGCTCTGCAAATTCAGGAGTCTCTAAATTGATATGCATTGTCCAGCCAGGCTATAAGTCTCCTCTCAAACTCAGCTATCCGTATACAGCTACACTCTAAAAGTAATAGGCCTACATTCATTTAAATTTTTGAATCAAAATGTTGAAAAAACATGTTAATCTTTGAAGCCATTAGGATGCCAATATTCATTGACAGTCAATGGGGATAGAAGGCACAGGTTCACTCTTTGTTGGTGCTATATTTATTTTGCAATAATCCTATACTTCAGGGCTAGTATTTGTTGCCTTAAGGAAGGAAAATTACAAGGAGGATTTTTTTTCCTGTTAGGGCATTCATTTGGCTTCTGCATTTTTCTTTTTCATGATCTTCTGAAGCACCAGACATTAGCCGTGCCTACTGACTGAACTTAGCCAGGGTGGCCATTGCTCTCCCAGATGTGTGGGTTGCCTTTCCTGGCTTCTGGCTCATGGTTACACCAATCAGTACCTTTAGGATTGGATCTGGATTTTTTCCTCAGTCAGACCAGGACTATGGAGGATAAATATGCCTCCTGTCTAACAGCATAGCCACCTCCCCAGAAATTTCACTTTCTAAGGCAATGACTGGACATTGGACATAAACCTGATCTTTCCAGCACCTTTCCTGGACACATTATACTTATGGCTTTTGGTATTTTACTTCAGGCATTATGAGGAATCAGAATATGTTGTTTGCAATGATGAATGGAAGAGATGCTTTCCTGTTTACACTTAACAATGATCACGCGGATGCCAAGAACTGCCAGGGCCTCAAAAACCAGTGTACCTGTCCAGCTTTATATTCCTAATACTGAATAAAGTTTTTGTACCTAATGTAAATCACAGGTTAAAAACCTTTTAATGATTTTACTCTGTGCTTTTTTCCCCCTTTTTATGAATACAGAGAAGTTTATCTGTGTCAGAAACAAACTTGACTTTTACAGTCAAGTCTCCTTACCACATCAAATACAGCCAAAGCTCTATAAACACACGTACCATGAAATCATACTTACCAAATACCATATAACATATTCCAACAACAATGTCAGCTGATTCTGTTATTTTGGACCGGAATGTTGAGTTCCCAAAAGATGGGCTCATCTGAAAAACAAAACAGGACATGGTATTAGAAATTCAGTATCCAAGCAGACACCTGTGATCTCTCTGCAAGGCTATAAGCTGTTTGGTGGGGAAGGACAGGGAGAATTGAATTTTATTTTATTTTCTGAATTAACAATTAATTTATCTGAGTGGAGGATGCAAAGAGGACAGAGCCAGGCTCTTTTCAGTGGTGCCCAGTGCTAGGACAAGAGGCAATGTGCACAAACTGAAACATGGGAGTTTCCTTCTGAACATCAGGAAACTTTTTCACTGTGAGAGTGGCCAAGCACTGACACAGGTTGCCCAGGGAGGTTGCAGAGTCTTCATCCTTAGAGATATTAAAAAAAAAAATCTAGACACGGTCCTGGGCAACTGGCTTCAGGTGGCCCTGCTTGAGGAGGTGGGTTGGACCATAGAATCATAGAATCATTAAGGTTGGAAAAGACCTCTAAGATCATCGAGTCCAACCGTCAACCCAATACCACCATGCCCACTAAACCTCCAGAAGTGCCTTCCAACCTCAGCCATTCTGTGATTCTGTGTAACTTACAGATGAAATCGCAGCCTAGAACTGATGTTGAAGTAAACCAATTTCTGTTAACTGGAGAGACTTATCTAAATATGAGAATATCACAACATTACAAATGCAATCGGTGAGCAAGGGAGCATTAAATTTTGGAAACTTGACTTGGCTCAATAAGGTTTGTTCCAGAATATTGCTCATCATCATTTTACAACAACCAGAGGAACCAAGGTAGGAAATCTTAACAACAAGGAGTACAGAACTGCAAATATAAACCTAAAACAAACAAAAAAATAAAAACCAAAAAACCACTCACACCCCAAAAACAAACCTAAAAAAGAGAAATGTAAGAAGAGCATCAAAATAACTAATAAGTAGAAACAAGAATGTATGAGATATGTGTATGTATACACAATTCTAAAACTTATTTATAGCATTTAACTCGTAACTTTACGTAGGGGTGAGTCAAATAAATTCTCTCTTTCATTCTGTCTTCCACAATCATTGCACTTTTATTTCCCATCCCTGCCCTCCACCTTTCTGAATCTGTCTCATTGAGTGTATTTGTAAATCTGTCTATAGAAATTTGTGCTTCTCCAGCCCAGAAATTAGCAAAGTATATGAGAGAGTAAAGGGATGAATGTAAATCAACAGCCCCTCCTTTAGTGTATAGCTCCTACCAATTCCCTTAATCTACAACAGATTGAACTCTCTCAAATTTCAGGAAGTGGGTTATTAAATTTAAAAGAGTCTATATTTCAGGTATCCTATGTGTCAACTCTGAACATAACTACAGGTGTTAGTGTAAAGTCTTCAGCAAGGAGACATACTGTGTGACAAGTTAAGTCAATGGGATCTTGCTCAGCTTTTCCCAGCAAAATCCTTTGTGAAGAGAGTTACACTAATGAAAAAGAGCTTCTGCCAACTGTCTTCATGTTGGTCTGAGATACATACTGGCATAACTCAGAAAAATGCCAGAGTTACCACTTACTGTCCTCTGCCATTGCTGTATTCAAGGAGCCTGCTATGGGACCAGCCCTGTGACACAGTCCAGACCTTACTGCCCTTGTGGATGAGTGCAGGATCAAAGTGAGGACAGTAATGTGTGATAAAATTGCAATACATCTGCTAGAGCCAAACCCAGATATGGAGATGCTCTCACATACAGGGTTTAACACATCTTACTATTTAAGGGCAAAGACCTCAGGTGGAGCTGTCTTCCAGCACAGTCAGAAAGAAAGAAAGAAGTCTAGCAAAGGCTAATCTTTTTATTTGTTTGTTTTTCCTCCTCTCACAGATGCTGTTGCTGTATTGTTTTAACCCGTAGTAGAGAGATTATCTGGAGCTGTTCTTGGCAAACTGAAGTTACCACAAAAATATGATGACAAAAGCTCAGCAAAATCCTCCAGATATATTCACAGGCCTTTGCCTCGGATAATGGTAAATACATTTCCACTGCTGGTCATTTCTCACTTTCTCTTTGCTTTCATTGAGTTTCTTGTTGCAAAGGGAAAGCTCCTGTCTCCTGCCTGATCACTCTGGACAGCAACAGGCCCTTGCTCCATCCCCAGCCCAACAGCAGCTCACAATGAAGCGGCAGCACAGCTTTACATGTTTGGCTTGAGGTAACATGGGAAATGTCAGAGAAAAAGCACATGGAGAATTGAAGTCATCTTCGCAAAGAGCTAAAGCTCCTAGTTCACATAGCACTTAAACCCACTGCTTTTTAGGTAACTGGTGTGTATCCACATTATTTAATGATCTTGTAGCTGCATTTCTTTCTTTCAGTGTAATATGGCAGAGTATCTAAATTCAGCTTGTGCGTCTTCCCTACAGCTTCCTATAAGCTGCTTATTCTCCCAGTGGTCCATCACTTGTTTCTACATAAAACCCTCTCTCCTCAGCTGCTATAATCCAGGACATCTCCACTGAAACCAAAGGGGTTACATGTTTGTTCACCAGGTGTTCACTCAGGAGGAATTTTAAGCCTAATGCATAACACTAATAATATTTATATTTTAATCCTTTTACCAAATTTGTTCCATCCATTAAGCAGAAGCAGTAACAGCAAGATTTCACATCAGAAGCCTCAGCTCTAGCATTTTCCTGGTGGCCAGTGCTGCAGCATGTGACTACCCTCAAGAGACAGTAACAAAAATAGTGGCAGGACATTCATCTGCTTTTCTACCCTGAGGCAATCTATTCACAAGGAAAGGCTGAGCTCATTTCAGATGTTAGTGCTCCATTTTCAATGCTCTCTCCTATCAAAAGCAGATTTCATATTTGCTAAAAGGAAAGACATTCTGCCCTAGAAAATGCTGTTCTTCAGCTGGTCGTGAGTTCTAGAAATCTCCTTGAGCTCCTGGTTTTCCAAAGCAGTCTGCTCGCTTGTCAGAGGTAGACTCTCTTGGGTTTTATCCATGTTGTCTTTGGAATGAATTTTGGAGAATGAAATCCCATGCTGAGAAAAGGGGAGTTTTATTCCAAGTGCCCAATGCTGGCTGGACTCAGGCAGAGGAGCAGTTAAGCCACAACTTCCATACTTCAAGAGAGTCATTCAGACATGACAAAACCAGGCTGATATTCCCAGTATATGCGGTGTCCCTCATCCAGAAAGCATCCAACCCTATTCCTACTTTGGTTTTGATAAGAGTGGCACCCACTTTTCTGGGTAGATAAAAAAGCTCTCACTCAGAAATGTCAAGAAAATGTTTTTTTGTGCCGCTGACAATGTGGCTCTTGCTTGTCTCATTTACTTTACCCCTGGTCCAGTAACACCACAGTTTTCACCTCCCATTGTAAGTGAAAATCACTTCAAGATTGTCGTAGCCTATTTCACTCTTTCTGTTATGGAAACTGTAGTCCCCAGAGCCCGCTCTACTCAGCTCCTCTCTGACACATCTCCAGCACCAGAGCTTGTGTAAAGCCATTGTACCAGCTCTGTGCTCTAACAAGAATTGTAAGAATAAGTGTTTCAGCCTTCTGTGTGTTATCAAAATAAGAAAATAAAAACAGATAAGGGAAGTGATGATCAAGTAAAAATAACTCCACCCTTGTTAATAAAAAAAAAAAAAGCCTCCATTAAACAACATTTCGATAATCACCTGAACAGTCAGTTCCAATAGTTCTTATTTGTAATGCTTGGAAATCTACATTTTTCTGAGCACTGTAAATATTTCTTGCTATTCTTTTACAGTATTTTTTAAGTAAAATTGTGCCTTCGCAGGACAAGTGAAGCAATTTTAATCATGAATTCCCAAGCTGCTAAGTCTCCAGAAACCTGCCACCTAAGCAGTTTCCAAGCATCTACCTTTTTGCAGACATATGTAGTAATTTTAGAGTTAAGTACAGTGATTAATTTTACACATCAGTAATGAACAGCTCTGAGTGGGTTACACAAAGAAGGGCTTTAAAAACAAACAATATTTAATCAATTTATAATTTAAAAGCAAAAACATCACTTTTATAAAAGATGGATAAAGCTATCTTCAAAGAGGAACTGGAAGAAAAGAACTGCATGTTGATGTTTCAAAAACCACTCAACACTCTCTAACATGCCGTGCTGGCAAATAGCTACAAGTTTCACTGGCTTTTTTTTTTTTTGTCTGGGCTGATGAACTAGATAATGATATTTTTGAAAAATACTTTACCTGTGTTTACGTGTAAAATATTCTAGCTGAAAAATACTTTACCTGTATTTTTCTCACTTTTTCCCTCAACAGCTAGAACAACTTGCCAACACACAAGAAATGCATTTAAATTTAAATTGAAATTAAAAAAAAAAAAAACAAAATGTATTTTAAAAAGTTAAACTTGATAGTGTGTTAATTACCATAAATCAGGTAACAGCTAAGGTCTGGACATCTACATTCAAGGTATCAGTTTCAATAAATTGGTTTAAAAATCACACGCTTACTTAAACTATTTTCATTGTGAATATATATCATAAATCTATCATTTTCTCCCTTCAGATGGTCTTCTATTGACTTCAGTTCCTCCATCTTCCCCAAATACCATTTTTCCTAAGTATTCA
>NW_008825498.1:4828289-4830240 GCF_000699105.1 Pygoscelis adeliae | reverse complement strand
CCCTACACTGTATATATTAGCTTAAAAAGGTAGGTAGAAAATAGCCTAGTAGGAAAAGTGTGCAGCAGATGGAGAAGCAGGGTAGAATGAGGTAAAACCAATAAATGAATACAGTCTAATAATTCAACATTATATGTAAAGCCTTTGTGGTAACTGGTAGATACTATTTCATTTCAAATCAGGTTAGTGACATCAACATATGACTAAGAAGGAACTAGAAGTAGAAAAATTTCCAAATGCACTTTCAGTAATAATTGTATTTTTATACTGTAGAAGCATTATATTTAGTCCTATACTAAGCTTTTTTGAAATGGATTCTGCACTCTTTTTAATCACCTCTACCCATCAAATATGTGACATAAGGCCAAACTACTATGCCCCAGTTTAAAAAATACCTCAGAAATCTTCTCTTTTTTTAAAAAGGTTTACTCCTCAGTAACTCTGACAAAAAAAATTAAGCCAACAGAAGATATACACAGCAGATTTCACAGTGCACAAAAGTTTCCTGAAATAAGGAGCACATAAAGGCCTTTACCAATAAACACGAAAACTTTCTCTTTTTCTGCCATGGCCATGCTTGTGAACACTTTGGAAGTCACAATACTAACTGCTGTAAAAACGTATTAGACCACAATCACTCATTCACTGGTATGAATAAACATTTCCGTATACAGCTTTCTACTCTCTCATTTTGTTCACTCCCATTGCCATTTCAGCATGCAATCATGAGGTGAGCTGGCTATGCATGCATGCATGGATGCACTGAGGTCCTATCACTGTTCAACCTTATGGAGAATTCTCTTGGAAATTAATTTGTTTTTCACTCTGGTTATAAAAAGCCATATTTTTGGAGAACAGGACTGAAATCATGCTTATCTCCAACATCATGTCACTCCACCTTCTATAAATAACAATTGCTGGAAGGACTAATTAGAAGTCAAAGAGCATTGTGTCTTGTGTGCAGAAGCTTATCCATGAATGTACAAGGGCTAGTTCTGCAAGAAAAAACAAGGATATGTTTCAAAAGTTCTGATATTACAAATCAATAAATTACCTTGGGTTACTCTTTTTTCTTAAAATGTTGAATGCCAGATACTACGCTTCTATTTGTCCTGCCAACCACATTAAAAGCACCCACATGAATCAAATACATTAAGATGAGAAAAATTGTGCAAAGAGAATGACAACCTATGTGCTTCTGAATGAAGTGTGACAGAAGAAATCCCTAAGCCCCAGTGTAACAGTACTGCTACTTTTACACCACACCAGAGAACGGGAGAGCAGCATGCAAAAGGGGACAATTTTTAAGTAGATCTGTTAAATTTAGTAAATAAGAACAGAATAAAATAGAAAAAAAAAACCAAACTGTTGTGTACATTGCTATGACCAGAGTAATTATTTCTACATTTCCACTCCCAAAATCAAGATTAAAATCTTCTGACAAACTTCTCTATACTAAGAAGTTATCCCAGATTCAGAGCTATAAGAAACCTCATAAGAGACCTCTCATAAGAGATCACACAACATGATCACCATCTGATACAAGCTATTGGACTTCACGAAATTAAAGCAATCATCCAGCCTTGACCTAAAACACAAGGTCCAGCACAATCCTTAGGAAGTTACTCAGAGAGTTAGTTGGGGAAGGAGGAGATGATGCTTTGTTTTTGCCATTTGTCTAGCCCCAATTTCCAACCACACCAACTCTCACATCAGCACAAAAGACCAAAAAAAAAGCCACCCTTAACCTCTCCTTGACAATTTAAATGGAATGAATCATAGAATCATAGAATCATAGAATCATTAAGGTTGGAAGAGACCTCCAAGATCATCGAGTCCAACCGTCAACCCAACACCACCATGCCCACTAAACCATGTCCCTAAGCGCCTCATCTACCCGTCTTTTAAATACTTCCAGGGATGGGGACTCAACCACTTCCCTGGGCAGCCT
>NW_008825498.1:4824763-4826954 GCF_000699105.1 Pygoscelis adeliae | reverse complement strand
AGCTCCTCCGCCAGCTCTCTCAGCACTCTCGGGTGGATCCCATCCGGCCCCATAGACTTGTGAGTATCCAGATGACGTAGCAGGTCGTTGACCGCTTCCTCTTGGATTATGGGGGGTTCATCCTGCTCGCCATCCCTGTTTTCCAGCTCAGGGCGCCGAGTACCCTGAGGGTAACTAGTCTGATTGCTAAAGACTGAGGCAAAGAAGGCATTAAGTACCTCAGCCTTTTCCTCATCCTCGGTGACAATGTTCCCCCCCGCATCCAATAAAGGATGGAGATTCTCCCTGGCTCTCTTCTTGTCATTAATGTATTTGTAAAAACTTTTTTTGTTGTCTTTAACGACAGCGGCCAGGTTGCGTTCTAGCTGGGCTTTTGCCTTTCTCATTTCCTCTCTGCACGACCTAACGAGATCCCTGTACTCTTCTTGAGTCGCCTGCCCCTTCTTCCACAAGCGGTAAACTCTCCTTTTTTTCCTGAGTCCCAGCAAGAGCTCCCCGTTCAGCCAGGCCGGTCGTCTTCTCCGCCCGTTCTTCTTGCGGCGTACAGGGACAGCCTGCTCCTGCGCCTTTAAGACTTCCTTCTTGAAGAATGTCCAGCCTTCCTGGACCCCTTTGCCCTTCAGGACCATCTCCCAAGGGACTCTCTCAACCAGCGTCCTGAACATTACTTCACCGAGAATTGAGAATTCTACCATTTCATGGTCGCTAAGCCCAAGACGGCCTCCGACCACCACATCTCCCACCAGTCCTTCTCTGTTTGTAAACAGGAGGTCGAGCAAGGCACCTCCCCTGGTAGGCTCACACCTCCCCTGGTAGGCTCACTTACCAGCTGTGTCAGGAAGTTGTCTTCCACACACTCCAGGAACCTCCTAGACTGCTTCCTCTCTGCTGTGTTATATTTCCAGCAGATGTCCGGGAAGTTGAAGTCCCCCACGAGAACAAGGGCCAGCGATCGAGACACCTCTGCCAGCCGCTTGTAGAATGCTTCATCCGCCTCTTCATCCTGGTTGGGTGGTCTATAACAGACTCCCAGCAGGATATCTGCCTCATTGGCCTTCCCCCTCATCCTTACCCATAAACACTCAACCGTATCATCATCACCACAATCGTTGAACTACAGAGGTTTAGGGTAGAGGCTGTTTCTGCTCCAGCAAACTGACTTCACTGACCTCAGTAGGAGATCTGGCACTCCAGGATTTTGTTTTCACCTTCTACAATTGACCAATCCAATATCTAAAACTTCTCGAGACTAGCACCATCTCTTTGGAGTTTTGTGGCTACCAGCCTTTGTTTTCAATATCCCATAAGGATGTCTTATTGTTAACTTTACACTTTAGATTTTCTTCAGGAGGAGAAATTTGATCAAAATCTTGCAAATTCAGAGAACCACAGAATCTTTGATCCCTTACCTCTGCCAGGGTTATTGATGGATGTGAAGTACATTTCAAAAAGCAGTCTTCTGGAAATGCAGTGCTATCTGCAGACCATTTAGGAATTGATCCCGTCATGTTGGAGCATTCTGCCATTGCTTTCCAAACTCAAAATGCTTTCTGCCCTTAATTTTCTTCATGGACAAACAGCAGCCCAAACTGCAAAATTATTGAGCATTCACTACCAGCTTCACATCTCCAATCTTCATAATATCTCAGCAGCTACTAAAGACCATAGAAGCATTTACAGATGATCAGAGCAGTGAGAGGTAGGGCCATACAGCATATTGACAGGCTGCTACCTAAACTCTTTTCCCATGGGGGACCTGGGTGCCAAGGCTTCAGGTAACGCTCTCCCCCAGCCATGAAGTGGATAATGGCATGCCCAAGGGACATGTAGCTCCCTTGTGTAGTTCCTCTTTGGCTTCGTCATTTCTGCCTCACAATGACTTTATTGCTTTTCACATGACAGCATGTATTGGGTTTGCGTGGCAAGGTTTTGGTAGCAGGGGGGCTACAGGGGTGGGTTTTGTGAGAAGCTGCTAGAAGCTTCCCCTATGTCTGACAGAGCCAATGCCAGCTGGCCACAAGATGGACCCACTGCTGGCCAAGGCCGAGCCAATCAGCGATGGTGGTAGCGCCTCTGTGAGAACATATTTAAGAAGGGGAAAAAGTTGCTGCACAACAGCAACTACAGTCAGAGAGAGGAGTGAGAATGTGTGAGAGAAACAACTCTGCAGACACCAAGGTCAGTGAAGAAG
>NW_008825498.1:4818014-4824521 GCF_000699105.1 Pygoscelis adeliae | reverse complement strand
GGAGTCCTCCCCCTGAGGAGGAAGGAGCAGCAGAGACAACATGTGATGAACTGACTGCAACCCCCATTCCCCATCCCCCAGCACCGCTACAGGGGGAGGAGGTAGAGAATTTGGGAGTGAAGTTGAGCCTGGGAAGAAGGGATGGGTGGGGGGAAGGTGTTTTAAGATTTACTTTTTATTTCTCTTTATCCTACTCTGATTTGGTTGGTATTAAATGAAATTTTTCCCCAAGTCGAATCTGTTTTGCCTGTGAATGTAATTGGTGAGTGATCTCACTGTCCTTATCTCTCAACATACAAGCCTTTTGTTACATTTTCTCTCCCCTGTCCTGCTGAGGTGGGGAATGATAGAGAGGCTTTGGTGGGCACCTGGCGTCCAGCCAGGGTCAACCCATCACACAGCAACAGAAGTGAACAGCTAAGCTTAAATATGAACATGATAACTCCCTTATCAAAATGAATATTTAGAAGCAAAGCAAGATGCAAAATATGCATCATGCACTCCACTGAGTTACACAGAGATTGTGCCATGCACCTCAAAATCTTCTATTGTCTCACTGACCAAGCTCTGAAATAATTGGAAGTTACAAAACATCAGAATCTTCCATGCACATATCCCATCTTTTATAAAACTGATTATTCTTAGCAATGCAGCCCTAAAACGCCACCCATTCAGTGGCACCACATTGAATTCTCCTTTCTCAATCGCAGTGTAATATGACCATGACAACAGGGAAGTTCACTCCAAATTTAGTACATTGGAGATACAAGCTCAAAAGCTTCCATCACTGCAGTGACGGACAAAGGTATCCTTCCACCAACAACCCTGGTTGAAGCACCACTGTGTAGTGAATGACTTGGGCTCTTCATTCAGTCTGAGAAAAAGCTTCTCCAGGGGAGAAAATAGCAGATTTTACAGCTTGATTAGATTAAAATGGCATCAGGTCATTAGAACCGTGAAGTTCACGGTTACTCCCACCTGACGCTGGGGCATCACTCTAGCTGGACTCACTCAGTTAGTGCATTAAAGCTGGACACCCCCCATGCCCTCCCTTAGCACTGTTTAGCCTGAACAGCCTAGTCGCTCATTTCTACCTCACTTACATGCATTGACTAAAATCGTGATGTTTGAAGGGAGTGATGACCAACCTTTCTGCCTGAGCAGGACACACAATTTCTACTGGCAAGGTGAGCTGCCTGCCACGATATCACTGCATTCATCTGATGCTTCCCAAGGGGTCAAATTTAAATAGATGTACATAAAATATTCCCCCACTTTCCAGAAACACAGGCCTTATGCATATGGGATGTGCAGCGTGAACTCTCATTTCCTAGATGTAGCCCTTTCCAGAGGATTAGGTAACTCTCAGCAAAGAAAATCATTATTTGTAGCACATCATTATTCATGCTATAAACCTACTGCATATACGAAAAGCTCTCAGATTCAACTACTATAATTCAGTCACCTCCTAGTTAGAAAGCTGCAATTGTTCAAAGCAAAGCATAAACAGCATTCAGTATTCAACTGTAGGACAAGGTTAGTAAAATGGAATCAAATTTAATTATTGGGATGAGATGAATAAGTAGAAAAGCAAAAAAAAAAAGGAAAAAAATCATACAACTATTATTTATATTCAGAACTTGGTTTCAGCTTTGACAACAGTCAAACTATTCCCACTAAGTACCTGAGAACATTCCTGAACATCATAAAACACACAAGTATTAACTTTAAATGCAGAATATTTACAAAGAACATAATTCAAACTGTACACCTGGTTGAAAAAATTTGCATGGTTTAATTCCAAAATTCCTGTAATTTTGTTTCTATCCAATGAATGGAGGACTTATTTAACCAATCAATAAAGAGAAACTTAGAAATTCATAATACGCCACTGAACTTTGTAACATACCCTGCACTCGTGACCAGGGATAGGTTTGTGAAAGCTGATCAGATCACAGGCTACAAATGGTGCAGATACAGAATAAAACAATGAAAATTCAGGGAGAAGTTACAGCAGTAACTTGCTAATTTTGTCTCTCGAGATCATAAAGACAACTATTTGCTATACTGCCATGTCTGCTACGCTGAAACACCTTTCCTAAATTTTAAAAATACATTATCAGTATATTTGCTTGCTAGAAAGAGAACTGACTGATAACAAAGAATTGAAGGAGTGAAACAGTATTGATTCAGGTTCACAGGACAAAAAGTCTCATTAGTCCTGATTAGGTCACAGGTATCCAGGGAACGACTGGGTCCAACAGAATTTCTTTCATCCCTACCTAGTGAAATGGTTGTTATAATTCACACAAATACACGCTGCTACTGTTATCACTTATGTTTTGACCTAGCAAACTAGGCTACATTGGAAGAGAAACAAGAAGCAGAAGCTGATGAGAAAAGTGACCTCATTACAATCGGCACAGAATCCTATTCCCAAACCCATTAACTACAGCTGTGTGAAATGTTTTTGATAAAATCTTATTAAATGTTCTAGTTGACATCAACACTCATCTTTTTTGTAAAACACACATGATTTTCCTACTGTCCTGGTTAATAAATCAAAAAAACCCCAGGATAATACTTTAATGAAATATGTTTAATTGAAAAGCAGTTGATATACTGCTTCAAGATTTACTTCAATTCCTTTTTTTAAGATTTGAAAGCTTTATTTTATTGAAATTATTGAACAACTCAAAATTTTTCAGCTGTTTTTTTCCATCATTGCAAAATTAACTGAAAAACCACTTATTAGCAAAGTTCTTACCTCAGTGCCTGTGATTCACGCAGGTTACCCATTATACTCCATATGGGTTTATACTCTGTGGATGACTGGATATTTGCAATTTAGTTACTTGAAAAGTCTCTTCCCTCCCTGCAAGAAGGGCTTGCAGTAGCAGTGGACTGCTGTTCATTACCGTCATTGCTCTAGAGCAGATGGAACAGTTGCCAATGTGTTTTGGGCAAGCGGTCCATGACTCTCGAATTCATTTCCCTATTGGTCTGCCAGCATCTCAACTGATTAGCCTCTTAGCAAGTTTTGGAGACTTAGAGATGCATTTTGATCGCTCTCCTTTTCCTCCAGACATTTATAGACTAGACAGGTTAAACAAGATGAGCTGCTGCTCATTCCATCAAAATAGCTAATGTGATCAATTACTTACAGTACTAAGAAAAATTAAATGAAATTACAGACACTTCCATAATATTGCATAGTCATAAGGATAGTAAAAATACCCAGAATTATTGCTAGGCACTTTAAAAGCAAAATAAAAAATAAACTTTCATTTGCCTGTTCAGTGCAGCTATTAATGCTTGTTACGATAATTCAGTTAATGAATGGGTCTGCATTCGCACAAATCATTTTATTTATTTCAAGGCAGAAGTTTGCATCATCTACATTTGAGATAAAAAGTAGACTTTGTACAGAAGCTGTGGCTTAAGCATCATATGCTTTCTATATCATATTATCTCATGTTAAAAGTAATATACTGATAGGATGGGACAAAGAAGAAGGTCTGGTCTAGAAGGGTCCCATTTCTTTCCATTTTCTCTTCTTCAGGTAAGACATCCCCCTAAAGTATGGTTATTTCTCCCTCACCTCATCGTTTCTTCTCCTCATTGTCTTTTTTCTTCTTGCAATCAATTTATTACATAAAGATTACTGGGGAAATTACATATTCCTACTCTGGAAGTTATCAGTTTCAAAATTGCTTTGTAGACTTTGCTTGTATATGCAGCCAGAGCAGGGGTTGAGAAATAAATGCTTTTTTTATGCATTGCTCCTTTTATGAATCTGAAAATAAAGCACACTCGGACAAAAAAAAAACTTGGGGCAAAACTATGGGGAAAAAAAAATTATTAAACTTTTGCAGGAATGTTGCAGGCTCAGAGTAAGAATGCCTTTTAATATCAACTTCTATGTAGGAGCTAATTCCTCATCTGATTTAAATTTGTGTAGCTCACATACTGTAAGCAGCGAAGGGACCACCAGCTTCCAGGCTAACCTCCTGAATTACAAAGTGTAAGCACATTATAATTTCTGTTTGCAGAAACTTTGAGATTAATAACCCTAGTCAACATTTTCTAAAGGTTAATTATTCTCAGTACGGAATTTTTTACATCTTTCTTTTCCCATTTTTAACCTGAATTTGTCTAGCATCAACTATCAACAGCTAACTCACATTTTACCGTTTTCCACTGAAAAACCCTCCAGTATCAGGAATCTACTCCCCAAATACATAGTTGCAAAACATGATTAAGTCATAGTCATCACTTGGGTAAAAATAAATTGAGTTTCTTAATTATCTTATGATGGAACTTTTTTTTTCATCACTCTTGAAGCTTTCCCTGGCTCCTTCCCAGCTGTTCAGCCTGCATTTCTCCTGCTGGGTCACAAGGTTTCTAACCCCCAAATATCTTCATGGATGCAGTATCTAACTTCTCCCACTTAATATTCCCCAATTTCGATATACATAGATAGTACTCCTTCTCAGTCACAGCATCACTGTGGGAACTCATTGGTCAAGCACAAGCTACTGTTGCAGCTAAGCCCTTTTTTTTCCCTAATATTCTGGGCTGGTTTATGCTACATGTGTGCCTTTGTATTTGACTGACCCAGCTCTTTCTTTATAACGAAACAAAGATTTCTTCTAAATCATTGTTGAAAAACTTGAAATATGCTTAGCCAGCAGCAGACCTATGGATAGATCCTGCTTATGATTACTTTTCAGGTACTTCCAGATAACTATTTTAGAAACCTAATGTGTTCTACATTGATTTTTTTTTTTTTAAATCAAGCTAGTGTTCTTCCTAGCAAAATCACTACACATATGGCAGATTATACTACTAAAGAACCAAGCCCTTATTAATGAAACAGTGCACTGAGCAAGAAATAAATACAAAGAAATATAAAGTATAAAAACTCTTGCAAAATTCTGACCAACTTCAACATGTATTTCTGTTGGAGGGTTTTCTTTGTTTCCCACAAACAGTAAAGCACTACAATGTCTGAAACAAATTCTTAGGAGAAGAAGCATATGAGCTGCTTCCTCAGATGATTATTTCTATAGCTACAGTAGATTACTTCAGTATATTCATTTACCTGCCTGCAGTAGGTCAGTGACAGACCTGGCCAATAAATGAGTTATGCAAAGAGAATTTTGAATTGCCAGTTTAATTACTAAATTTCCATTTTATGTCATAAAACAGCTATGCCCAACTAAGAATAGGAACAATGCTGCATGGATTATATATTTAACCAGCACGACATGGACTGCACTTCTACTGTACATCGACCGAGAAGTATCAACTGAAGAATTCTTCAAACTAATTTCAAGTAGGGATTTTATTTGAATATCTTGCAATCTCCTAGCAAGTAGGAGAAAAAATGTCGTGTTCCTTTCTAATTATTTGCACTTTGCTGTATCACAAAATGTTAAAAATTAAGGTTAAAAAATATACTGCTTATTCCATTGTTATTTCATTGGGATGGCATCAAATTATGATTTTACTTGTTCATCTAAGCATTGTAATTAATGACAAAAACCATTTGTTTGATACTGAGGCCCAAAACAATTGATTTCTTTTGGGGAAATTAATTTCTCCTGTTCGTCTTCAGGGAAAAGAGGAATTACAGTTAAATCGTGAAATAAATAATGCTAAGTCTTATTCACTGAGGACGTGAGTTCTTAAAAACACTTTCTGTTCTAATCAGCAGTTCCATTAATGGCTGGATATTTAGTAACATTTACAGAAGATCATCATTAGAAAGATATATAGACATGATCACTGAAGGAACTCTGCCTGAGGAAGAGTATTTTCCTATTTTATACACACAGCACTTTACAACATACGAGAGACATATGATAACAATGTATAAGGATGTATGAATCCACAAGAACAACAAAGCAACAGGCCCTTTAACAAAAGCATTCGCTCAGAGGTCCGATGGAGCTGGAAGAAAGGGCATGTTTTAAGTAGAAGGATATTATATATAAAAGCTAAAACTGAAGCTGATTAAGGTAGCGTTCATTTCTGGAAGTGAGATGAAATAATAGGAAAGCAAATAAAAGTTCAAGATTTTCTGGGAGTTGGTTCATTGTTACGGCAGAAACATCTGTTGACTGTGCTGATTTTGGTTGGGATAGAGTTAATTTTCTTCCTAGTAGCTAGTATGGGGCTATGTTTTGGATTTGTGCTGGAAACAGTGTTGATAACACAGGGATGTTTTTGTTACTGCTGAGCAGTGCTTACACAGAGTCAAGGCCTTTTCTGCTTCTCACACCACCGCACCAGCGAGCAGGCTGGGGGTGCACAAGAAGCCGGGAGGGGACACAGCTGGGACAGCTGACCCCAACTGACCCAAGGGATATTCCACATCATATGACGTCTTGCTCAGCATATAAAGCTGGGGGAAGAAGGAAGGAGGGGATGTTCAGAGTTACAGCGTTTTGTCTTCCCAAGTAACCATTAGGCGTGATGGAGCCCTGCTTTCCTGGGGATGGC
>NW_008825498.1:4789202-4817469 GCF_000699105.1 Pygoscelis adeliae | reverse complement strand
GGCGGTGTTGGGTTGACGGTTGGACTCGATGATCTTAGAGGTCTTTTCCAACCTTAATGATTCTATGATTCTGTGATTCTATGAAGTAGTGAATGAACTCCTTGTTTTGCTTTGCTTGCACGCACGGCTTTTGCTTTACCTACTAAACTGTCTTTATCTCAACCCATGAGTTTTCTCACTTTTAGCCTTCTGATTCTCTCCCCCATCCCACCGGAGCGGGAGTGAGCGAGCGACTGTGTGGTGCTTAGTTGCCAGCTGGGGTTAAACCGTGACACTGACTGACACCAAATTTATTCAGCAGATAAAGGAAAAAAAATGTAATTATAATATTAACAGAATGTAAAACATCAAAGATAAAACCCCAGACTTTTATAATTAATTTTTCAATTCATCAGTATTGCAGTAATATTCTGGGAAATGCTAAATTCAGCTATGGCTCCAGCTCTAGTGAAAGTTAGTAGACACACTCAGCCTTTTTGCTGTTGATACAAAGTGTCTCTTTGTAAAGTGATGCACAGAAATAATAGAAATTACTAATGCATAACCAGCCAGGAAGACTTTCCTAGAGAGTGACTACACACACAAGGACATCAGTCTGACAGCCTATAAATGAAAGGAATGGAAAGGTGAAGACAGCTGGGAAACAGCCAGGAGTTGCATCATCTTTTGCACAGAGTACATGTTGAAAAGGCAGGCTTGGACTTTGGAAAGAGGAGGTCTATCCTCCAGCTGTGCACAGTGCTCTGCATGCACACATTGCAAATATCCAGGGTCATACCCACAACATACCCCCAATCAAAACTTGTAGGCACGACATAGATGCAGCCCTGAAACTTGGCTCAAATTCTCTTCCGCAATCTGTTCATTGTTATATTGCATGTCCTGTTTGATCTCTGTGGACTCCTAAAGGCAAACTAATGGGACTTAGATTCGTTTTTAACTATCAACATTTGTCACACAGAAATAGTTGGGTTTATTAAAGTGATTTGAGCTCAAAGACATTTTAGGTTAGGGAGTGCTAGTCCTGTTGTCACCCCCTCCCTGCCTTGCACGTGCCTAGGTTAGCAAGGTGAATTAATGGATCAACACATATTTGCCTGGCCTTCTACATAGGTTGCTGCTGTCAAAAAAAGACCAACCTATTCAGCAGCACAATAGCACCCTTCCAGGTGGCTTTGTGTGTGAATGACTGGGAATGTGAATGCACACAGCAGTGAATTTCACTGAACTTGATCAGGGAAGGGATGAAGGTTGGGAGAGAAAAAAAGGCCTATCTTCAGTTTAAGAGTATGGCAGATTGGTTTCCAACTCCCTAGCACTCCAGCAGTATATTAGGAAAAAGGTGTTGAGAAGGGATGGACTGAGAGCCCCCCACTCTAGGACAGTCTTAGTGAAAATGCTGACGCTTTGGTAAACTGTGCTTACATTCATACTTAACACAGAATCAAGTTGACAGACTTCCAGGAGATCCCCCTTACAGACAGGCACTAGGAGAGCTGACACTGGCCCTCATTTCAGCTGGTTGAGGGAGACTCTGAAACTACAACAAGAAAGGCTCCATGTAACAATGGCTTAGGTACCAAAGCACTTTCTTGCTTTCCTTTTGACACCTTCTAAATTTTGAAGTCCTGCACTTCCTGTTATCCACATTGTGAGAGCAACTTTTTGTTCAGAAAATCTCAGAAAATCAGAAAAATGTTCAGAAAACATCAGAAAAAGATGATCAAAAGAACAACTTTTTCAGCTCTGCTCATTGTTAAGCCAGAGTCCCATCTTCCTTAAGTTGCTGTTCCTTGCAGTAGCAAAGACAGTGTGGAGAAAACAGCTGAAGAACCAGTCTCTCTTCCTCTTAGGATCCTGATTTCAAAGCTTGCAAACCGCTTGCACTCCAAATTAGAATCAGTTAGGTTGGAAAAGGCCTTTAAGATCATCGAGTCCAACCATACATTCATTTTAAAAATGAAAAGTTTGAAACACCAGCTACTCAATAGAAAAAAATTGAGGCATGGGTAGTTCAGGAAAGATGTGTCTGAAAGCATCAGAAGTTTGTGTTTTAACACATCAAAATGTTTCTGTCTTGTTTGTGATATACTGAACTTAATCTGTGCTCTCACTAAGTTATCAGGAAGCCTTATAGCAGTTCTCATTCGGCTGCTTCCTCTGCCACTTCTCCTCTGGCAGCTGACTTTAATGATCAGGACATGCTAGAGTTCAATCGCATGGTTCCCGTAACTCGGCAGGATGACCAAGTCCCAACGGGTAGGGGAGAGTGAAGCACCTGGATATAACCATGCGCTTAAACAAGGAACTTCATTTTGTGATGAAACGTGAACAAATTTCGAATCAGGTTTCCGTTTGAGTTGACCCAATCCCAAACAGTCTTTAAAACTTTATTTAAAGTTTCCAAATAGACAAACTTCATTGTCATTAAAATTAAAGTTTTCCTGCAAAAATACATTTTCCAGTTCCATAGAAATTTTCCAATCAGCTCTGTTTTTAGAAGTTATATTTACTGTCAGATGAAATAAACAGACTGAACAGTTTAAAACACAAGGTTACAAACACAGGGAGCTGAACATATAGAAACATCTCAGACACACTACAAAGAATGCAGACATATCTATATGCAGATATATCTGTATTCAAAGGTAAAAACACACAAACATACCTTATTACATTAAATACCTCTCTAATCTCTACTGCTCTGAGCACCAATTTCACCATTCATGCAGACCCACCAACTTCATCCATTCATTAATACTGAACTCATTACTAGGAAAAACATTGAATCCTACCCCTACCTTTTCTCACATGGCAGGCAGGCAGACAGAGAGTTTATAAGGAACAAAACACAATCCCCTTCTGTTCCTCTGAAGGATAAAAATTTTTTTTTTTCCTCACAGTAGGGGTCTGCGTACCTATCAGAAAGGTGTCCAGCTCTGATAATATTGCAGGATGCTTGCCTCATTCTAAACCAGAATGTTTTCCTGCACCCATCCATTCGTGCCTTCAATATGCAGAGAGGACATGCTCTTACAACTGTTTTTATGTTTCAGTTTGTAATTAGAATCCTAGCTTATGTTGCAGCAAAGAAAAGAACTGGAACAAATAACAACCTACTCTGCTCTACAAGGTATGAGCCAGGAGAATAAAACCAACAAGACAGGGTTTACAGTACAAGCCCTTGATATATAAATTCTTATTCCAGAACTAATGAATACTGATGTAACTATACAGCAGTCATTAGACTAAGTAAACTCTCTTAACATGCACAGTTCAAAATAACATTTTTAAACCTGCCATTAACAATATTATTGCAGAATAATAATCTTTAGCCTAGTGGGACGCTTGCACATAGTTCTCTATTTTTCAGTTTGCTTATGAATTTTTAAAAATGAAGTAACTTAGGTCTTAAAAGTACATGGCTCAATGAACAGAGGTTCCTATACTAGTAGTTGTAGAATAGAAATGATTCATTAAGAATCTTTGCTAAAGAATAAAACTAGGCACAAAGTTTCAACCAATCTGGAAGGAAAAGGAACAAAGTCCTGCCTTGTGGATGTCTGACTTGAGTGAAAATCCTGGTTAGGAGACCTGGGTCAGCTTTGTTGAGATCCAAGACTCCCTCTGAGAGCTGACTGCACTTTCTGTGGTGAAGCACTTGAGTCCATTGCATCCAGCCCTGTGAGAAACCTGCAAAAAGTCTTTATATGCTTCAAGACAGAGAAACTGTAATTCAGTTTCAACCAAGTTGTGTTCTAGAGCTTCTATAATTTATTTTGTGAATTGATTTGTGCCATAATCAGACTTTCCAGTTTTTGTCAGTGTAAAGAGAGTTGGCAGTGCATCATGTGTGTCCACAGACACACACAGACATTAGGAAATTAAGAGGGAACCATTTACAGTTTGTGCATTTAAGGAGCAAGACCGCATAATATACACAATATTTGAAAATACAAGCAAAGATTAACATTTGCATTTCCAAAGTGGTTAAGATATAGGCCTTTCTGAAGAACACCAAATGGCAGACATCTTGCATCAAAGAAAGAGGTAAAATACCTAAAAATGTGGAAGGCTCCATAGGTCAGCCAGCAGTCCAAAGCTGTGATCCCATTAAGATACATTATTAAAAAATTAAAAAGGAAATTAAATTGATTTAGAGGTTAGTATCAACTCCAAAATGAAGAAAAAAGAGAAACAAAGATGCCTGGAGCAAGGGAATAGTACTTCATAAAAGATAACATGCACCACCACCATTGTTTCATGTGAACTGGAAAGAAAAAAAAATATTTCATTTATCCCTTGAATTAAACAGAGATATTCTTTTCTTCTGTCTGTTAAAGACTCTCTGGATTGAAAGCCTGTCTCTCAGCAAGGAAGTCAGGAATTTCATCATCCACAAGACAGTGTTAGCTGCTACTGAATATGCTGGTCCTCTTCATGAAACATGAAACTCAGACCCTAAACAGATTTAGAAGGCTGGCAAGGGAATGCTTTGCAGGAATTCGCTGCCAGGAAAAACACAGGCATAAACTAAATAGTATTAGGCCAGGTTTTAGAAGAGAAAATATTGCCTCCCTCAATTTGTAGACACTAACTGAATTAGGTCTGTCAGATCTAAATCATTGCTCCTGTCTGAAAGAGACTCTAAAAATGGTGCTTTGTGGGCCCACACTTAGAGATCAAGAGATGAGTGACGCTCTGGAATGCTATTTATATCTCTATAAAATTAAAGTGAATGTAAAAACTATCATCATATTAGAATTCTGTATCTGCTTTTAAAAAGGTTTAAAAGGTTGAAAGGCTCTACAAAATGTGCAGAATCAAATTTCAAACTGGCACTTTCAGACATTACGAGAAGGATACCATGCTCTCTCTGACAGCAAGCAAGATGCAAAAGGCACTGCTGGAAAGGGACTCAGGTACCCTGAGAACAACACATCACAGCTCTGTCCATAATTTCTAATATCTCCTCAAAAAGGCATTCTTCACCTTTATTTCCCCTGCTCTACTTTGTTTTCCCTATTAACGTTATATAACATCGCAGTATGGCACACAAAAGATAATAAAAAGAGTTCCAATCCCAAAGAATTTACAGTAGGTCATACAGTGGAACAGTGACATCACCTAAAGCATTTACAGATTATAAGGAAAAAAATAACACTATGACAAGTTTATTGCAGAATTAAGACTTCAGAATACTTGGGAAAACATTTCATATATATGACTAAATGATACAGAAAGCAAATGTGCTTATTAGGAAGCTCTATAATCATTCTGCATAGCTAGAACAAGACCAAATTATTTATGCTTGGGAAATAAATCTGTTGCTGATCTTGAAGAGCCCTAGCAAGAATAAACTCAGCCTCGTGCTGTGCACAGACAATGCATGGTTCGCTTCAGACACATTAAAACATACTACAGTCCAAAGGCATAGCTACCGGGGCAGCTGTATTACTTGCTAATAATAGGTGCCCTTGGAACAAGGAAGATGTTATAAAGTGATCACATAATTTACTGTTATTTTTTCCCTGCCAAAATAACCAAAGAAAAACTTGACCTATGGATTCAGATAATCTAGGCACACTATAAAGAAGCATATTACTATATTGTTGAATAAATTAAGTAAATAACCAACTGTGATTGTAACTTTATCATTTGCAAGCCACCAGCAAAGCAAGCTGAATGTGCAAAAACTCGAGATAACATAACAACACAAAATACTGTGAATTGCTGCAGAAATTTTATTCTGCAAACACTGTTCCTCCAAGAGAGCTCAAATCAACAATGAAGTAAGGGGAAAGACAGTAGCTGCATGTTTAGAGCTGAGATGATCAAGGCACTGAAGAAGGTGGCTGACAAAGATGCCTTCGACAGAGACAGCAGAAATATCATCAGAACATAAAGTCACAGAATCTATTAACAGATTAACAAGGAAAACATTTTCAGGGGATCCTCTACTGACCTTTACGTTTGTAACAGCCTCAAATCCATACTGTCTCACTGCTCATCAAAAACTCCAATACCAGAGTAGAAAGTGTATCTTCAGAGAAACACATTAAATAACAAAAACTAAATCAAATGTTTAACTAAATTAAATGGAGAGGGGCACTGCTCCTGAAAACCATGATTAGGGCACTCACTACGACCAGAAGGCGTGGTTCCTGAACTATTTCTGCATCACACATCACATTACCTTTGTTTTCAATGGCAATTCTCTCAGTAGCTCTAAAAACAAAAGCAAAACACAAGAACAAAGACCAGTGTGGGCCCAACAGTACAGAGCAGACCATGGCAGGCAACATGATTGAGAGGTCTCAGAACAGCTGAAGTTCCCCTGTTTTGGCTGGTTATAACTGCTGGTCTTATTCATTGGCTTCATACCGCAGTTTTGCCCAAGGGGAGAGGGGAAAGAGGCCTCCAGCAAATGAGAGAGCATCTTCATCACTATGCTGGTTTTGGCAGGGATAGAGTTAATTTTCTTCCTAGTAGCTAATATGGGGCTGTGTTTTGGGTTTGTGCTGGAAACAGTGTTGATAACAGGGATGTTTTCATTACTGCTGAGCAGTGCTTACACTGAGCCAAGGCCTTTTCTGCTTCTCACACCACCCCACCAGCGAGCAGGCTGGGGGTGCACAAGAAGTTGGGAGGGGACACAGCCGGGACAGCTGACCCCAACTGACCAAAGGGATATTCCACACCATATGACGTCATGCTCAGCATATATAAAGCTGGGGGAAGAAGAAGGAAGGGGGGGATGTTCAGAGTGATGGCGTTTGTCTTCCCAAGTAACCGTTACACGCGATGGAGCCCTGCTTTCCTGGGGATGGCTGAACACCTGCCTGCCGATGGCAAGTGGGGAATGAATTCCTTGTTTTTCTTGCTTGTGCGCACAGCTTTTGCTTTACCTACTAAACTGTCTTTATGTCAACCCATGAGTTTTCTCACTCTTACCCTTCCGATTCTCTCCCCCACCCCACCACGGGGGAATGAGAGAGCGGCTGCGTGGTGCTTAGTTGCTGGCTGGGATTAAACCACGATGATCACACAGTTCTGGTTTCATTAGTTAACTGACTATTCTTGACATGGCTTCTAGTTTATCCAGTGTAATTGCTAGGGCATTTGTACTTTTGTTCTACTTGTTTCAATAATGGAAACAGTATCAAAACTCCTTATTTTATATAAATCTCCAAATGTTCTTAAGTACTCTATTTCCCATCTCATTTGTAAGGTGGAAAAGGACAGCCAGATTTTCTATTTTCCATTTAGTTATTTGCTACAATGCCTTTTGGAAGTAGCTATTTTCCTCATAAATAAATAAGAGCCCTATTTAAATAAGAGCCCCCGTTTAAATAAGAGCCCTATTTAAGAGCCCTTATTTAGTTTTGAGAATCCTTGCCAAAACAAAACCCAATAACGACTGACTTGAAATACGATTTACTTCCACAAGGTAAATTCAGTGGAACCCTACATCAAAGTAAGAATAGGGTTTGTGGGCTGTAGGAGAAGCTGAGAGAAGGCAGTTTTCCCCTTCAACAAGAATTTAGTAATAAAGTCTGGTTTCAGGCTCAGGTGCTGCCATAGGAACCTCCTTGAGGCCATGAAGTTCAGTGAGAGGAAGTTAGTTCTGAAAAAAGGACTGAATGCCAGAGGTGACAATAAGAAATAGGTGTAAATAAGGTGCCTTGTTACCCTTGTGGGAACTTACTGCTTCAATTTCCCTTCTTGTTGTAGGTAGGATAAATACACCAGAAATTTCTCATTCTCCCCCTGTGCTGCAGGCTCTTCTGAAGTTATTCTGGTACTGTCACAGCATCCTCTAAGAAACACAAATGGCACTTTAAGAGATCTGTCAGTCTATTACTAACGGAACAGCCTCAACTAAGATTTCTATAGAAATACAGCTGGTATTGGATGTTAATGGCCAAATGAAAAAAAGATACCTAGTCTGAAAATGTCCTACAAGCAACCAGTTAATAACACAAGTGCTGCTTGCTTTCTTCATAAGAATGTTACATCTCTTGTACTTCACAGCTTACAATACCCAGTTACACCTCACTCTGATACGCATGTGACCACGTACATCCTCACAGAACATGACAAACCATTTCTTAGAAATTAAGAGCTTAAACAGATGAGGAAATCTCTTCTCTGACTTCATGCTGCCAGTCCCTCTCTCATGAGAAGAAAGCTGCACCGCTTCACACCTATGTCCTGGGCTGCCAAAGCAAGACAGGAGGTCGGTGATCAAGTCCACCAGATCAGCTAGCTAACTAGCAAAGAGAGGGGCTGATGGCTGAAGGGAAAAAACACACTGCCAAACAGCAAAGGTGATACTGGAACGACAGGCTCCAGAACGGGCCATGCTTGCCAGCTCTGAGTCAAAAAGCCCCTACCTGTGACACTGCTCTGATACTGCCACCACAAAGACCACCACCTCATGTGTTCGCTGTCTCTTTGCAGACTGATGCTACAGGATATTACATTTGTCCAAGGCAGTGGTGACAAACCTGATAAAGGTATTGATTACTCTGATTAAGGAATCCCCCCCCTCTCTCTGATACTGAGGGTATCTAGGTAACTACTTCAGTGACACACCCTTTCTCAGACCAAAAACCTGCCATGGAAAATTAACTTGTAAAGTGAGGAAAGCAATCAACCAAATTACTACACCATGAAGATCATGCATATTACTCAGCAATATTTCTACTCAAGGCCAAGAGAAGACAATCCACTATGCAGTAGTGCTGCTAAAACATTTTTATAGTAGGAGTCAAAGTCAGCAGTATATGCAAGTATCTTTTTCTCTAAACATTAAGAGAGAAAGTAGTTCTGTGAGGTGCCACTGACTTAAAAGAAGAAGATCCTTTAAAAGAGGAGCAATGGAGAAGTCTGGCAATTATTCCCAGAGAACATGCATTGATTACTTGTACCAGTAAAGTCATCCATAGCAAGACTCCACTCTGGTACCAGAATGCCTAAATTTTTTAATGTCACAAGAGCCCTTCCTTATCAGATTTTTCTTTAATGCAACAACAACAGCAACAACAAAATCCCAAGAAGAAAAGCATGATGCAAACATAGCAGCAAATCCAAAGAGGCTATTCAAGTGTCACCAACATAATCCCTGCAGCTGCTGCTATCTGGACCTTTCAAAACAGTGACTTAAGGAGCCATAGCTACGATCTGAAGTGCTAGAGGGTGATCCACGAACACCAGGAGGCTGAGCAGGCTGAGAGGCCAGTGAGCATAGGCCTGGCTGTGAATTATACCTTCTCTCCAGACTTTGGTGCCTGTCTCAAGGCTGTGTTTTGCCCACGTGGAGCTCAGAGCCCAGATGTCTCTCCTGAATAGGCACTGCAGCTGAACGGACTTCACATTTAAGACTCCATGGGAAAAGGGAGAGGATACTGAAAAAGCCTGCCTTCTGCACCCCCGCCGCATGGCTACAGGCAGGGTCGCACTGCAGTGTGCAGTTTAGGACCTGGGGACTTCTTGTCTTAACAGGGCTCAGGTCAAGATCTCCCATTTCTGAGGGGAGCACTAAAAGCACCAGGTTACAGCAAGGTGGAAGAAGGGTTACTCTGCTGAAGTTGAACCACAAGCAGGAAAGGAGAAGCTATGACCCACGGAGCTGCAAGGAGCTTGGCTCTGTAACTCAGTGGTTGAGATATTTGCCTGAAAAGGATAAGGATGTAAGTTCAGCCTTTTTCCCACCTAAATCTTCTTCCCCTACCCTGATATCCATGCTATCTTCTTTATTTTTTTCTTTCTATTTAGTTTATATCTTTCTAATTAAATCCAGCACCACTACAGGGTCTGTATAGCTGAGAGATATTGCATCAGATAGCCCTGACCCTAATAAAATCTAAATAAACACGATGAGCAGAATGGATACAGCAAACACCGCATGGCTCCCATAGACAGAAGGGTATCACTATAAACCCAGTATTATTATTGTCAGTAATGATAACAGAAAGAGGTATTTTTGCTTTTAAAAATCCACACCTCCTCCACTTACTGAGAGAAAGCTGTAAAGGGTCCTGAGATACCGCGGAGGAGGAAAACAGAGAAAGGGCTTGTGGCAGACAGGTGCTTGTCTCCTTGCAAACCCTGATCTCATGAAAAAGGGCCAGTGGGCAAATTCTCCATTACTGAACAGGTTTTCCTCACCAACATGATGCAATACTAGCTCCATCACAAGAAACCGCTGGCAAAGCCTCTGGTCTTAAACCAAAGCTTGACTGATGTCTGGAGTAAACACCGTGGCAACTCAAGCTATGGACTGCAGCCCAGCACGAATGGACTAGAAAATATGCTAAGCCACACAACTTTCATGGCCAGTGTTCTCCAGTGATGAATAGCTGTAAAACTGCCTGTAGAGAATAAGTATTTTGAATGAGAAACCACAGCCAAGGCACCCTCAGGCTTCCAGGGACAGAAGGAAAGACTGATTCAGGTCATTTTCTTTGATAAATCTCAGAACTGATAAATCCCACATGAGTCAAATTTCTATAGAAACTAAGAACTTTGAAGTAGAAACAGGACCAACTCAAACATATCCATGTGCCCTGAAAGGGCTTCAAGGTTGGTTTGTTTTTTTTTTTTACGCAGTCCAGCCTTTAGACAGATGAACTTTCCACAGACATAGGGAAGGATTGTAGTCCTTTAAAATTAGAATTAGCTGAGAATGGATTCCAAGTATTTCTTCAGAAGTGCTGTTTATCTCCCTAATATTCCCAGCTGTCAGCAAACTGACAATGGAAAATGAATAGGAAATATCTCCTTGCTATTGTTTCAATTTCTTCCCTGAAAAAATAAAGTCAACTCGGACAACCTTGTAGCTGCTGTTTTTCTAAGTTGGCAGGGGTAAGATTTATGGATCTACAAACACTGCCATTTTGGAAGTATTTTACTTTGGAAATTATGACAGAATTTTTCTAGCAGCTAGGAAAAGCTGCATGTTTCTCAGACTAGGACCCCGAGTCTGGGTCAAAGGAAGAATTTAAAGTCATTGTTTATGTACAGCCTTCAAGAAATATTATGGTACCCAACTAACCTACTGGTCAAGCATGAAGGAAAGGGGGAAGCTTTCCTGGGAATATGAATCAGCAAAAATACTTTTGGAAGGGTTATTACTTCAGCGCACAAAGAGAAAGTGGGTAGAAATCAAGACTTGCAGAGCTACATGCTGGGACTAGACATGATTTTGTGACTCATGCCAAATGGATTCTAAAATCATTTTAATACCACAGTTCTGTTCCAAAAGTTTGCAAAGCTATTGGGTCTTGCCAAACATCAAAGGACAAAAGCTAAAATATTTTCCAGGAATTTTTATGGCTCCAGATTCTTGCTAGTGTTTGGAATGACTCCTTGGAGGAAAGAAACCAAACAGAAAAGAGGAGGAAACAACCGTTAAACAAAAAAAGAGAATGTCCAGCAATGTGCAGAGGGGGGCCTTCGAGTGAAGTGGATTCCTTGTTTCTGAAGGAATTGGTACCGTATCTCGATACTCCCAAATCATTCTCGCTAAAGAGAACTTAAATTGCCTTCTCCTCAGGGACCAGCCATGATCTTCCAGCTTGACTATAATGCCAGCCAAGGAGCTGTATCACTTCTGCTATGAAAACAAGAGAAAACAAATTGTAACTTAGAGTCACCTGATCCACAGTTTCCCCCAAGCTTGACAGGTGATAAGAAGCAGATTTCTTTAGTCCTGAGCAGTTCAAATGGAAGAGGATGAGAAGGAAAAAGCCTATGGTCCTCCCACTCCATCCAGCTGAAGTGGTGGCAGACTGGACTGCGTGATGCCTGTTCCGCCCCCCCCCCCAGCAGTACCCTTTCACAGAACCCTGGGCCAAGGAATAAGAAAGTAAAAGACCCACAGGATCAACACCAAACAGTAACCTTAATAATATGGCTATGTATTTCTTTACTAATTATGTTTCATTAATAGACTTGATGTTTGAGCCACCTGCATTTGTTCACTGTTAACTATATCCTTCAGTGCCAGAAGGCTTCCTGGATATTGCTGTGCTGTTTCACACACCACTGTGGCCTGCTTCACGCTACACACTATTTCCTGCTGTTATCGAATAATTTGCCTAAGTAAAACTGCAAAAATACTGGTAGCTTCTTGTCAAGGCCCAAGTGATATGTGAAAAAATGTCTTCTTTCCACCCTGAAAGAGTAGCATCTTAGCTGCATGTCAGGTCTTGCTATTATGGCCTTTTACATATATTTAGCTATTTTGTTCTTAATTAATATTTATTCCATTTTTTTCACATTTACGCTTAGAATAGATTTCCTTCATATGATTTTATGTAACAGCTCCACTATCAGTTCTTTTCCATTGCATGTATATCTTTGCTTAACAGCACTACTCTTTCAAAACCTCAGGAAATCTTCTGTCACACTACAGCTGAACTAGCAAGCCTAACATCTTTTTTGCTGCTGCTACTATGGCTTAGGCAGAAGGTCATGTCAAGGCAATAAAAAACTATTTTACCTTCTTTTCATTTACCAGATGGGAGCAGGTAACTCATCCAGTTCAGCCATTTTCCCCACTCATTGCCCTCTCTAGTCTGACACAATGCACACCCTGGAGTTACAAAGCATCTGAGGTTTTTATTTACATCTTTACATTTGATCTTTTACCCTAATCCTTTAATGCCATGAGTTACATTAGCATCCTTAAGGGGGTTACTTTACATCAAGCACTGTGAATCAAGCCAGGCTTGCATTTCTTATGGGAGTGACAAGTTTTTACTTTCCACAGGAGTTTCTAAAGTACTCTGCCAGGGCTCCACTCCCTCTTTTCTAACAATCTTGGTCACTGAAACCTGACACCCAGTTACGGGGAGGGGGGGGAAATAACCATTTGAATGAAACCACATCTACTCTTGAACGTAGCTTTATTATTTTTTCATTTTGGTTGAGGTATTGTGCAATCCCATTCTGTTTCACGGCAATTCGGTTTTGGAAGGTGGGGGCAGCAAAGACTCCTTCAGACTCACAATGCTTAGCCATTTTCCCAGCATATGAAGACATTAAATAAGTTCGGCAAATCTATACCAAACTTAAATTCAAATAATTTGTGTTCAAAGCCTGTAAAATGAACTATTTATTCAACAATATTTTCTTTCAAAATCAACCACAATTAAACAGATTTCAGATTGACACAAACAGCCAGTTAGCACCAATTTCAGTGAGGTTTTACTGTTTATCCTCTGAAACAATACACAAATAAAAAAAGTACAGAGGTGTTTATCTGAAACTCTTTTTGTCACACTTCAGGCACTGCAATAAGAATGTGGGGGAGACAGGACGTTCATAAGGAGGATTTCAGACTTGTGTCATCAGACTGTATTAGCCTGGATTTTCAAAGATTTTGTGTTCCTTTGCCTCCAGCAGTTACTGTAATGAATTAAACATAATAAAAAACCCCACCCTTGTCCTATTCTATAAAAAAACACAAAATTCAAAGAACATTTTATACTAATAACACTAAATATTCCTTTTTTGAACTATCCATGTCTGAGGCGATTATGTCATCATTATGATTAATGGAGCTTTGCTGATTTTGGGGGTGTGTGTGAATTTTTCAGTTCCTTTAAGTAGAGGGGTTTGGTTTTTTTGTAGAGCCCAGAAGTGACTACCACATTTATAAAAACTGCTGCATATTCTTAAGCATCATCTACCATCACATGTCCTACTTCATGTTTTGTTAAACATGGAGATCTCAAGAAGGTTTCTTCCCTTCTTTTTAATGCTTTAAGAACAAAGATATAAGTAAAAGCAGCACCTTTGATCTAAAGAACAAGAAAAACCACACACCAAGAAAAAACAGGAGAATTAGAGCAAGGGTTGGTCATAGCTCCAGCGTTGGGGAGCATCTGAATCTCCCAAAGTCTGAAAGAGCATGTTCAAACTCAAAGGGTGAGATTCAGCCCTTTTTATCTCTTAGCAGAGTAAGCCCTCTTGCCAGGACTCTTAACTGGAGTAAGGGCTAAAGAGCTGATGTTTCAGCTCCCACTACACTCAGTGGAGAGCTAGTGAATATAGTCAGTAGAGCCTTGAAAGCTCTTCATTTCACCCTAAACCAGGTGGGTCAGTAGAATAGTTTTCTAGATGCCACTGACTTCAATCATTAGATCTCCACTGCCTGCCAGAGGAGCTTATGCATGTAGCATGCATGTAGGCATTGTGTTTGTTTTCATTTGGAGCTGCATCCCACCTTTGAGCATGAGTCCTCCTCTTCTGCTAGACCTGGAGAAGATTTAACGCTCATCAGAACTGGCAGAGAGGATCTGGTTTCATCTTCAGCTGAATCCTACCACAATTTTGGCTCTTGAGGCAAATCCTATAGCAGAATGCTAAATCCTATCAGGAAGCAACGGCAGGAATTGTCTCTTCCTTCGCACAAGTAAATAACCAAGTTTTATGTGCAACGAGGTGGGGGAGTCCACAACCCCACAGGTTCACAAGTTCTTGTAAAGTAAATTGAGCATTTCAATCACTGGTTAATCAGAAGTGTTGAAGTTAATCAGAAGGCCTGAATAGGGCTCATACAAACTGCCTTAGGTAAAAAGATGAAGCCGGTAGCCTAGTAATAGTGTATTTGAATAATTCTTTACAAGACATTTGGAAGAATCAAGAGCTCTCTTAGCTTTTCCACACTATTAATCTTTAAAATTATTATTGGAGAAATGCTATTGCTAAGTTTAAATACTCTGGGATCTCATCAGGAATCTCCAGAGCTAGAAGCATAGTCCCAGTTTAAACTGATAGCAAGTGTGCTGTCAGACTCAGAAGTATACCAGATGCACAGCTTCTGTGGCTCCTCTGCATAAATACAATGAAAGGTGGATTACACTGTCACACCTGTAAAACGACTGCTTATGAATTCCAGTTATAGTAAGGATGTGCAAATAAGCAGTATCAATTTTAGGCAAGTTACTTATCCATTACCTTTTGGAAACAGTCTCTGCTACAGCTGAATACTGCATGCAGTGCTGGACAAAGCTCACCAACTAGGCTGTGATCTTCTGGCTACTTTGAACAGGTTCAGACTTAAAGCTATAAGCAGATAATGTTAGGATAAATACCGGAACATCTGTACTGTCTCCGTTTACCAGAGAATACCCTTGCCCAGAAGCAACTTTCCAGACTGGAGATGCAGGGAAAAATCTTTGTCCTACTGCAGTGCGTATTACACTGACATTGGCAAGTCTAGAACCTCCACCTCCCATTTAACTGATGGAAAACAGCACAAAGTGATGTTTCGGCCTATGACAGTCGGGGTCACAATATATAGTAACTTGGCAAATCTCAAGTAATTATCTAAAGGTTGCATGTCTGACAGAAGGCTGGATTTTTGAAGAAAAATAGCATATTTTAGACATGAAAAGTCTTGGTTATCAGTAAGAATTTGCTAGTGGAGTTTGGAGGATGCCAAAAAGCATATATGCCACGCATGAATCCCAATTGCTACTGACAAGAACTGTTCCTGACAGCTCTAATACTTAGTTACTGAATTCATATATTCAAATCTGATAGGCAAAAGGCAAAGCCTGACTCTTCAGCTTCAGATAACATAGAAACTGCCAGCATCATTCAGCTATGAGCAATCACAGGAAACAGAAATAGTGCCAGACTTGGTTTTGTTGTTATCCAATGCCAAGAGATGCCACGCACAGAGTATCACCACAGCACGACTGTTGTGGTTTAACCCAGCAGGCAGTTAAACACCACACAGCCATTTGCTCACTCCTCCCCACCCCCAGTGGGATGGGGGAGAGAATCGGGGGGAAAAAAGTAAAATTTGTGGGTTGAGATAAAGACAGTTTAATAGGACAGAAAAGGAAGGGGAAATAGTAATAATAATAATAATGATGATGATGATGATAAAAAATATACAAAGCAAGTGATGCACAATGCAATTGCTCACCACCCGCCGACCGATGCTCAGCCAGTTCCCGAGCAGCGGTCACCAGCCCCCCAGCCAACTCCCCCTAGTTTATATACTGAGCGTGATGTCATATGGTATGGAATGTCCCTTTGACCAGTTTGGGTCAGCTGTCCTGGCTGTGCCCCCTCCCAGCTTCTTGTGCACCTCCAGGCTTCTCAGTCGGTAGAGCATGAGAAGCTGAAAAGTCCTTGACTAGTGTAAGCACTACTTAGCAACAACTAAAACATCGGTGTGTTATCAACATTATTCTTATACTAAATCCAAAACACAGCACTGTACCAGCTACTAGGAAGAAAATTAACTCTATCCCAGCCGAAACCAGGACAACAACATGTATTGATCCCCCCCTTCATTCCAACATTCCTCTGTAAACAGCAAAACCTTTCAGTTTGGGATGATATATATTAAAGGCTGGCCAAACACTTCCTAATGTCATAGTTGCCCCTGCATGTAACCCAGAAGAGTTACAGGTCCAGTCTCGTAATATCCTCTTATAAGCTTCAATTCATTCTAACACAGAAACCCTCAGTATGACTATTTGCATAATAGCTGGTCAGAACATTACCTTTTTACTGAAAAAATATTTTTTCTACTTAAAAAAATGTTTCTTGTCTATTTAAAAAGGAACCTATCGCTTTCGTCAGCTCTGACAGCAATCCTTCTTATGCAAGCCAGAAGTACCTCTCAGCCAAAGAAGCATCTCAAGCAAAAAGACAAAAGTTTTTAGCATGAAATTCACTCACTCCGCTGCTCCCCCCCCCAAGTAGTCTCTTACACCCCTTCTTAGGATCTCACACATTCATAGCATCTTGGCTTCTCTGGAGGGGAAGATGTGCTCCAGTGCTGTGCTGCAGCTGAGACCGTGTGTCTCTGAACGTATCCCCAGATCAATAACTTGGTAGCTGAGATAGCAGAGTGGAAAAAACAAAGTCTGCTTTCCACAGTTCAGTCCTTTCAAAAAGGTTGAATGTTGCAGTTTCCCAGGTCTCACCTGCTATTCCTCTGTATCTGATCATCTGCCCTGCAGCCCTATTTCCATGGCAGCTAGGCTGTCTCTATTTTATCAGTGTCCCAGAGGAGAGGTGATCCAACACAACACATAGTTCTTTCAAAGCGCTAACATAAAGAACCTAAGCTGGTCAGCCCAAACTAGCTTCCAGCCTGCATGCAGCAAGTCATCAGCCTGCAACCCACTCCTTCTCAAAAGCTCTGCTGTGCTTGTTCTAGCACATGACACATTCACACATGCAATTAGGGGCAGGAAGAGGTCGGTGAAGGACCCTATGGAAAGAAGGTGGCCAAAAGCATGCTGCTTCTGCCAGGCCAACTCTTCTGGGCCATTCCCACCCACTCCTGTGCACGCCTGAGAGGTACTTGGGAAAGACACGGTTGTGAAGTGAGTCACAGAATTCCGATCAGTGGGTAGACAGATGTGGGCTGTTGTGGTGAGTGTCTGCTACAGGCTGCCTGATTAGGAAGAAGTAGTAGATGAGGCCTTCTTCAGACAACTGTAAGGAGTCTCACGTTTGCAGAACCTGGTCCTCGTGGAGGACTTTAACCATCCCAGTGTCTGCTGGAGGGCCAATACAGCAGGGCACATGCAGTCCAGGAGGTTTCTGACATGAATTGGTGGTAACTCCTTAACAAAGGGGATCAAGGAACCAACAAGAAGAGGTAGTCTTACAAACAAGGAGGAACTGATCAGGGATGTGAAGGTCTATACAACTTTGGCTTCAGTGACTGTAAGATGGTGGAGTTCAGGTTTCTGAGAGAAGGGAACAAGGCACATAGCAGGGCAAATAGCAAGATCACAACCTTGAACTTCAATGATACACAGACCCGGAGAAAAGAGGTGTCCAGAAGAGCTGGTTGATTTTCAAGGATCACCTCCTCCAAATTAATTTCCTGAGTAGCAGGAAATGAAGCATGAATGAACAAGGACCTCCTGACTAAACTAAAATGATAGGCACACAGTAGGTGGAAGCAGGGACTGGTGACCCAGGAGGAATATAGAGACCCTGTCTGAGCATGCAGGAATGGTGTTAGGAAAGCCAAGACCCATCTGGAGCTGAATCTGACATGGGACCTGAAGGGCAACAAGAAAGGCTTCTGTAAGTACATCAGCAGCAAAAGAAAGGCTAGGGAAACTGTGGGCCCACTGCTGAATGGGGCAGGGATCTGGTGACAAAGGACATGAAAAAGACCAAGGTACTCCATGACTTCTTCACCTCGGTTTTTACTGCTAAGACCTGCTTTCAGCAATCCCAGGTCCCTGGGAGATCAGAGGAAGAGTCTGGAGCCAGGAAAACTTGCCCTCCATGGAGGAGGATCAGATTAAGGAACATTTACACAAACTGGACATACACAAGCCTATGGGCCCTGATCAAATACAACCATGAGTGCTGAGGCAGCTGGCAGATGTTACTGAGAGGTCACTCTCTATCTTTGAAAGGTCATGGTGATCAGGGAAGGTTCCTGAGGACTGGAAGAAAGCAAATGTCACTCCCATCTTCAAGAAGGGCAAGGAGGAGGATCTGGGGAACCGCACCTTGATCCCTGGGAAGGTTAAGGAGCAAACAATCCTGGAAACCTTTTCCAAACATAGTAACTACAAGAAGATAATTGGGAGCAGTCAACATGGATTTACAAAGAGGAAATAAGCCTGACCAACCCAATAGTCTTCTATAATGAAATTACAAGCTTGGTGAACAAGGGGAAGGCAGTGGATATTGTTTACTTTGACTTTAGCAAGGCTTTCAACACTGCCATAACAACAGCCTCATGGACAAACTGAAGAAGTACAGGCTGGAAAAGTGGACTGTAAGGTAGATTGAACACTGGCTGAACTAGTGGACTGAAAGGGTTGTGATCAGCAACACAAAGTCCAGCTGGACACCAGTCATTAGTGGAGTACTCCATGGGTCAATACTGGGGCCAATACTGTTTAATTACTGACCGGGGCACTTGGACGGAGGGGACCCTCAGTAAGTCTACAGAGGATGCAAAACTGAGAGGAGTTGATACACCAGAGGGTCATGTTTCCATTTAGCATGACCTCAGCAGGCTGGAGGAATAAGATAACCTCATGAAGTTCAGCAAAGGGAAATGCCAGGTCCTGCCCCTGGGACAGAGCACCAAGCTGAACATGAGCCAGCAATGTGCCCTTGTGGCAAGGAAGGCCAACAGCCTCCTGGGCTGCATTTGGCACAGCGTCATCAGCAGGTCGAGGGAGGTGATCCTTCCCCTCTAGTCAGCACTGCTGGGGCCACAGCTGGAGTGCTGAGTCCAGTTCTGGGTTCCCCAGTACGCGAGAGACATGGACACACTGGAACAGGGGCAATGAAAGACCAGGAAGATGATTAACATATGGGAGCATTTGGCATATGCTAAGAGGCTGAGGGACTTGGGACTGCCCAGCCTGGAGAAGAGAAGGCTCAGGGGGATCTTATCAAAATGTATAAATACATTGGGGGGGAGTAATAAGGAGGGAAACCGGCTTTTCTCAGTGGTACCCAGTGACAGGAAGAGAGGCAAAGCCCACTAACTGAAATACAAGAAGTCTTGTTTAAACAGAAGGAAAAAACCTTTTTATGGTAAGGGTGTTCAAACACTGGAGCAGGTTGCTCGGAGAGCTTATGGAGTTTCCATCACTGGAGATATTCAAAACCCGACTAGACACAGCCCTGGGCAACCTGCTCTGGGTGATTCAACTTTGAGCAGGGGTTTTGAACCAGATGATCCCCAGAGGTCCCTTCCTACCTGAACCATCCTGTGATTCAGTGAAATGGTTGGCAGTAGCAGGCAACTCGCAGCAAACCTTTTTCCAGAAAGAAAAGTAAAATCGTTTTCCTTGCTCATCTTCTGTATACAAATGCATAAAGAGTCCAGTACTTGGAGAAAGATCAGGCATGTAAAAAAAGCTGCAAACAGACAATGTGCTCTCCAAGTACAACAACATGGCAAGAAGGAGATAAGGCATACTATCCTCACCTGCCAAAAGAAACATTTGGATCCCACTTTTGGCTCCAAACTTCAGTTAAACTGGGTGCTACTAGCTTGGTTATTGAATTATGGCAAGCTGTTTACAGAATGTGAGTTTTCTTTTGCTCCATACTACAAAATCTTCCACAGCAGCCTAAGCAAGTTCCTTACACAAATTAGGCAAAGGCCCACTTAGGTGAACCTGACTCTTATCCATCCAGGAAAGTGCCTCAAGCAAGAAGCGAAAGACTGTGCTGGGAAGGAGCAGGAGGAATGAGAGCATTTTCTCTATTTTCTTCCATCATTGTGAAATCCCAGGCATGAAGAAATTCTCTAATTATATAAAAATAGTACAGTTTCACCAAAAAAATCTGGTTTTGAGATTTTCCAGGAAAAAAATAGTTTTGTTAATTTTCTCTTCAGAACTAAGTACTCTAGCTGCTAAGTGGGGAAAACCAGCGTTGAATCAGTCCCTGCATTTTTCCTTTACTTCTTTGGTACTTCTGTCTCACTAAGCAGAATGTTTAGCTCAGATTTGTTTTGTTTGGGGATATCTACAACTTATAAAATTAGGCCCATAAAAATGATTCTAGCTCATTAGTTGCAGATAAGCATTAGGCACTCTCTTGTGGGAATGAGAATCAGAGTGCCTATACTTGGACAGAAGTCCCACTAAAACTGGATGGTAAAAAATTGCCTTCCAGTATCATCAGAACTAACATGCCAAGTTTCCAAAATTTTGCTTTTGGTATTTATATAGTCTTACGAAAATACTTAATGCAATTCTTAGGCAGCAAAGAGTGTTTCTACTTTTATCTGATTTTACAGTTGTACCTTAAAACACACTGCACTCTTTCTATCTATGAGACTGCATGCACTAAGTTTGGCAGTATATTCCCTTGTAATTGCAACAACCTAAGACCACTACCTAGGCAAATCTTACGAAATCATCAGGAAAAAGAACAGAAAAAATGTTTTATATCTTCCAAAAGTGTTTTGTAACATCTTTTTTGCATAAATTAAGAAAACTTCAACTATTTAGCAGGCTCCAACTAGTCTTGACTAACAAACTCAGAAAGGGTTAGATACATTTGGAAATTTTTTATATGTATGCTATGAGACCAGCATTTCATCAGCCAGCTAAGTTCTTTCCCACCTACTCAATTAAAACCTGTGTGTGATGCAGTGATCACTTTACTCTAGTTGGAAGATCACCACTCACCCCGTTACACACAAAACCTTACGGTTAGGTTTGTCTGATTTTGCAGAAACAGTCCTAACTTCTATTTGTTCAGTGTGGATCTCATCCATGGGATGACAAAGCATGATCAGCTCTAGTTTTGCCCTTTCTGCTAGATGCTTTTGCAGCCCATTTTTAAAAGTGTCTGGTAAGGGAGACTCCATGGTCTCCCACGGCACTGTTGGTGTCCTACCAGCCTCAGAAATATGTTACTGTTAGAAAGTTTTTCCTAACGTCTTCCTGACCTGTCCAGGATGGCTACCCAAAATAAATTATCCCCTTCCTCTTTGCAACAGTCTTGAAATCATAGACAAAATGCTGTTATATCCCCCTCCCACTTCTACCTCTGAGGTAGACAACTCCTTTTTCAATATTTTTCATACCTTCATTTTAGGTGGTATTCTCTCTAGGCCCCCAACCCTTCATTCTTCTGTACCCTGGACTTTGTCCTTCAGTCAGTCTTCTCAAAGTTGTGGCCATGACCTCTGCAGCCCACAGGCACAGACGTGTGGCTTCTCCCTCTCTGCTCATCCAACTGGACCCCTCAAGCAGCCAAGGCAACATACAGGGTCCTGACCTCAACAAGGAGCTTTCTGGGGCACAAACACACAAAACTCTGGTATCAATCAGCTATGGTCTCACCACAAGATACCAAATATAGTTTCTATCAATCTTCTGTATTTCTCTAACCCACCTATAATTTCAATGTGGAGGCTTGAAGACTCCCATTTATTGCTAAATTTATTGCACCTCTATCACCCGCCAGAATGATCTGATATTTCAAGAGAGACGTGCACAAATTGCTTTGCAAGTAATAGGATATAATTCACCTTTGAGCCATCATGATATTGCATGGAGAAGTGGTGTACTAGATTTCAGGTCATTCTTCCTGCACCACCCTCCGAGTGAGATCTTCTTTCAAGAGAAATTTCACATTGTATTTAACAGTTTGCTCACAAATATGCTTGGCATAGCTGTGAATTTTCCCACTTCAAGAAGATCTTTCAATTTTCCAGGATTTCCTCAAAAACCAAGAGGTAGTCATTATCCACAGACTTCTTTGTGTCCTTCCTGGAAAAAAAAAAATGACGAAAAGGTATCACGGGAAACAAAATGAATTTTCATAGATCTCACACCATCTGGGCATGCAGAGTCACACAGATAGAAGAAAGAATTTCGGTCCATAATGGAAACTCTTTCAGGACATTTTTTAAAAACATCACTGAACATGGGGAACAGAGTGGGGGTTTATCAATTACTTCACAAACGCTGGGTAGATTTCTGAAGCATGTACTCATACTCTTCCTGATCTGAACCACTAACAAAAACAAAGTCAAAATGCAGGACATGCTGTGCCTTCTTGTTATCATCCATTTAAAAAGTAACCAGAAATACACAAAGCTTTTGAAGATGCCAGGGAGCAGGAGCTGCCATCTCTACAGATGCAAAATTTTAGTTTTGGAGTTAGTCACCTTCAGTCAATTGCTCTTTTCATTTTACAGTTTTCATACTACATCTATTCAGTCTCTTTATGCGCTATAAAATCCTTGTTACACTGGCACTGCTCCTTAAGCAGGCACAAATTCAGAAAAAGTTCTGCTTGCTTTTTTATTCTGTTTATAAAAACTGGAATCTCTCTGCAGTCACTGGTGGCTTTGGAAATGGATAGTTTTATAGATTTTCCACTCTTTCATCAAAAGTGTTTTCCCCCATGTTTAACTGAGATCATTAAAAGACACAGTGGGTTATAAATGTTAGTACCTCATGCACTGATCAAATTGCCACCCCTCCCAGCAGTTACACTGCTGACAGATAAACACTGTGCAGCGCTCAGAGAACAGGCAGAACAGGTGCCTACAGCCCCACCAAACAAGCCCATTTTCTCTGAACAGCAAGGCATTTTAAAACTTTTGTTTTAAAATCCCTGTCTAAACGAGCAGTTAACTCACAGGCCCTGTTGGGCTGGTTTTTTTCTTCTATATCCATCATGTCTCAGGAGTTACTCTGTGCCAATACTACCGGTGAGCCAAAACTCAACTCTGCAGTCGTCAGTGTCTTCTGGTCTTTACCCAAATGAAATACAAAGGGCATGCCAACATCCAAATCACCCTGTTTACTAACTATGCACGCACTACAGCCCAGCTGCCTCTGCATACCGCTGTTCTGCCAGGGCTGGGGAAGCTCCTGAAGGGTGAGAGATGGGAAGCACCACAAGAAAACCTAACCATTCTTAACATGGATCTGGTACAGTCTCTGTACAGTCGCAAAAGGCATCATTTGAAGATGCTTGCAGAAAACACAAATTAATTATGAAGCAGGCCCAGCTCAGTGGTCCACAACCTCAAACCAGCAAATCAGACCATAACTGATGGTTCTCTCTAGAAGCTTTATTCTTCTGGCATTTCGCCCACAGAAAATAATGGTAGACATAAAGTACTGAGAAATGGGGAAGAGGCTGGGAGTGGAGTTACGAGGAAGTTCCTTCTTCTTGTAGGGAATTTTTTCTATACCTTTGATCTTTACTGTACCTTTTCTAGTTCTGCTACGTAGTTTTGGGGATGCGGAGACCAGAACCACAAATAGTACCAATACATTGTGGAACTGCACAGTGAAATAATCAAGTTCTCTATTTTGTTCTCCAGTCTTTATCTTGTACTTCCTAAAATTCTTTTTTTTTTTTTCTTTTTGATTGGTGCTAAACACTGAACAGATGTTAAAGAGAACTGACCATTAGGACTACCAAACTTCTTTCTTGAGCTGTGATAGCTAGCTGGGGGGTCCTCAATGTGCTTGTATAATTGTTTACTTCTTAGTCCATACTCAAAGTTAAATTTGTCTTCTAGTTTACCAAGTATCTCCATACCATGATACCAATCCACACCTCTTCAGAGCCAGTTTTATTCTCACCATTTACCATTTCCAAATAAAATGACAAAAGGTTTATTTAGTCTGTCTCTTCTCTCCCAGGATTAACCTATTTATGAAGGGTGTGGAAATATCCTGTCCTCCTCGTCTACCAGTCAAACTTCCACTCCCATGAAACCATCCTGTACTTCACTAGTTAGCTCAGTACCGGTATTTTATCAGAAATATCTGTCACAGTCTAGGGCCACATCTACTTCTGTATCACCACCAGAAATACATTATGCATCCTCTTCCACAGAGGGAAAGATGTGGATTTATTCCCAAGAAGTGAGGTCCCAACTGCCACCCATGCACTGCCATCACCAGGCTGGTAGCAATACCTGACATAGCTTTTTTTCTTTCTCTACATTAAACTGCAGGCTTATTTTAGATGGTTAAAATTTACAAAGGCGACTGTCCATAATGACATGTCTCTAAATCAAACTTGAAAACTTACAACAAACACTCCTTGGTTCAACCCCAGCAAAGTCTCTCTTTTAAAACCATCCTTTCAAACCATCCTTTCCTATCCTGCTAAGTAATTTTTCACCCCAGAACATCTGTTTTATCCTTGTGATTTTTCCTCATTTCTTTGGAGCTTATAGCTGTTTTCTTAGAAAAGGTGTTCTTCATGCATGCTTTCACATCTGTCTTTGCTGACCAGGAAATATCCTTCCCTCTCTGTAGCTGAGTCATAACTGCTCTCACACCATGAGTCCATCAGCCCATCAGCACAGGAAAGACATGGACCTGTTGGAGTGGGTCCAGAGGAGGGCCACAAAAATGATCAGAGAGCTGGAACACCTCTCCTGTGAAGAAAGGCTGAGAGAGTTGGGGTTGTTCAGCCTGGAGAAGAGAAGGCTTCAGGGAGACCTTATTGCAGCCTATCAGTACTTAAAGGGGACTTATAAGAAAGATGGGGACAAACTTTTTAGCAGGGCCTGTTGCGATAGGACAAGGGGTAATGGTTTTAAACTAAAAGAGGGTAGATTCAGAGTAGGTTAGACTAGATATAAGGAAGAAATTTTTTACGCTGAGGGTGGTGAAACACTGGCAGAGGTTACCCAGAGAGGTGGTGGATGCCCCATCCCTGGACACGTTCAAGGTCAGGCTGGACGGGGCTCTGAGCAACCTGTTGAAGATGTCCCTGCTCATTGCAGGGGCTTGGACTAGTTGACCCTTAAAGGTCCCTTCCAACCCAAACTATTCTATGATTCTATGATTCTAAAAGATGATGTTTGACACCAAAAGTTTAAGACATTCAGTTTTCTCCCTCAAGCTCTTTACTTAAATAAGTATTTCTGTTGCCTCATTTACCTCGTCCAGCTTCTTAAGAGGACAGGTACAATCCTTTCATCTAACTGCATCATTTCTGCATCTTTCATTGTCCTCAGCTGTTTCTCTTAGCTGTCCCTTATTCTACATTCTTACCCGCCTGACATATTTTACTTTTTTTTTCCCCGGTTGGCACCTTTTTGTACTTTAAAGCCAAGGACTTTAAAGCCAAGTGTGGCTTTAAAGACACCTCTTCAGTCTCCCTCACATTCCTTCGTTAAAACTTTTTATTGGCTGTAGTATCTTGACATTTCGGACTTGCATCAAGACTCAGGAGAAAACTACAAAGAACCCTCCTTCCATGACCTGATAGAGCTCCCAGGCCTTCTTCATGGCATCAGGCTTAGAGGCATCTGCTGCCTGAAGACTCCTTACTATATGGAGTCTAATTCTCTGTGACTTAAGGGAGCATTTCTTATGTCTCATATGATATTTTTGTTAGCCCTGAGGTCTTGCAGGATGCTTGGAAAGCTGCTTCAAGGTTTTTCTCATAAGTGGCAGTTTCTGGAGCTTTAAGAGGTTCTTGAGACTTCAGTGATACCAGGCACAGTGCCACAGGGAAACACTACAAGGCACTAAAGGGAACCACGTAATGCATTTTCAGCAAAATTAATCCCATCTGGATTAATTAATTAATTTAATATTAATCATTAATTTAATAATATCCTCCCAGGTATTTCCATATCTATGCTTGAAGAATTACTTATTCAGTTTTGGGGGAAGAGGAGGATGGTGACGCAAAGGAGAGAATAGCTTAACATTTGGTTTTGTCTCCTCAACAGATGTCTTTAGCCACCTCAGCTAATTCTCCTTTACAGAGTGGTTTCCTTCCATACTCTATCTAACAAGTTGGTTCTCTGCCAGAGAGAATAACTTGCAGTTCCCCAACCTAAAGGAAAAAACTGCTCACAGAACATCCTTGTTGCATCCTGAACCTGGCTGAGGCCACACACACCCTACATGTGGCCTTTGAATCCCACCGCCTGGTAGTTACACACTTTGAACTGACTCCCTGTCTATAAACCTTTTTAGAGCTCTGAGATGGTCTGCCCAAATGTGCAGGTAGTTGTGCACAACTGCCACATTTCTCACCCAACAGATCTTGCTTCTCTGTGTAGGAAAAGGTTCGTACATATTGCTCTGAAAGTGACATTATCCCTTTACCATATGACAAGTTGAAGCAAAAGCCGAGGTAGACACAATTGCCAGCACTCACACTTTGCTGGTCTTTATCAGATAGTTTAAAAATATATGCATTACTGGCCCCTACAGATCTTGCCTTGTTCCAAGGATGTAAACACTGTGATGACACCAACCTTAGTCAACTAAAAATGGTTGGATTTGCCATATTCCCCCAGCATCTCATAACTTCTGGAAAATATGGGAATCAAACTAGCTCAGAATCACTTAGCAATATCACTGTTTAACAGTGTTGGTGTACAGTGCATGTCCAAATCCTTCTGGTTGTTTACAGGGCAGCAACCACTTGTTCCAAAGCAAAGATACCAGAGATACAGCCTTTGTAAGTATTAGCAGTATTACCTTATGGAGGTATCTCACAGTGCTACACAGTGTCCGTCTTCAAAAAATTACGTATTTCCTGACTAGCAGTGAAAAACTGAAGCTGGACTGCAGACAAATATCAAAACCAGTAATCTGCTACTATATGAGAATAAAACCACACTTCCTGGTGTTTAACTCTCTTTTCATCAGGACTCGTCTGAACTGAATTTAGCTTTGCCGTTCACAAAAAGCAAGTTGGAAACTCACAGCTGAGATGTGTTGAATAGCTAAGAAATATTTTTTGTATCAAGTCAAAGTATAACCAGTTTATGAGGTGGTGAAGAAATGAGGAGCAAATCCATCTTCTGTACCCTCACTAATCAAATCTCAACTTCGCTAATAAATACTCAAAGAAACAATTTTCTAAGCTGTCCCAGGCAGCGATACATTAAAAAAGTATATCTTCAAAGCCACTGCAAAAAGAATATATTAAATTGGCCCTCCTACCAACCTCAGGAGCACTAAACTCATGCAGTTCAGCCCTCAAGAATAATTTAATTTTTTATAGACCGTGGGATTTTAAGAGAGTAAATTCCAGGTTTTCATTCTTTGCCTAACGTTTTGAGAGGCTAAGAAATAATGCATTCAAGCTTTTGGCGTTAGCTCAATGGATAGTAGCCTACCTAAATTCAATCTATGGTTTTCCTGTAATTCCCTGTACCCTGGAACTGACATTCCGATCACGGCAATGCGGCGACACAGAACAAACAATTCACCAACGGGGAAGATGATACCCAACATGAATATCTGTTCAAAAGCTCCATAGCTTCCGCATCTACATGACAGATATAACGCATCTTACGACGCAGCGGTGAATGTCCCCTGACACCTCTACAGCAGGAGCACCCGCAGAGCTGCCACCAGGCAGGCGACAGTGGAGGTAGAGCCAGTGCGGCGAGCGAGAGCGCTCCAGGCCGGGGACACCCCCGCAGCTCGGGGCTCCTCTCCCCCGCCCCCGTTACGCGCATACACTTGACGAGCGCTCTGGCAGCCAGAGCCCCGTCCTGAAGTACTCGGCATTTCAACAACCCACCCCTCCAAAAAGCCAGTTAGCGGATGCGCTGCCTGAGCCGAGTTAACTGGCATTCATTCGCAGGTTTGCGAGGCGTTAACAGGAGAGGAGGGGAAGGGGAGGGAGGTACTCGGGGAGAGCCGGTCCCCGCGCCGTAGAACCCCTCGCAAGCACCTGAACCCCGCGAGTGCCGGCGCTCGACGCCAGGTTCCCTCCCGGCCCCCGCTCCCCAGGCCGGGGAGCCGGGCAGACCCCACCAAGG
>NW_008825498.1:4785801-4789069 GCF_000699105.1 Pygoscelis adeliae | reverse complement strand
CGCCCCTCACGCGTCCTCTGACCTCGGCAAGGTAGAGCCCGGCTGCAGCGCTACCGCCCGGCGCGGCGGCCCGCAAAGCCCTCGGAACGGCTGCGGGAGAGGGAGCAAGCAACGTCCGGCGGCAGCAGCCCGAGCAAGAGCTGACCAATTACAGCCGCCCGCGGTCCCAGCTCATCCCGAACTGCGGGGATGTTTTGCCCCGACATCCACATGATGTGACACACGCAGCACAGAGCTGTAACTGTTCCTGTCTCACTGGGAAAAAAAACTCGACCCTGGACTCCACAGCACTGGGGTAAACAAACAAACAAACAAACAAACAAAACAAACCCCCTTATCATCACCATAAAAACTGGTATGTTCTCAGTACTTCTGGAAAGACCATCCCTCAAAATCTTCTTCTGCATACAGAGAGATGAAGAGGCAGCCTATCTGATTATAACAACCAAGGCAGATCTAAAGCGCACTTGATTCAGACTTTGACTCTCCCTGTTGCCACAAAGGGCTCTGGGGCTCCCCACGCTTCAAGCCCGTTGCAGTGGAACCAGGGCTGCTCCACAGCCTCTGCAGGGACCTAGGTCTCCACAAGCACCTGGGCAGAAGTACCCCAGGGTCTGCTGAAACCAACCTCTTCTAGCCTTCCCGGGGTCCGTAGGAGGCCATCAAATCAACTACAGCAAACCTGTAAAAGTAGCGCACACACACCCACACCCACACCTGGCACCAAGCACGGCTGGGTTTCTCACACTTTCAGCACAAGCTGAACCCAAAACATTTCTGCAAATAGAAACTGCCCCCAAAACGGCAATGCATGGCGCTGAGGCAGAGGGCAGTGGAGGGTGGCATGTCAGCAATGCCACCAACCACACAGCATAATTTCTGAGTGTCCTCTAAGCCACAATTCACAGGCACTGAGCTGAAATTCTTGCTCCTAATTAGCCATATAGTTCCAAGAAATAATAAAAAAAATCCAGTTAACCCCCCCCGCCTAAAACCACTCATGCAGATTTTTGTACAAAAAATGCAACTATCTTCTTTAGAGTCCACATTTATTCCCATCAAAATATGATAGTGAGACAGAGGAGGATGCAAATCAAAGCCTTCTCTCCCTTATTTATTTTCTCTCCACTGAGATATGCATTTATATTAATTTATTCTGGTTCCTACAAAGCAAGAAGTCACATAGGCTGTTGATGTTATACGCATAATTATGGGATGGCATACAGTTCCCAAATACAAGCACATCTCCCAGAAAACTTAAATATTTTTTTCAAAGCTAATACACACCTGAAAATTTCACCAAGTCTATCAACTGGCTTCCAAAAAATCACCGCCCTCTGAATTTCACCTTGCAGATATCCAAACGCTCTAGCAGCTGTTCACAAAATACTACCATACTCAGCAGTTCATTTCTATACCTCCACACCAGTTGTTACCAGACCCTTTCCAGATTCCCTGATCTCCAAGACTACTTCTCCTTATCTTAGTAACCGTTAGTACTTGTTCCTGCCACAGAGAGCCATGTAGCTTCATCCTCAACCTCTGCAGCTGCAGCAGTCTTGCCTCTCCATATTAAACTTCAGCAGGCAGAAGGTAAAACTTGGCTGCTCAAGTTGTATTTGAATAGCTGTTCCTCATCTCTTCATGAAATGAAAGAGGACCAGATGGAAATACCTGTACAGCTATAGTCCATCCTTGCTACCATGAGTTTATCGGTGGTTACTGAACACTGGTGTGTGCGCAGCATTAGGAGAAGGCAATGAAGACCCTGATGTCGTGGGTGTCTTTCTCAGCATTAGGATCCACGTCAGTTTAAAGCTGATGCAAAGCAGTGCAGCTGCAGTGCTGCCCCATCTCTTGGGGCAGCGAGCTGATTTCAGAGAACGCCAGACACTGAAAAACCTGTAAGAGCAATTAGATCATGTCCCTGAAACAGCTCATCGAGAGCAGGACCACGGCAGCCTTGACTCTGCTTGGGCTGCTGTGCAACGCATCCTTTCTAGTGAAACTGGTTCAGGTGTTCCCTGCTCATGGCACAACAGAAAAAGGCGGAGTCCTTTTAACCTTGCTTAATTAATGCTTGTGATTTATCACATAGATCCCAAACGGTTATATTGTACAACTAGAAAAAGAAGCCAAAGGCAGGAGTGTATAGACGGTTTAAGCCACCTTTGCCAGCATCCAAGGCATTTGTGGAATAACAGCCAGAGCAGAGGGCAGGCATCTGACACAGAGTAGGCACCTCCTCCCTTCACATTCCTCCAAGAGCTGCGCAGAGTGCTTTGAAAGTGGATCCTTGGCAGCACACACCTCAGTTTTGCACAGCCAAGCATGGAGAAATGCTGTTTCACAAACAGAAAACGTTGCTGTATCCAGTAAGATCTACCATTGGCTTCATTAAATGCAGAATAAGGAGGTTACTATACTCCGGTTTCTATCAGGAGTAATTCAATTGAAGTCAATGGTATTTCATATGAATAAAACAGATGCAAGACAAAAATCAAGCACATAGCATTCAAACATTGTTTGCTATTTATTAATCATCTTTGCACAGTTTTACTTCTTGAAATGCAATTTGGAGGGCTATACAAATAATCTGGATATCGTTTAAGTAATTTCCTTGAAAGAAAAATATCTAAAATTAGCCACTGTAAGAACAAGTCTTTATGCTGTAATGTTGCTGTAGCCAACACCCGGAACTTCTGGGACAGCAATCTAGAGAAAAAGAAGTTAGATACTGCTTTTGAAAACCCTTTGGGAGATGAAGACTATAACTGCTTAGTAAGTTTTAACCAGTTAACAAACCGTTGCTATTTAAACATGAAACATAATGTACAATCCAGTGCATTGCTGTCTTGATTTTGGCTGGGTTAGAGCTAATTTCCTTCCTAGTAGCTGGTACAGTGCTGAGTTTTGGATTTAGGATGAGAATAATGTTGATAACACACCGATGTTTTAGTTGTTGCTAAGTAGTGTTTACACTAGTCAAGGACTTTTCAGCTTCTCATGCCCTGCCAGCGAGAAGCTGGGAGGGGGCACAGCCAGGACAGCTGACCCAAACTGGCCAAAGGGATATTCCATACCATATGATGTCATGCTCGGTATATAAACTGGGGGGAGTTGGCTGAGGGCTGCTGACTGCTGCTCGGGAACTGCCTGGGCATCGGTCGGCGGGTGGTGAGCAATTGCATTGTGCATCACTTATTTTGTATATTCTTTTATCATTAATATTATTATTATTATTATTGCTATTATTGTTATTGTTATT